>NC_064930.1:39252248-39598248 GCF_023897955.1 Schistocerca gregaria
AGTTTTGAGTTGGTAGCAAAAAAGTGTTTCCACTTTAGGGAGGAGAGTATGTCTTCAACAAGCTCAGAATGACTAAATTTGTGAACATGGCAAAAGATAATCCCCCTTTGAAATGAGGCTTTTGGAGGAGAGGTTCACTACTATGTTACAGGACTGTTTAGGTGCTGGGTTTGGTAGGATGGTGGGCGGGAGCTTGTGAGATTGTAGCTTATGTAGTTCTGCAAGATGGGATCAGGCATCTATTAACTGATGTAAAGGAGGTTTGACAGAGGTTTTTGTAGTGGTGCTGGATTTTGGTAGTCCAATATAAGTGTACAAAGTGAATAGACTTTACAGTTTTTCAGGTGGCACTGGGCATGCTGCTCTTTTTCCTGCAGTACGTAGGTTTCAAATTTGGCAATGTGATGTGTTAATTGGTACAGCAGAGTGGAAATATTTTACAGGCAGTGATGAGATAGTGACAAAATGTTTAGGACTCAGTTATATATTGTGTAGGGCTGAGTTGGCGAGGGCTGTGGAATGCCAGAATTATAACATAGAATCACTGTGGAAAGCTATTTGGGAGCAATTCCACAAACTAAGCAGCAACACAGAAACAGTTATGTGGGAGTTGGTTCGGTATAGGGGTAGGGAAACTTTTCTGTATTTACACAGATGGAATGAACAAAAATCGATTGTTGAGAAATAAAAAATAGTAACAGAGCATTAAAACATATGGGAATATTCTGAAAACTGGAAAAAGACAAAACCAGATTAAGTATAGCGAAGGAAGGATAAAGCTACATGAAGCACAGTAGTAAGACATAAAGCTACATGAAGCACAGTAGTAAGACATCAAGATGTAAATAAGACCAATAAGAAAACTGGATGAGATTAAAATGAAGACAGGTATAGAAATAAATAATAATACAATAACAGTGTGAGATGCATGTTGGTACGTAGGTATGAGTGAAGCAGGCAGCAGTTGTAAATGGGTTGGGCATGGTCAGTATCTTGCCTTTTCATTATGATGCACTGTAAAGCCAGTCACGCAGCATAAAAGGTACGAAGACACAGTGCTCCCAATGTACTAACAATTCACACGGGTCCATACTGTAACCTATAGCAAACAAAAAGTGAGATACCAACTGACCTGAATTAAGAGTTAACATAAGACTAATTTCAATTAAAATCAGTGGCTTAACAGAAAGGTTCATTTTCTTCTACGATAAAACAAAGAATGAAAATAGTCATCTACAAGCATCACGGCAGTAAAAATATTCCTCAGGATGGATGTATTTATGTGTGACATAATGTGGAATTCACAAACTGATTTAGTAACTGATTTGAAGTTTTATTTTTCCCAGAGCATTTTAATGCACTGGAAGCTACTGACGCCAATAATTTTTGGACTGGTTGCATACCAATCTCTGCCCACCAGGTCTGTTGGGTGCTATGAAGGTCACAACTGTTGCTGTGGCAGGACACGTACATTTCCTTGAAAGTGAAGGTTTCATTCTTATTTTTGCCCTCACTAGTTTCAACACTATCTGGTTTTTAACAATTAAAATCTTAATTTAAATATAAGATGAATAAAAGCCAGTTGTCATGTCATTTCCTTTTTCATTTATTATAAATACAACATACCAGTCATCTTACAGAGCAATAAATTAAGTCTTCATGAATTTCCTTCTTTTCCTTGTAGTACATTTACTAAATTTAGCATATGCTGCTCTATTTAAAAGGTTTAATTTCACATTTTAGTAGGAAAAAAAATCCTTCAGCTTGTAGCACAGAATTGCTCACTGAACAGCTAGCTAATTAATGCATCAATACCCATTTGTGACACATCAGGAGGGTAACAAGTTGTGTAATTGGGATTCAATCTGCTTGTATAGTTTGCTTCTCAGTTGGTCTTACTAGGATGATTAGGGTGTGTGAATCCTGTATGTGGATGCACGAGAAGTTGGCTGTGGTCCGCGAACAGCTTGAGGCGCTTCTGGCTGCAATCTGTCACCTTCAGACTGCTGCCTCAGGGTACAGTGGTAATGGAGAATCTGGCGTTTTGTATAGGACACCTCACGTGTCACTTGTTCTGCCCATGGGCTCTGCTAACCAGGCACCTCCTAGTGTACATGATGCGGTGGATTCACCCTCACCACAGGGTGATTATAGGGAGGTAATGCATTTGCATCAGTCAAGGCGGAGAGCCAATGAGGAGACTGGTCGCTTGGCCTCACCCATTTGCCCTTTAAGTAAATATGTGGCTGCTGCTTCAGTAGGATCTGGGCAGGCACACAGGAGGAGGTGTTTACTAGTTATTGGGAACTCCAAAATTAGGTGTGTTGTGGAGCCCCTTAGACAGACACTGTTCAAGGCTGGAAAGAAAGACAATGTGCATTTGGTAGTGTCTCGGTGAGCCTCATCTGAGATGTGGAGGCAGCTCTGCCTGTGCCTATCGAACATGCAGGGTGCAGTAGTCTGCAAGTTTTAGGTCACATTGGCATCGGCACCAATGATTTCTGTCGCCATCCTCTGCTCATACGGGTGGCAGGGGAGGGGGCAGGAGGGGGATGAGGGGGAAGAAGTGCTGGTGGTGAAGACTGCTAGCCTTGGTGTGGGGTGCAGGCAGAGCTCACAATTTGCAGCATTGTTCCCAGGGATGATTGGGTCCTTTGGTTTGGAGCCGAATGGAGGGTCTCAACCAAAGGCTTCATTGATTCTGTGATTGTCTTGACTGCACATTTTTGGACTTGCATTATCTGGTGGGGATTTGTAAGACTCCCTTTGTCAGGTCAGTGGGTGGACTACATGAAGGAAGCAGCTACTCAGAAAGCAGAGTGCTTATGAAGTGCACATGAAGGTTTTTCAGACTAGACAGTAGTTTGAAGTACTCTGAAGAACGCTCCCCAGTCAATACGCAGCAAAGGATGTCAGACCACTTTAGGTCTAAAGAAACTTTGACTGTCAAAATTTTATCAGTAAACCGTCAAAGAATCCATAACAAAATTTCTTGAATTTCCTGCCCTACAGGAAAGCTCTCATGCTCAAAGTATTCTTGAGACCAAGAGCTCACTGCAACCTAAAGTGGAAAGATCTGAGATTTAGAAAGTCAGGGAATGTACGTTGTAAAGACAGATTAGACTCCAAGGCAGAGGGAGTGTTCACTGCAGCTGACAAAAATATTACCTCTATTGAGGTTGAAGTGGAATGCGACAGTGAAGTTATCTGGTCCCGTATAAGAGATGGATGTTTTTAGTGGTGACCCGATTGCACTGTGACAGTTGTTAAATCTTCAAAGAAAGACCACAGTCAGTTGCGCATAAATTCCCAGACCATGCAATACTAGTTGGAGGTGACTTTCACCTATTGAGTATAGACTGGTATATCTATGGATTCGTTGCAGAGGATACTGACAGACAGACGGCCAAAACAATTTTGAAAACATTTTTTGAAAACTCTTTTGAGCAGTTAGCTTTGCAGCCCATACGCAATGGAAATATCTTAGATCTTGTAGCTACAAGCATGCCAGATCTTACTGACAATATCAGTATAGAAATGGGGATTAGCAATCATAACTATCAATTAACCATGGTTATGAAAGATATTACATCAAGTAAGAAGGCTAGGAGAGTGTTTCTTGTAGATAAGAGTAGATAAGCAGTTGTTAGCATCTCACTTAGCCAGTAAATTAACATCACTCAGTTCCAGTAAGATGCAAGTAGAGGAGTTACAGGTAAAGTTTAAACAGATTGTAAATCACGGTCTGGAGAGTTATGCACCTTGTAAGTGGATAAAGAATGGAAAAGCCTCTCCATGGTTTAATAATGAAATTTGGAAGATGCTGAGGAAGCAGAGGTTATTGCACCCTCAGTTCAAAAGAGACTGCAAAAATGACAACAAGAAAAGGTTAATAGACATTGGTATGTTTGTGGAAAGATCTATGCGCAAAGCATACAGCAACTACCACCATGATACCTTAGCGAAAGATCTTGCAGAAAACCTGAGAAAATTCTGCTCCTATGTAAAATCCCTAAGTGCATCTTATGCCTCTGCTCAGTCCCTTGTTGAACAGTCAGGTGTGGCAGTTGAAGACAAAAAACGAAAACCAAAGTTTTAAATTTCATATCCAAGAAATCATTCACGCAGCAAAATCATACAAATATACAGTCATATGACCATCGGACAGGCTCCTGGCACAGAGAAACAACTGAAAGATTTAAAAGCAAATAAGGCACTAGGGCCAGATGAACTCCCAATTTGGTTTCAGAAAGAATACTCCACAGCATTATCCCTTATTTAGCATGCGTTTATTGCGAATCTCTCATCCAGCACAAAAACCCAAGTGGCAGAAGGGTAAAGGAACATGCCTGCAAAATTACAGACGAATAACAGTAACTTCAGTTTGTTGCAGAATCCTTGAACGTATTCCCAGTCTGAATATAATAAATTTTCTTGAGACTGAGAAGATTATGCCCACAAATAAGCTTGAGAGAGCATTGCTCGTGTGAAACTCAGATCAACCTTTTCTCACATGATATACTGTGAACTACATATGAAGGGCAACAGGCAGAGTCCATAGATTTCTGGAACACATTTGACACAGTGCCCCACTGCAGGCTCTGAACGAAGGTACAAGCGTATGGAATAAGTTCACAGATATGTGAATTGCTCGAAGACTTCTTAAGTAATAGGACCCAGCATCAGGGACAATGGTATCATCAGGAGTGCTCCAGGTACGTGTGATAAGATCTCTGTTGTTCTCTATGTACAGATAAATGATTTAGAGGACAGGATGGGCAGCAATCTGGGGTTGTTTGCTGATGATGCTTTGCTGCATGGTACTGTACTAATTAAAAGTTATCAACTGAAAACTTCACTATTATACGAGATAGGAAATTTAGAATGAGCTGAGTGGAATAATCTGAAGCAGTGACACCACTCACCGGAAAGCACTCATTCCATTCTCTGTGAGAAGATATTTTGATTCACTGGAAAATAATTCAATTAAAGTATATACATACTTAAAGTTTGGAACCAGGCACACTATTATCTTTTGTGTCATAATATATGTTTACTTCTGAAGTTCACCTGTGTATAATCATAGGCATTATTTTTGTGGACTGAATGGCATCCTTTATTAATATATAAAGTAATTAATTAAAAACTTAATAAAATTAACATAAGGCATTATACATTTAAATATGACTGCCAAACTTTGAGCTGGGGTGTTCCTAACGTGGATGAATAAAGTGGTTGCACGAATTTTTCTAATGTAATAATCCACAACATATTTCATAAACCCAATTTTGGTCTGAGTATACAGCCCATACAAAGTAGTAAAACTTAACCTAGTCATTTTCAAATAATTACAGGATTCTGAAAGCAGCAAAAATCTTTACACCACCCTTTATAAGACCAATCCTACCCAAAGTAGTCAGTCAGTGGCAGTCTCTCACATGATTTACCTATCTGCATTCATATTATCAAAAGTCAGTCCACCTAACATCTTAATTAACATCTTCCTTTTCTTTTTCTACAGTCTTTGCAGTGACATGCATTACCTTTAACTTTTTGGAAACATTAAGTAGGCAGCATATGGGTTGTCTAATTGTGTCAACATTATGAAAGACAGTGTACATGGGTTACATTCCTGGAAACTGGATGTATCAAACTGTAAGCACTAGGAATACCATGGTTATGTTAATATGCCACTCCTCATCTGATGAAATGCTCTGTGTTTACATCAACACTGTCACACTACTGTTTCAGATTGTGTTTTTTTTTTTTTTTTTTTTTTAGCGGTAATAAACATTTATCAAAGATCTGAGAGTGTTCATCAATTTGACTTCAAGGAATAGATACTCAAAATCAATTATAGTATTTATTTTGGCATACATTACAGGACAATTTTCCACAGAACTGGTGTTCACTAACAGTGCAATATTCTGTCAATGAGAGAGCAAATGCAGAATACAAAGTTGCAGCTAAGTAATGTCCCCAGATGGTTGTCACAGCAACTGGAAACTGTGTCACAAACAAAATTTAGTTTCTGTGTCATTATCAAAAAATAGGAAATGAAAGTCATTAGCCATTTGTGAGCAGATGGCTTCAAGCAATTCTTTTTGTGCTACACAGTTCTGTTTCTTTTCTTTCTAATCAGATTTTTTCAAGATTCTAAATAATACATGATCACAATAATATCTGTGTAATATTTGAATTCAATTCAGCACATTAAGTTCATAAATGCATTTTTCTTTGTAGTAGCATACACACAGTGAGCAATATGTGGAAATGTAACATAAGAATGATAAGGACAGGACATGAACCACTGACTTTTGCTTTTGTTGATCTATATTGTTAACTGCTCACAAACTGTGCTCTGAGTTGTTGCTTCAAATCATCATATGTGTTTGTATTGCATCTGAACATTCTATCATATAATTATCATTAATTATTTTGATAAAAACTTTAATTTTTCTGTCACTTACCTGCAGCAGTAAAGGTTCACTATTCAGCGTCAACATTTTTAGTTGTTGGTATTAATGTACGGGGACTATAAACAGAAAGCAGGAATGACGTGACAGCTAGCTTATATTCATCTTACATTTAAAATAATATTTTAATTGTTATGTCTACCACAGTTTTGAAACTAGTAGAGGTGACAAAAAGAATGAGATATTCACCTATCAAGAAAACGCCCACCAAACAGTAGTCACTTTCCTGGCACCTGGCAGGGCCGATGGGTGAACACTGTCACACAGCCAGTACAAGAATGGTTGGCCTCAGTGGCATCTAGTACTTCATAATAAATGGTGTAAAACAGGATCACACTAGTCCAGCCCATCAACACAGAAACGCTGTTATTACTAGACCAAATGGTTTATGGTTTTTGTTTTACTTAAATGTTTGACGGTTGGAATCAATAGGAAAAAAATTATATGGATCATAGTGCAGCTACAAAAACTACCTTAATACACAGCATATTTCTCATATAGACATAAAATCATGTTAATACTGAGAAACAAATATGCTTTCAGTTTTTGTCTTATCCTTGTCTGGAGATGCATTTTTCAGCTCCTTAGTGACTCACTGAACATCCCTCAGAAAAGTCTAATACATTCAAACCGTGGCATCTCAACTCTTGTTTGTATTATTTCCATTCACTAATACTACTTTGACATGTGAGTAGAAATGCAAGTGTCAGTTGTGAAAAGCTTAAAACGATGTAGGAGGGACAAATAAAATTGCAGATCAGTTACTAAATCCATTTAAAACTCCACATCATGCCATACAAAAATCTGCACATCAGGAGCAATGTTTTGCTGGCTGTGATTCTTGTGAATTGCTTTTTTCCTTCCTTGTTTTATGGCGTAGACATATAGTTGTAAACATATAGTAAGTTGACAGCACTTTCTCTCCTTTCCTGTTATGCTGTGTGACACTTTACAGTTCAGCATATCGAAAGGCAAGGGATCTTGCAACTTATGCCACTGAATATGTGAGAATATATGTGTGGTGCAGGCAGGAGCAGGAAAATACAATGATGGTGAAGAGAAGTGGTGAGATTAGTTTGAAGATTCAGAAATAAACATATCAGTCTTAGCATGCGGAGATGATAGTTGCGTTTGTGGTGTGTGTGTGTGTGTGTGTGTGTGTGTGTGTGTGTGTGTGTGTGTGTGTGTGTGTGTGTGTGCGCATGCCGTCACATATCTCTCTTGTGAATCTGGAGGTGGACACACTAGAAAATTTTCATTTAGTATTACATACAAGTCAATCAAAAGTAAATATAAAATTAGACTTTACTACAAATGATATAACACGGTTCCCTGATTACATAAACATTGCATTGGATTTCTCAAATTTAAAGAACTTTTTTATGAATTATATAACAAAGAATGCATTATTAATCATGTACAAACAAAGCCAGAAAGACAAGACTTGAACAAATCAGACTATATTCCACATTTTTCTGCCTTAAAAATTAATTAAGACAATAACGTGATTATTACACAAAATTTACTTATTCTTACTTTCAAATAATGTGTTATTATCTCTTAGGAATCTTTATTACTTCCAAGCAAGTTAAAAGATTTCAGTGCTAGTTCTATTTCACACATTTCTGTACTACAGAAAAATTCATCACATCAGAATGTGGGTCACATTTTCTTCTTATATTATGGTTGCGGTACATTTGATTGTGAGAAAGTTATGATTGAAGAGAGAGAATGTTTGGTTGTGGTCAATGTCCCCACTTTCTTAAAAAGGCTAAGACAGGAGATTTCTCGGGTGATGAGACACATGTAACTCTTTAATAATCTCATTCTGGGTGTAGACATTTTTCATTGCACTTTAACTGCCTTAGAAAACATTCACAAATCCACAAGTAAATGAAAATATTTCAATCATATTAGGAATTTTTGTGATGGCAAGTGTTGCAGAGCACATACTTTTAATTTTCTAAATTAGGTGCATGTGCAACTCCCAATTTTGCTACAATCAACACAACACATCACTATTATCCACCTATACTATACGGCTTGATAATGGCAACCCCTTGGGGGCAATATTCTGGAGGAGAAATGCTTTCCCTTTCGGATTTCCCAGTTGGTGAATACTAAGGAGGAGGTCACCAGAAAAACATTTCAATTTTGTAATGGAGGGAAGTTGGAGGGGAGGGGGCAGGGGTAACATTATAAAGGGAGAACAATTTTTGACAGCAGCACGCAGAGCCAAATGGATGTAGATTGCAGCAGTTATACGAAAACAAAAAAATCTGTGCAGAAAAGACAAACAAGAAGAGCTGCACCAAATAAGTCTTGGCCTTCAAAGTAACCACTGTTAGCTACAACACACTTCTGACATCAGTTGTAAAGCTGTTGGAAACTGTCAACAAATTTTCTTGTGCAATCGCTCAAAGCACTGTGGTCACACACCGTTGCATATCTGTGGCATACCAGGTGATGAGACCTGATGCTACCAATAAGATCCTGAGACCGAGTGACAGTCGGTGGCACAATGTTTGTTGTCTTCAACACCTCCCATAAAGAGTCTTCTGTCAAAATCCAAGATTAAAGGATATCGATTCCTTTTTTCAAAAGCAAAGTCTTGATCTATCATGAATTTCTATCTGAGGGAGGTGAGGGAAATGTCTGTCGCTCAGTCTCTGGATCATACTGGTAGCATCCAGTCTCACCTCCTATAATGATGCGATAAATCCAACAACACATGACCACGTTACTTAAAACTATTCCACAAGAAGTGTTAATGAACAGTTTTCAATAGATTTACAATTAGTGTCACAAATGGGTTGTAGCAAATGGTGATTACTTTGTAACTCTCATTTTCTTTATTTTCTGAGACCATTCATCAAACTTTTTGGATGTACCTTGTATATTTCGGAGTATAATAGCACACTGTAATGCATAATGGTGATAGGTTTTCATTATCATGTTTTTGTGTTTAAAAAGCTGGTTTATGCCACCTTACCTTACGTAAACTGCCTTTCAAAAGAGCTGCCCTGTCTTTCATTTTCTTGTACTTCTCAACAAATCCTTCAATCTGCCACTAGAACAGAACAAGAAAGAAAAGGAATTTGCCCAAGTATTCTATCTACAGTAAAATTAACTTGAGGAAGCTGCTTGGCCCAAAACTACTTGTAACCAGCTGTCAACAGCTCAAATAGACATCTTTCACAGTGAGGACATGCATGGAGAGTGTCAGTGAGGTTCCAGAAGGTACCAACAGGGATGTGGACCCACTCCAGTTCCACTATCATGGCCAAGTGTGATACGTTTCACAGCTGACGGCCAAAGATTCGTGGCAAAAACAGTATCAAAGTAGTCACCGCATATTCTCAACCGGGTTTTGAATTCAGCCTTAGGGTAGAGGAGTGGCAGGGAGGGGGTAGGGGGAGGCAGGGGAGCATGAGCACAGAGAACACCCTCTGGTGCTCGTGGTACCACACACTTACACTATGAAGTGTGTAACATACTCCATTGTTCTGCTGGTAGACGCTATCTTGCCAAGGGAAAATAAATTGCACATATGAGTGGATGTGGTCCCCGAGGATTGATGCTTACTTGTGTTGAACCACTGTGCTTTCCAGAATGATGAAATCACCCATGGAAGACCACAAAAATATTCGCAACACCATAAACCCCCTCCACCAGCCTGAACCCTTCAACAATTGTTGCAGTTCCATACATGCCAAAGCCGTCTGTCTGGTGGAGCATAAAACACAATTCATTTGAAAAGGCCATCCTTTGCCACTCAGTGGCATGTAAATTCCTGCCTTTCTCGATGATGGACAGCAGCCAGAATACGTGCATGAAACAAACTATTGCTGCAGAGGCCCATATGAATCAACATTTGTTGAACGGTCATTGAGGAGACACGGTTGGTAGCCCCTTGGTTCATCTGGCCAGTCAGTTGCTCAACAGTTGCATATTCATTCACCCACACGTATCTTTGCACCACAGTTGCCTGCATGCCAGTTTTGGATAGCACTAATTCGCCATGCACGGTATACTTCCACCTCGGTGGCATGTAAACAGTTTACAATCTTAGCCTTTTTGGAAATGCTTCTACACTTGGCCCAAAAACCAATGATGTCCAATAAATAGCTCTGTTTCAGCATTACGAAAACATCTGCACTGTTTTCTCCATCACCCCTCGACCCACTTTATATATACTCCAATGCTAATGCTGGCACCTGCCGTCTGTGAGCGGTTACTGCATGTTGATATAAAACATAGGCAGTGCTCACATTAATGTGACTGAACTGTGTATAAAATTACAAAGAGACAGATGGGGTGGGCAGTACTTACCTTTAGAAGGTGGAATTTCAAGTACTGCTGATGGACACTTGTAAGTGTATGGGGTGGAAAAAAAAAATTCGAATTCATTAGTTTCCTGATGTCTGGTCGACCACTTCCAATCCAGCACAGGCTGACAAGAACAGGGAATTCCCATCGAATCAATAGTCTAAAAATATTTAATAAACTTCCATTTTCTTCTCGGTAGGATCACATAAGTAGTTTCAAGAGCAAGCTACTAAATTGGTTACTAATCAACCCTTTCTACAGTGTAACTGAATTCTTGAATATAAAATCAATCAACATTAATTTTTAAGGATTTCATTATGTGATGTCACTGAATGTATTTATCTTATGTTAAGGTGTATGTTATCATCTATGGGCACTATTTGCAAAGCTCATTTAGCTTTAAGGTACTATTCAAGGAAAATGTTATATAATATCCATTTAAATTGCCTATTCAACCTCAGGTGGTCAATGGTGAACAAAGAATCTGAATCTGTACTGCAAAGGTAAATGTTTTTGTGTCTTGTCACGTCAAAAATTGTATGGGCCACTCTTCTTCGCCAAGAGTACTGTCACTGGAAATTCCTACTTGCAAATGTTGCAGCAATGGCTAATGCCTCAAATGAGATTGGACTCTCCGTTTATCTTTCAGCAGGATGGGGCTCCACCCCATTTTTACTGTGAAGTTCGTGGGTACCTGAACACGGAGCTGTCACATTGATGGTTCGGCCATGCTACAGAAGGGGAAATCTGTTTCATGAAATGGCCCTCCCAATCACCATATCTCACTCTGTGTGACTCTTTTGTGTATGTACTACCTCTACCATATGATGTAGCAGAGCTACGGGAGTAAATACGGCAAGTGACTGCCACAGTCGACAATGCCATGCTGGGATGGTTAAGGCAAGAATTTGATTACCATATTTTGATCTACCTGAGCACTAATGGTTCGCATATCAAATGTTTGTAAGGAAAAATAAACTTTCAAAAAGTTTCTCTTCCAAGTGCAGTATGTATGGCATCTGTACAATGTTTAGTTCTTGTGCAATAAATAATTGAAGTGTTTTTCTATTTTATGTACACCCTGTACTTGAACATACACTGTATGGCAGCACATTCAAGATGAGAGAATCAGGTGTAAATAATGGTATACAACTGCAAAGAACACAATCTCAAAGAAATAAGTATTATGTCATGAGAATAACATCTGTCTGTCAGTCTAACAAACAGTAAGCAGAGACAGGAAAAATCCATTTTATTTTATGGTCAATTTCAGAGTTACTTTTGCCTATTTGTTGCTGTTTTCTGTCAATTCTGGTATTACTTTCTGCCAATTTTGATGGTATTTTTGAGGAGTTTGGTATTACTTTCCAATAGCTTATTTTTGAAGTATCAAGTGGCTTATATCACTGTTCCAGCACTATGCAAACGAAAATATACCTCTTAACTACATTACATATGGCATCACAGAAGAAAAAGGAAATCATTTATATGAAACCCATTAAATGTAATCAATTAAAGAAACCATACACTGTCAAAAGGTTTTCAAATTAAAGCACTATTATAGCTTCAATGGTTTCTTTGAAACCTTTTGTCACCAATTGATCAGTACTTCACAACAATGTAAAAATAGCAGCCTAAAGTGTAAATTTTTAACATGGGCAAGGAGAAGGCCACAAATGCAGTTAACCAATTCAGCTCATATTTGGCAGCCTGCTTCTATACAACATAAAATGAAGATCAGTTTTGAGAACACCATCCCCACAGTTCATGATGTGAATTTGATTCAAAACTGATCAGACTGATGTACAATTGAAAATGGAACACCTTTAATCATCATGGGTGGTGTCCAAAAGCAAACTTTTTTCCTAGGAATTTGCAAAAGAAACTATTACAACTGCCACTTATGTACCCGTAAAGTAAATGCTATTCAATGAAAGTACTGCTGATGCCACAATCAAGGCATCTGGCTGGGGAGGAGAGAACCTGTTTTCAATTCTGAAATGCATTCTGCTGGATTTTTTGTCATCTTTCTTTTCCTTATTGAAATTAGTAACAATTGGAGGGTTAATATGGCATTTATTAAGGAATAATAACAAGGAGGTAAATAAATTTCTCAAACAACTTGGATTGGTGAAAAATTAAAATTTGAAGCCTCATATGAAAACAAATGTCACGAGGGACCACAGACAGGTGAATATGCAATGCTAGTTTACAATGAGCCATGGTACAGAACTTTATTTGGAGGTTTCAAAACTGCAATGTACATCTGGAAATCCAGCAAGAATTTCACAACTATCCACATTCCACAACAATTCATAGCATAATTCATGATCAATTTTCAGCACCAATTTTGTAGGTGATGCTGCATGCATGGTGTGCATTAGAATTACACTGGAGATCCAAAGAAACTGGTACACCTGCCTAATTTCATGTAGGGGCCCACAAGCACGCAGACGTGATGCAACATGACATGTCTGAAATAGTGTTAGAGGGAACTGACACCATGAATCCTGCAGGGCTGTCCATAAATCAGTAAGAACACAAGGGTGTGGAGACATCACCTGAACAACACATTGAAAAGCATAACAGATACACTCAATAATGTTCATGTCTGGTGTGTTTGGTACCAGTGAAGTGTTTAAACTCAGAAGAGTGTTTCTGGATCACTCTGTAGGAATTCTGGATGTGTGGGGTGTCACATTGTCCTGCTGGAATTGCCCAAGTTCTTCAGAATGCACAATGGCCGTGAATGGATACAGGTAATCTAGAAACAATGGTTACATAAGGGTCACCTATCAGTTTTGTATATAGACATATCGTGGGTCCTGTATCAGTCCAACTGCACACATCCCACACCATTGCAGAGCCTCCACCAGCTTGAACAAGTCCCCTGCTGACAAGCAGTGTCCATGGACTCATGAGGTCAGTTCCATGCCCACACACATCTATACACTTGGTACAATTTGAAATCAGACTCATCCAACCAGGCAACATGTTTCCAGTCATCAACAGTCCAATGTCGGTGTTGACGGATCCAGACGAGACGTAAAGCTTTGTGTCATGCAGTCATCAAGGGTACATGAGTGGGCCTCAGCTCCAAAAGTCCATATTGATGATGTATCATTGAATGATTTGCATGCTGGTACTTGTTGATAGCCCAGTACTGAAATGTATGGCAATCTGAGGAAAGGTTGCACTTCTGTCACATTGAACAATTCTATTCAGTCGTCATTGGTCATTTTCTTGCAGAATCTTTTTCCAGCCACAGCGATGTCAGAGACCTGATGTTTTACCAGATTCCTGATATTCAAGGTACACTTGTGCAATGGTCAAATGGAAAATCCTCACTTCATCACTACCTCAGAGATTCTGTGTCCCATCGCCCATGCACCGACTATAGCAACAAGTTCCAACTCTTTTAAATCTTGATAATCTGCCATTGCAGCAGCAGTAACCAAGCTAACAACTGCGGCAGACACTTGTTATCTTATACAGGCATTGATGGCCGCAGTGCCATATTCTGTCTGTTTACATCTCTCTATATTTTAATACACATGCCTATACCAGTTTCATTGGCACTTCAGTGTAATTTCCAAAAACGAAATATTTTTAAATGTAAGCCAAGTCAGTTTTCTGCCAAACCTTCAGTTGTGCAAAAGCTGCTTTCATTACATGTTCTTGGTGCCACAAGCATATTGGCTTCGAAGGTTTATATGACAAGTACCACCCATGTAGATGTTCGCTACATCAGTGGCAATTCTTTTGAACAGTGTTTACCATAGGCATACTCAGTTTCTTACTTTGATTCTAGGAAATGGGCATATGCAGCATCCCCCCTCCCCCTCACATGATGAAAACACCCAATTTTCAATTACCTATTGATTTTGTCAAATTTGAATCAATCACATATCATGAACTTTAGGAGTGGTTTCCTCAAATATAAGGATGGGGGAGCTTCTTGAGCCAAAATATCTCAGTCCTCTGTTTTAGGTTTATACAAGCAACCTGCCAATTATGATTCAAATTGGTTGGCCATTCCAAGACCTTCCCCTTGTGAGGACCAAATGTCTTCAGCACAACACCAGACATCTGACAATGTCCACATATCCTGCTTGCATGGGAAGTTGCTTCCCATCAAATTATAAAGGTACTGCTACCCCTTCAGAATATTTCACAACTGAGACCTGCCATCCTATGCACACATAAACTATTTGCTGTGTCAGCACAAACATAATTCATCATCATCACACTAGAAATAAGAGCCCAGGACAGTGAATAAGACTAAATATACAGATCTGTCATCATAAGAGTTGTTGGCCTAATATGAAGGTGCAACATAGTGCCTTTATCGGTTTTCTTCACCTCATCCTGAAGCATTCGTTCCATTCATATTTAACAAAAGCTGGTTCGTTTTAGCATGAAAAATTTGTATTTCTCATAATAATGAAGCAGTCTTCAATTGTAACTTAGAATATAGGTACTGTTTCATCCACTGACATCAGAGTTCTCAATATTTTTGCGTAACAAACTGTACCAACAATGAGACAGTTTGGTGAGATCTGTAAAGTAGATTTTTTTGCAGGACACAAACACAACATGAAATATAGCACATAGCACTTTAGCTAGCACGTAAATCAAATTTGCACCCAATTGGTCAGGTTCTCGGCACTGTACACAGCAGCGAACAGAGGGTGTCATGCTAACACGTTTCTGGTGGTAAAATAGATCACTGAAAGTAAGAAGATTGCCCAGAAAGTAATGTACGACATTTTTTCTCAATCAGCAAAAATTGTATGAATGTGAGAGATAAGATATACATTATTTGAAGTTTCCAAATTGCACGCACAAATATCTCATTTATTCTGACAGGTAGCATACCTGTAGCAATGTTTTGAAATGGTGTCTCTATATGATGTAAGCTACAAGCAGCGTGTTGTCATTGAACTTCTCACAGCAAAGAATAGAGCCTTCGAGAATATTCCCAATTGTTTGCATCCTGTTTATGGCGCATCTGCAATAGACATAAGTTCTGTTAGTCACTGGGCAAAGAGAGTGAGGCCATTACAAGACATTGGTTTGGCAGAGCTCCAAGATTTGCTTCATTCAGGGAGGCCATTCGTGGCTTCCAAACTTGCCTGGGCGCAGCTTGCTGATATGCTCATTCACAAAGACCAATGCAGAACAACTTGGCACTTGATAATGAAGCTGTCACTCAGGAAGAAAAGTGTGGATGCAATTGTCCATAATCTTAATTACTCAGAAGTTTGTGCACAATGGGTTATGCACTATCTCATGAGGAAACTAAATCTTCTCACTCTTTGATGTGATGCCAAGACACAGTACCTATATTTCTGAAGCAGGTGTGAACACATTAACCAAACCCAAAAAGGGCTTCCAAAGATTTTGTCACCATAATAACCCAGGTGATTGAATGATTCCTAATGATAACGCTCCGCCTCACACAAGTTTGAGGACTTACGAACCATCATTAAACAGGGTTGGACAGTATTATCTCATCCAACCTACAGCCCTGACCTAGCACACCTCCAACTTCCATTTGCTTGTCTCATTAAAGCATCACATATGTAGATCACATTTTGAGGATGACAAAGATGTGATTCTTACAGCAGAGAAATGGCTTCAATACCAGAACAAGCACTGGCACTGACAGGGTACACACACCCTCGAGTCTTGATGGAGGAAGCCCATAGAACAGGGCAGCAATTATGTGGAAGTATGGGGAATGTATACTCCTGGAAATGGAAAAAGGAACACATTGACACCGGTGTGTCAGACCCACCATACTTGCTCCGGACACTGCGAGAAGGCTGTACAAGCAATGATCACACGCACGGCACAGCGGACACACCAGGAACCGCGGTGTTGGCCGTCGAATGGCGCTAGCTGCGCAGCATTTGTGCACCGCCGCCGTCAGTGTCAGCCAGTTTGCCGTGGCATACGGAGCTCCATCGCAGTCTTTAACACGGGTAGCATGCCGCGACAGCGTGGACGTGAACCGTATGTGCAGTTGACGGACTTTGAGCGAGGGCGTATAGTGGGCATGCGGGAGGCCGGGTGGACGTACCGCCAAATTGCTCAACACGTGGGGCTTGATGTCTCCAAAGTACATCGATGTCGTCACCAGTGGTCGGCGGAAGGTGCACGTGTCCGTCGACATGGGACCGGACCGCAGCGACGCACGGATGCATGCCAAGACCGTAGGATCCTACGCAGTGCCGTAGGGGACCGCACCGCCAATTCACAGCAAATTAGGGACACTGTTGCTCCTGGGGTATCGGCGAGGACCATTCGCAACCGTCTCCATGAAGCTGGGCTACGGTCCCGCACACTGTTAGGCCGTCTTCCGCTCACGCCCCAACATCGTGCAGCCCGCCTCCAGTGGTGTCGCGACAGGCGTGAATGGAGGGACGAATGGAGACGTGTCATCTTCAGCGATGAGTCGCTTCTGCCTTGGTGCCAATGATGGTCGTATGCGTGTTTGGCGCCGTGCAGGTGAGCGCCACAATCAGGACTGCATACAACCGAGGCACACAGGGCCAACACCCGGCATCATGGTGTGGGGAGCGATCTCCTACACTGGCCGTACACCTCTGGTGATCGTCGAGGGGACACTGAATAGTGCACAGTACATCCAAACCGTCATCAAACCCATCGTTCTACCATTCCTCAGAATTTCGAACATCCTGCACCATTTCTTATTGTCGAATACTTTTTCCAGGTCGATAAATCCTACGAACGTGTCTCGATTTTCCTTTAGTCTTACTTGCATTAGCAAACGAAACTATTCGTCATTTAACACACCTTAAATTTTCTCATCCATTCTTCTGTGTGTTATTCTTTTCAGGAACCTGGATGCATGAGCTGTTAAGCTGATTGTGCGATAACACCAATAAGAAAAGGCAGTACATCCAGTGATGCTCAGAAGTTTCTGGGGCTCGGTCTGCACTTGAAATATTAATGTTCACTTAGGGGAGACAGGTAGTAGGCCCAACTATACCCGAACCGATCTTCTGGCAACCCAACCAAGACACAGTCAACGGACCCACCGACAAGACGACTTGCTTTCCACCCAACCAGTACACAAGGAACTCCAAAGTCAAAACGTAAAAGGCATAGCAGCATAAGCTGTCAAAACTACACACACGTGTTGGACAGCGACAACACGGTGAGGAAAGGTCACTGCCTGAATTTTACGTCAGTGGTCAGGGCAGGTACAGGTAACTGGAACGATAACGGCCACAAGGCAGAGAATTCCGCTGGCGCACTTGGACTTCAAATAACCAAAATATAGTTAAACTCCGCCGGATGGTGGCCAAGCTTTCGCCAACTCGAACATTCGCGGCTGCTCTTTGCAATACCTCCAACAGCCAATCGATACCAGTGGCACAATGTGAACAGGTTGGCTTCAGTAATTAAATCACCACTCAACTTCGCTGTCCCAAGTTGGTGAGCCACGAACCTGGTAGCAATCGGAACAGCTCCCACACACTCCGACGCTGTGTGAGACTGCCAGGGGGTCCGGCCCCCTGCAGCACAGTGCGCAGAGGTTTCCTAGCTGGTCAACGCCAACCGACTGAATGCCGCGCACTGGCTGGCCGGAAACTATCAACACCAGACCATAGATAGCACAAGGTGCGAATATGAATACACACCACTGCTGCCACACGTAGAAAGAGGTGAACCACTGCGTAACCGCAATAACTGCGGGAAACCAAATGCAGAGTAACAGTCAAGCTTTAAACCAACGCCTAAGGCGCTGCCAGCACGGCTCAGCCTCCCCTGTCAAACTTAAGCAAGGGAGGGGTAATCCAAACCCTGAGTTACTTAATTAGACTAAGGTGAACCCGATACTGCATACCTGAGCTGTTCTCCCTGACCAGCAGACGTACTGGGCCCAATACACACATGGTGGTGCAAGCCCCCAAAAAACGAGGAGTAAATTTACTAAGTTTCCCACCGCACACCTGCCACCCCTCGAAATTACAGACATAAACTTGGTTCCCTGGACAGGTTTCCCGACTGTGATTATAAGGCTTCGCTTGCTTATTATGGGCTCTGAGTATATTGTACCTGGCTCGGTTCCAGTTTTCCTTGATAACACGCGGCTGGAATAAGATCTTGAATTCCCCACAATATCGAAAGAGGGGAATTAACTGCGTAGGAAAAGACCAAGGATGCACGCGTAGCTCGCAAGGGTTCGTGACTGGCGGTTGTTGTTGTTGTGGTCTTCAGTCCTGAGACTGGTTTGATGCAGCTCTCCATGCTATTCTATCCTGTGCAAGCTTCTTCATCTCCCAGAACCCACTGCAACCCACATCCTTCTGAATCTGCTTAGTGTAGTCATCTCTTGGTCTCCCTCTACGATTTTTACCCTCCACGCTGCCCTCCAATACTAAATTGGTGATCCCTTGATGCCTCAGAACATGTCCTACCAACCGATTCCTTCTTCTGGTCAAGTTGTGCCACATACTTCTCTTCTCCCCAATCCTATCAGTTATCAATTCAGATCCTGAAAATAAATGACGAAAATGTTTGTACTGAACTGGGAATGCTGTCGTAACAGTTACTGAACTGGAACTACCCCCAACGACGTATAATATGGTGTCATTGACAAGGAACAAGGTATGCTCATGTTTAAAATTGAAATGCAACCATATCAAGGTTGTGACAGGGATGCGAACCCAGCACCTAATCGGATTGTTAACGAAGTACAGTCAAGCTCAAAAGTATCCGAACGACCTGGACTGCATTTCACCTGATTCCCGTGCAACCCACATAACGCAGCAGGACCTCTAATCGCTTCTCAGTACAGTCGTTTGACTATTGAAAATGGTTCCAACCATCACCACTAGAAAACAGTGCTCTGTATCGCAATAACTCAGGATGTAAAGTAATATCATGATGATAAAAATATCAGGGAACACCTCATTACGGATAAGACTGTCCTTAAGGCTTGTAAGCTCGCATTTATTGCAATAACTGACATACCTGAAATGTTAGCACTCTCATTATTATGTCAGATAGGTCATGCACGTAGTACGTTCGTCATATTCATGATTTCCTCTTCAAAGTAACATACCATACTTGTTGTTTAATACAAAATGTCATTAAAAATTTGTGTTATTCACGAGCAGCTAGTTGAGAATATGTATGAAGTTCAACTAACACGACGAACCGACTCGTTCTGCATATGGATTCAAACCAAGGTCATGCAAACTCAGATTTCGTGACTGACGGAAATTAACAGTTATTCCTGACTAGCCATAAAACGAGTGATATACCTCAATTTTAGACAGTATCAGTTAACATATATCAACTTTACATTACATAATGTAACATTCTTAACGGTCGCGAATTCCTACCCAGCATTTATTGTCCCTGTTAACGAACTACGAGAGATGTTAAATACTGCTTCTTGACAAGTAACTTGCTTGAAATGCAGTGAGGTAAAGCTTTGTGTTGGACAGGGATTCGAACCCAGAACCTAATCGGACTGTTATCGAAGCAGAAACAACTTTGACGTATCGGATTTTCTCGGCAGAAGCTAGATGTATTAAATGAAATGATGAGACGAAACATTAATTTTTCCTTTCCAGGACTCCAACCCGGAACATATCGCTGTTATATTCTAGAGAAAAGGAACGTTAAGTATGGGTTTGTTACACCAGCAGCGACATGTGAGCATGTTTGAACTAGAAATAATATGACGAAGTGTTTATTGCTGACTGAGAATCGAACCCCAAACATATCGTTGTTGACTTCACACAAAGAGACGACACTTACCGAATTTTTCTCCACCAGCAGCTTGGAATAACATCCTTGAATTTACAGTGATCTCGCAAATAGTTCTGTGTCTCACTGGGAGTAAGATATCGTTAGTGTTGACAACGAATGAAAATGCATTAAAAATAAAAATTGTTATCCATCAGCAAATAGGTGTTCTCATGCTAGAGCTTGAGAATATATAGTGAAAAGTTTAGTGCTGGGCCAGGCTTCCAACCCACTCATGCGCAATATGTGGAGATGTTGAGGAATCTGCAGTTTTGAACAAACAACAAGTTGTAGTCGAGCTGTATTGTCACGAAGGGATCAAATTCTGCTTTAAGGGCGGTCTGAGTTGCATTCCCAGTTCAGAACCAATTTTATCGACATACAGAAGCTCAAATGAAAGACAGAATAAGTGTCCTGTGACTATACACAGGGTTTGTTTCGTCACTAGAAATAAATAACTAGTATAGGGAAAGTTACTGGTGATAGAGTTTCTACATGTCGCCACTCCTTGCTTTATTGTGGTTCCACCTAACGTCTACTTGGCAGAGAAGGAATATCATGTTTAATGTGATTTTCAGACCACAATGCCATTATACCTTCTTCACTTGGTGTAGCCAGAAAAGAATAGAATCTGCCTCTCCCTATAAAGAAAAAAAAACATCGGCAGAAGTTGGAATCGAACCGAGACCAACAGCGTTTGAAACTGTCATCAGACCAACAGACCACCACACCCACTTCTGTACTACTCATTTCTCTATCATAACACCGTTGCGGCGCACAAGATGAGAATTCCGACACACAGGCTCCCTGTAATGGTTTGCAGGATGTTAAGTACATTCATTTACTTGGTTGACCGAATTGCCATGAATTAGCTGCCTTGGCTACCCAGTGCATACATTCGACTCTATTTTGTAATCACCGAAATAAAATAACGTAACTGCCACCTACACAGAACTGCAAACAGTGTGGGATGCAGAAATTTAAATAGGAAGTGTTCCTTTCCATTTGTGGAAAAAGGTTAACTTCTGCGTCATTTTGTTCTTTTCAGGTTTAATACATGGCCAGGAAGCAGCTGTGCTCGAAGCTTTTGTTTTATGTATGGGGAGAGCGCATCGTGCCAAAATAGTCAGAAAAGTATTTTCTACATTAGCTGTCGTCTGGTAGTGGCATTTTATTCTTCTTCAAACCATGTTTGACAGAATTAACTCAGAACAAGTTTTCTACATGCATGTAATCAATACACATCATGTACATTGTCAGACTGTTATAGATAACAGCAGACCATTCGCATATATCGTTGATGATTAATTTCTCTCTCATGTTTAGCATTGTTTTAACAACACTAAAAGAAACCTTACGAAAACTGTGCACTGTATTGTAAGAAATGAAATAAAACTACCCACGATGACCTTATGACGAAAGTCTGTTTAAACAAAACTGAGTATCTGTACACAAGCGTGCCTCCATCTGCACGAATTAGTGAAACACTAACCACTTAGATTTCGATTGGGTCTGTGTTTAAACGGTATGCTGTGTAATACTCAACAAGTATGCAAACGTGGCATTTCATAAATAAATTTACATATTCCTAGAAACCCAAAATTTTGCTTGTCAGCAGCGTAACGAGGCGTTACTTGTTGTGCAGCATTGTAAGTTTTTCACCATTTCACTATGAGCTGAAAGTATTTTCTTACGTTTTGCTTATCGATGTTTGATCTGACTGCTTGCAGTTCTTACACAGAAGGGATAAAAACGTTACATTCAGCGAGGCTGGAACCGCGAACCACAACAATCACGTTTCCGCAGGTCAGCATGTCAACACAGAGCTGGCGGATAGATATGGTTTGGGCCATCCTCTTACAAGGTCAATAGTGGCTAGAACTCGTCGGCCGCTATTTACAGGACGAGATTAGTTGCGATTGCCACGTTCAATGACTTAGCTGGGCTGAAAACCGTAAATTTACAATTTTCTGTTACTCCTCAAGCGATAACAACTCAGGTTATTCAATGGAAATGACACGAGAAATCAAGTGAACTTTGAGGCTTAATTCCGTCCACACCAGGAAGTAATTCGTCGATCACAGAGTTGTCAAACATACCTTGCGCTGTTGCCAAATCTCAGTTACATTACTAGCAGGAAGAATACGAACCGATGTCATCCTACTGCGGGCAGGGAAGGGACCATAGCTGGCGCTTCAAAGACGCTACTGCTACAGCCTGGAATACGTAATGTGTCTGATTCGCATTTCTGTAACTAGGTTAAGGGACTCGAGCTTAGTTGCTAATAATACTCAGAACTGACTGCCACTAAGCATCATAAATCAGTAACTCTCATAGTTGTTTTTATATTTCTTTCGTAACTGTACTCAAAACTAAGAAATTCATTCACGGATGTTTTCGTGACTCGCTGATAATCGAGCACAACAAACAAATAAAAATAAAAAGAGAATGAATGTTTGTGTGTGTGTGTGTGTGTGTGTGTGTGTGTGTGTGTGTGTGTGAGAGAGAGAGAGAGAGAGAGAAAGAGAGGGGGGGGGGGGGGTAAAAAATTGTTGTAAAGAAATTGAATACTGGTATGTAAAGGAAACTTTCATTAAAATAAGTCGTTCCACATCATTACGATATGTCGAATTCATGATCTATGGAACAAGTATTAATCTAATCTAATCATATCATATTGCTGACTATCCATGATGAGTCATGAAGTAACGAAATTTTCGCCTATATCAGTAACCAAATCTAAACTTGAAAATAAAAGACGACAGTTTTTGTAATAAACCGGGACTCCTATCAAGACCCTTTCATCTCAATTCAGAAGTAACGAAGTGTGTATGAATTTAAAGATGAAGCGCTTGATGTGAAGTATCGGTTTTTCTTGCCAGCTACTAGGTGTTTAATCTAAAATAAGGACACAAATGTTTGTGCCCAAGCGACAATCGAACCGCACTCCTATTGTTCTTCTTTATTGTACACGAATATTGCTTAAGTATCAATTGCTTACTCACCAACAGTAAGATGTGTGCGTGTTTGTCCAGCAATTGTTGGAAACATGAAAAGGCATTAAAAATGCACGTTAATTTTTACTAGCAGGCTGGTGTGCATGTGATATGGCTTGAAATGAAGTTATGGATATTTTTGCACTGGATCAGGATTCGGACCCGCATATTTACCTTTGGAAGAGACCTAAAGAAGACTGCAGTCTTGGGAAAAGGAATGAAATTATTGAACTATACTGTTCCGAGAGATTCAGATCCTCGAAAGAGGAGATACGCATTCCAATCACAGTCCAGCACCAAATTTTTCAACATCTCTAGTTCAATCAAGTACAAGTAAAATAAGAGCCCTGTTCCTTTAGGCGGCTATCAGTTCATCAAATAAAATAAATGTTCCTAATTTAAGTAAGTTTACTGGCGACAGTATTTCTGTTTACCCTGACCTCCACCTATGTCATTTTCCAACGTAAACCGGCTCTGACCAGTTTGGAATGAAGGAACATGATGTTTAATGGGGAGTCTGGATTAAAACAACTTTCTCTTGAGGTTACCAGAGGTAAAGTAAATCTGTTTGTGCCTCTTAAAAGTAAATGCCTGAACCCACGCATTGCACTTGTGATAGTTTGTTCCACCAGACCATTGCGGCCACATTTCCCAGCCCCAGGAGTGTGCTGTAATGGATGATGTGCTTATCTTACTAAACTAGTCACCGTGGAAAAAACACAAGTCTATTAAATGGTTAAGTAGAAGCAAGCTTCTGACGTGGAGATTATGCTATTCTCATGTCAGCGGGATGTAAAGACTCTTCTAGGCGTCATAGCCTCGATTTGAAGCCATTTTGACATTTTCACTAATTCAGGAAATTTCTTAGTTCCAGAAAATCCACTGTGAAGTGTGAAGTTATCGGATAATTCTATTATCACCGTCATTATTACTATCATTTCCTAAAAACCGCTTCTGGAACACATGTGCTTGAAGATCATTTAAGTCCTTTTGGTCATTATAGAAGTAGTTGCCCAAGAACAAGTTCTTTCCCTGTCTACGGAATCCTTTTCATGTTAATATCAAACATCAGCAATTACTCGTAGATCACATTAAAACTAAAGTAATTGATGAAGACCTTACTTGATAACGAAAACGCGCTGTCTTTCTTCATTTACTTGCGCCTAGAATTGGCTGTCGAATAGTGCCAAACCAAAAGCCAATATACGTCGCTGTCGGTTCTTCGATATGATTTGGTCGACGTGGCCAGTTTCAAGTTGTGTATGACACAGAATGTTTTAGAAAATCATTTTTTCCCTTTGCAATGAACAGGAATTTTTTCATTCTAAGCTATCCAAGTCAAAAATTTTCGCAATATTAGTTCAAATTTAATATTCGCTTCCATACTGTAAGGAAAGTATTTTACAGTTACAAAACCCGCGTCCGACTCCGTGTCCTTACACTTAGCTGCTGGCCATAAATTCTAGCTCAAAGTGACGCCAGTTTAAGTAACCTAATCCAGCGAAGACTGTTTGCCAGTGCTCTTTCTCACCGGAAAATATCCAATTCACTCATTGGGCTCCATAAGTACACTGTAACAGTAATTTCTGTGTGTATGCAATGCATACGGATTCTAGAATTTAGTGTTGCTCTCTCTTCCACTTCTGTGTACAATATGCCTGACCTAAGCGGGCCCTTTATCATTACAGTCCCTGGGCGGTGCAATATCATATTGACAACAGTAATGGTGCTTATACTGACAACCTCATTGTTTGTTTTAACCGATTTTGTAATCATTTAAGTAAATTAACATGACCTACGAGTGGGAGACATTTCGTCCCCCTTTTCCTTCTGTGGAATTTGTCAGTAAGCTTTTTGCCTTCGAACCAGCGAAATGCGGCAGAACACGGCTGGTAAACGATTTACAAACCACAATTTAGTGTCGTTAACACGATTTCGTTAAACATTGGCGTAGCTGAAGGAATTTAGTTTCTTCTTAAATCGTCTTATGCAGCAACGTTCACAGATTTCTGAAATAGGAAAAGCTCTTTATCCAGGTACGAAGGTTGTAAAACAAACTTCCCACAGTTTGCGACCTCATTTTAATACCACGTGGGAGCAGGCATAATATTTTGCTTTTGAACACCGAACAATAACACACAAAGACAGTAGATGGAAGGATCCAAAGAAAAAATTAGACTCATGAGTGTGGCTCCAGTTCATCATAAGAAGACTAGACAAGAGGGAAACATTACGAAAGTAATGAATACGCTGGTTAGTATACATTATTTGTAAAGATCTGAAGATGAAAAAGCGCAGATCTGCACAGTGCCCGCATCTGCACTTTAGTTTCTGTCTTAATGACCATAATTTTTAGTTTCTTCTCTTCTGAATTATCAAATGAATTGATTATTACGTGGTACAGAATAATCTGGTAACTGTGTTTCTTACAGCTTCAGTTCGCACCTACATTTTTCTACAGTCTCGTGCAGTTCATGAAATTCTACTTGTATAATCACAAGATTGCACATAGATGCAATCGATTTCGAGGTGCAAAGTGTTTGTTACCTTACTTCTCGTGACAGGTTGGCAATTTGAATTCCAAAGACTTTTTATTGTACTGAAATAATCTTTTGTAACAAAGTAACAAGGTATGTGTTTTATTCGTATATATTTTGTGGGAAACTGTAATTGTAATGGAAGATTACACACCTAAAGCTGCATATTAAGCAAACCCCGCGTCTCCTCACCGTATCCTCCTATGACATGAGCACAGGATTTTCCTCCTATAACGCTACAGAGCTGTTCCTAGTACAGCTGAGAATTGGCAACATCGTCACAAACATTTAGCAACACTATGACAGTGCAATTACTTCCGCGTATAATACTGAACTGAGTCGCTAAATTCACTTGATATTTCCTTTCCATTTGAATGACTCGTGGTATATAATCCTCACGTAAACTAAGACACTGAGACAGAAATTTCAAGTTTTTGGCTTCAGAAATGCTATTCTTCACATAAGTGACAACTTTTAATATCTTTCACGATGCGTTATGAGGCTGAGCGACCAATACCATGACGAGAGTGGCGTGCTGGCAGCAGCGTGTCCGTAGCTCCATGGTACCGCCCGTGTCTCGTGTTCCACCGATTAAGAAAGTCGTCAGTTGTAACCGTGGTAGGGGCAGACTGTGCGAGCTTTTTTTGTGTATTATTTCCCAGAAAAAATTCTGTAACAAAATCAGAGGAAAACCTTTACACATCAAATCCTCTTGGCAGCACGACTCAGTAAGTTGTGTTAATGGTTGTAGATCTAGGCTTTCTGACTGCCAAGCTGCTATACAATACACCATCTCTGAGGAAATTAGAATCGACCGTCAACGATACGAAATTCAATAATGTTCTTCACTTAAGCTTCCCATGCCAGGGTGATAAGTATGAAGGAAATAAATTGATTAGCAAATCGTAAGAAAATACTTTCAGCTCATAGTGCAATGGTGAAAAACTTACAATGCTGAGCAACAGGTAACGCCTCTTTCCACTGCTGTCAAGTAAATTTTGGGTTTCTAGGAATACGTAAATTTATTTATGAAATGTCACGTTTGCATACTTGGTGAGTATGACACAGCATACCGTTTAAACACAGACCCAATCGAAATCTAAGTGATTAGTGTTTCACTAATTCGTGCAGATGGAGGCACGCTTGTGTACAGATACTCAGTTTTGTTTAAACAGACTTTCGTCATAAGGTCATCGTGGGTGGTTTTATTTCATTTCTTACAATACAGTGCACAGTTTTCGTAAGGTTTCTTTTAGTGTTGTTAAAACAATGCTAAACATGAGAGAGAAATTAATCATCAACGATATATGCGAATGGTCTGCTGTTATCTATAAGAGTCTGACAATGTACATGCAGTGTATCGATTACATGCATGTAGAAAACTTGTTCTGAGTTAATGCTGTCAAATATGGTTTGAAGAAGAATAAAATGCCACTACCAGACGACAGCTAATGTAGGAAATACTTTTCTGACTATTTTGGCACGATGCGCTCTCCCCATACATAATACAAAAGCTTCGAGCACAGCTGCTGCCTGGCCGTGTATTAAACCTGAAAAGAACAAAATGACGCAAAAGTTAACCTTTTTCCACATGCGACTATTTTGGGTTGAGAAGAGAAGGGAATTATGTTCAAACTTCCATTAAACTGATAACTTTAGCAGACAGCAGAATTGCGTTTAAGAAAAATGTAGTAGCAAATGTAATAGAACATGCGACATCCCATCAACAGTGCACTACGCTTACCGTTACGCTACTAGCTGTGACCTAGCTACAGCACCTCTCGAAGAGAATAAAATTTCCTCCAGAACTTCGGCATTCCACAGTACAGCATTTCTTTTGCACTGCACGATGGTTTCAACAAACAGATAGCGCAATAGAGTAGCTCAAATGGAAAGGAACACTTCCTATTTAAATTTCTGCATCCCACACTGTTTGCAGTTCTGTGTAGGTGGCAGTTACGTTATTTTATTTCGGTGATTACAAAATAGAGTCGAATATATCCACTGGGTAGCCAAGGCAGCTAGTTCATGGCAATTCGGTCAACCAAGTAAATGAATGTACTTAACATCCTGCAAACCACTACAGGGAGCCTGTGTGTCGGAATTCTCATCTTGTGCGCCGCAACGGTGTTATGATAGAGAAATGAGTAGTACAGAAGTGGGTGTGGTGGTCTGTTGGTCTGATGACAGTTTCAAACGCTGTTGGTCTCGGTTCGATTCCAACTTCTGCCGATGTTTTTTTTCTTTATAGGGAGAGGCAGATTCTATTCTTTTCTGGCTACACCAAGTGAAGAAGGTATAATGGCATTGTGGTCTGAAAATCACATTAAACATGATATTCCTTCTCTACCAAGTAGACGTTTTGTTTTGAATACAGGTCAGAGACAGGTAGTGCTATTTTCATTGTTTTCTACAAGAACTGGTTAGCAATCACAGTTTAGTCAATAATCAGCCGCCTTTAGTGAATTAGCAGTCTAGTTAAAAGTTGAGTAAGTCTCTTCAGTAAATTGATTCCTTAGGATGGATAGGATGTGTGACTGCTGTGTACGGACGCAGGAGGAGCTGGCCACTGTTCGCGAACAGCTGAGCGTGTTGATGGCCGCAGTCAGCCGTCTTCAGGCTGCTGCCTCGGAGTGTAGCGGCAGTGGGGAGTCTGGTGCGTCGAAAGGTACACCCCAGGTGTTACATGCTTCACCCACTGTCCCTGCTGTCGAGACATCTTCGCGGGTACCGGGCGCGGTTGGGCCACCCTCTCCCCAAGGGGAGTGGCGGGTTCAGCGGAGTTCGCGGGCGCACGAGGCGGAGGGTCAATGTGGAGGCTGGGCGTGTGGCATCGCCCGCTCTGCCTGTAACTGGACATGTGGCTGCTCCTTCAGCAAGGTCCGAGCAGGCACACGGGGGGAGGGGTTTATTAGTTATTGGGAGCTCCAACGTTAGGCGGGTGATGGAGCCCCTTAGGGAAATAGCGGAAAGGTCGGGGAAGAAGGCCAGTTTTCACTCTGTCTGCTTGCCGGGGGGTCTCATCCGAGATGTGGAGGAGGCCCTACTGGCGACGATAGAGAGCACTGGGTGCACCCGACTGCAAATTGTGGCTCATGTTGGCACCAATGACTCCTGCCGTCTGGGTTCAGAGGTCATCATCAGTTCGTACAGGCGGTTGGCGGAGTTGGTGAAGGCAGAAAGCCTCGCTCGTGGGGTGGAATCAGAGCTAACTATTTGTAGTATCGTTCCCAGAACCGATCGCGGTCCTCTGGTTTGGAGCCGAGTGGAAGGCTTAAACCAGAGGCTCAGACGATTCTGCGGAGAGCTGGGGTGCAAATTTCTCGACCTCCGCTATCGGGTGGAGAAATGTAGGGCCCCTCAGAATAGGTCAGGCGTGCACTACACGTCGGAAGCGGCTACGAAGGTAGCGGAGTACGTGTGGAGTGCACATGGGTTTTTTTAGGTTAGAGAATTCCCTCCCTAGGCCCGACAAGACGCCTCCTGAGACGCGGCAAGGCAGGAGTAGGCAAAATGCAACAGGGAATAACAATATTAATCTGCTAATAGTAAACTGCAGGAGCGTCTATAGAAAGGTCCCAGAACTGCTCTCATTAATAAACGGTCACAACGCCCATATAGTACTAGGGACAGAAAGTTGGCTGAAACCACATGTAAGCAGTAATGAAATCTTAAACTCAGATTGGAATGTATACCGCAGAGACAGGCTGGACAGTGAAGGGGGAGGCGTCTTTATAGCGATAAGAAGTGCAATAGTATTGACGGAAATTGACGGAGATTCGAATTGTGAAATTATTTGGGTGAAGGTCACGGTTAAAGCAGGCTCAGACATGGTAATTGGATGTATCTATAGGACCCCGGACTCAGCAGTTGTTGTGGCTCAGCACCTGAAGAATAATTTGGAAAATATTTCGAGTACATTTCCCCACCATGTTATAGTTCTGGGTGGAGATTTTAATTTGCCGGATATAGGCTGGGAGACTCAAACGTTCATAACAGGTGGCAAGGACAAAGAATCCAGTGAAATACTTTTAAGTGCTTTATCTGAAAACTACCTTGAGCAGTTCAACAGAGAACCGACTCGTGGCGATAACATATTAGACCTTCTGGTGACAAACAGACCCGAACTATTTGAATCAGTTAATGCAGAACAGGGAATCAGCGATCATAAAGCGGTTACTGCATCGATGATTTCAGCCATAAATAGAAATATTAAAAACGGTAGGAAGATTTTTCTGTTTAGCAAAAGTGACGAAAAGCAGATTACAGAGTATCTGACGACTCAACACAAAATTTTTGTCTCAAGCACAGATAGTATTGAGGATCAGTGGACAAAGTTCAAAACCATCGTACAATATGCGTTAGATGAGTATGTGCCAAGCAAGATCGTAAGAGATGGGAAAGAGCCACCGTGGTACAACAACCGAGTTAGAAAACTGCTGCGGAAGCAAAGGGAACTTCACAGCAAACATAAACATAGCCAAAGCCTTACAGACAAACAAAACATATGCGAAGCGAAATGTAGTGTGAGGAGGGCTATACGAGAGGCTTTCAATGAATTCGAAAGTAAAGTTCTATGTACTGACTTGGCAGAAAATCCTAAGAAATTTTGGTCCTATGTCAAAACCGCAGGTGGATCAAAACAAAATGTCCAGACACTCTGTGACCAAAATGGTACTGAAACAGAGGATGACAGACTAAAGGCCGAAATACTAAATGTCTTCTTCCAAAGCTGTTTGACAGAGGAAGACTGCACTGTGCTTCCTTCTCTAGATTGTCGCACAGTTGACAAAATGGTAGATATCGAAATAGACGACAGAGGCATAGAGAAACAATTAAAATCGCTCAAAAGAGGAAAGGCCGCTGGTCCTGATGGGATACCAGTTCGATTTTACAGAGTACGCGAAGGAACTTGCCCCCCTTCTTGCAGCGGTGTACCGTAGGTCTCTAGAAGAGCGTAGCGTTCCAAAGGATTGGAAAAGGGCACAGGTCATCCCCGTTTTCAAGAAGGGACATCGAACAGATGTGCAGAACTATAGACCTATATCTCTAACGTCGATCAGTTGTAGAATTTTGGAACACGTATTATGTTCGAGTATAATGTCTTTTCTGGAGACTAGAAATCTACTCTGTAGGAATCAGCATGGGTTTCGAAAAAGACGGTCGTGTGAAACCCAGCTCGCACTATTCGTCCACGAGACTCAGAGGGCCTTAGACATGGGTTCACAGGTAGATGCCATGTTTCTTGACTTCCGCTTGGTGTTTGACACAGTTCCCCACAGTCGTTTATTGAACGAAGTAAGAGCATACGGACTATCAGATCAATTGTGTGATTGGATTGAAGAGTTCCTAGGTAACAGAACGCAACATGTCATTCTCAATGGAGAGAAGTCTTCCGAAGTAAGAGTGATTTCAGGTGTGCCGCAGGGGAGTGTCATAGGACCGTTGCTATTCACAGTATACATAAATGACCTGGTGGATGACATCGGAAGTTCAGTGAGGCTTTTTGCAGATGATGCTGTGGTGTATCGAGAGGCTGCAGCAATGGAAAATTGTACTGAAATGCAGGTGGATCTGCAGGGAATTGACGCATGGTGCACGGAATGGCAATTGAATCTCAATGTAGACAAGTGTAATGTGATGCGAATACATAGAAAGATAGGTCCCTTATCATTTAGCTACAAAATAGCAGGTGAGCAACTGGAAGCAGTTAGTTCCATAAATTATCTGGGAGTACGCATTAGGAGTGATTTAAAATGGAATGAACATATAAAGTTGATCGTCGGTAAAGCGTATGCCAGACTGAGATTCATTGGAAGAATCCTAAGGAAATGCAATCCGACAACAAAGGAAGTAGGTTACACTACGCTTGTGCGCCCACTGCTTGAATACTGCTCAGCAGTGTGGGATCCGCACCAGATAGGGTTGATAGAAGAGATAGAGAAGATCCAATGGAGAACAGCGTGCTTCGTTACAGGATCATTTAGTAAACGCGAAAGCGTTACGGAGATGATAGATAAACTCCAGTGGAAGACTCTGCAGGAGAGATGCTCAGTAGCTCGGTACGGGCTTTTGTTAAGGTTTCGAGAACATACCTTCACCGAAGAATCAAGCAGTATATTGCTCCCTCCTACGTATATCTCACGAAGAGACCATGAGGATAAAATCAGAGAGATTAGAGCCCACACAGAAGCATACCGACAATCCTTCTTTCCACGTACAATACGAGACTGGAATAGAAGGGAGAACCGATAGAGGTACTCAGGGTACCCTCCGCCACACACTGTCAGGTGGCTTGCGGAGTATGGATGTAGATGTAGAGTAGATGTAGACGTTAGGTGGAACCACAATAAAGCAAGGAGTGGTGACATGTAGAAACTCTATCACCAGTAACTTTCCCTATACTAGTTATTTATTTCTAGTGACGAAACAAACCCTGTCTATAGTCACAGAACACTTATTCTGTCTTTCATTTGAGCTTCTGTATGTCGATAAAATTGGTTCTGAACTGGGAATGCAACTCAGACCGCCCTTAAAGCAGAATTTGATCCCTTCGTGACAATACAGCTGGACTACAACTTGTTGTTTGTTCACAACTGCAGATTCCTCAACATCTCCCCATTCACATGAGTGGATTGGAAGCCTGGCCCAGCACTAAACGTTTCACTATGTATTCTCAAGCTCTAGCATGAGAACACCTATCTGCTGATGGATAACAATTTTTATTTTTAATGCATTTTCATTCGTTGTCAACGCTAACGATATCTTACTCCCAGTGAGACACAGAACTATTTGCGAGATCACTGTAAGTTCAAGGATGTTATTCCAAGCTGCTGGTGGAGAAAAATTCGGTAAGTGTCGTCTCTTTGTGTGAAGTCAACAACGATATGTTTGGGGTTCGATTCTCAGTCAGCAATAAACACTTCGTCATATTATTTCTAGTTCAAACATGCTCACATGTCGCTGCTGGTGTAACAAACCCATACTTAACGTTCCTTTTCTCTAGAATATAACAGCGATATGTTCCGGGTTGGAGTCCTGGAAAGGAAAAATTAATGTTTCGTCTCATCATTTCATTTAATACATCTAGCTTCTGCCGAGAAAATCCGATACGTCAAAGTTGTTTCTGCTTCGATAACAGTCCGATTAGGTTCTGGGTTCGAATCCCTGTCCAACACAAAGCTTTACCTCACTGCATTTCAAGCAAGTTACTTGTCAAGAAGCAGTATTTAACATCTCTCGTAGTTCGTTAACAGGGACAATAGATGCTGGGTAGGAATTCGCGACCGTTAAGAATGTTACATTATGTAATGTAAAGTTGATATATGTTAACTGATGCTGTCTATTTCCGTCAGTCACGAAATCTTAGTTTGCATGACCTTGGTTTGAATCCATACGCAGATCGAGTCGGTTCGTCGTGTCATTTGAAGTTCATACATATTCTCAACTATCTGCTAGTGAATAACGTAAATTTTAATGACATTTTGTATAAATAACAAGTACGGTATGTTACTTTGAAGAGGAAATCATGAATACGACGAACGTACTACGTGCATTACCTATCTGACGTAATAATGAGAGTGCTAACATTTCAGCTATGTCAGTTATTGCAATAAATGCGAGCTTACAAGCCTTAAGGACAGTCTTATCCGTGATGAGGTGTTCCCTGATACTTTTAGTATCGTGGTATTACTTTACATCCTGAGTTATTGCGATACAGAGCAGTGTTTTCTAGCGGCGACTTGTTGGAGCCATTTTCAATAGTCAACTGACTGTACCAAGGAGCGATTAGAGGACCTGCTAGACAGCTGCGTTATGTAGGTGGCATGGGAATCGGGTGAAATGAAATTCAGGTCGTTCGGATACTATTGAGCGCGACTGTACATAAAATCGGAAGTGAAATATCAAATCTTTTCACCAATAGCGAAATGCTGGAACCTTAATTGACGATAGAATTGTTTTTGGCTGACTGGGATTCGAACCCAGCATCGAGCACCGTCGTTTTCTAGCCAGGAACAGACGATAAATAGCTATTGTTCGTTCACCAGTAGCGAGATGAGCGCATGTTTAGCTAGACATCAGGCGACGAAAAGTTCTGTGCTGAATGGAATTCAAACCCCACACACGTGGTCATGGAGAAACTTTAACTATCAAATTCTTTTCCAATATTAGCTAGGAATGGCATGTATGTACTTTCAATGACGTGATGGCTAGAAGTTGAATCCACAACATGTTGTCATTGGTGATTACAACGATCACAATGGCAAACACAAATCCGTTTTCACCAGTAGGATGGAGAGGAATGTTTGAACTTGAAAAGATGTAAGGAAACTTTTGATCTAGTAATGTTGTGATAAAACGCTCATCATGTGGCTGTGAGTTGAAATGAACACGTTACAGCTGACAACGCACGAAGAGATGTTGAAAATGCAATTATTTTTCACCAGTAGTTCGGAGTGCACACGCTAGGGCTTGAAATGAAATAATGAATATTTTGTGCTGATCAGGATTCGAAACCAGATAGGTGCCTTTCGAGGACGCCTAGAAGAGTTTGCAATCTTTGGGAACATAGTGAAATCGAATTCTAATCCCAGTCCAGCACCACAATTTTCAACGTCTCAGTTCACATAAAGTAAGACCCTTGTGAACTTACATGGCCATTGGTTCATTAAATGAAATACGTTTCCTAGTTTACGACGGCTTGCTGGTGACAGAGTCTCTGCCTAACGGGGTTTCTCCATCTGTCACAGCTCAAACGAATGCCCAGTCGGCAGCGAAGGGATGTTATCTTTACTGCGGATATTGAACTACGGAGCTTACTGGTGTTCTGCACTTGGCCTTACTAGGGGTGAAGGAGAGCTACTTGTGTGTGTTAAAAAACTACACCTGACGTGAGATGTGAACCTACACGTTTTACACATCAACACAAGATTAATCCACCAGCCACAGAACCCCCCGCCAAGCAAATAATTATTAATTGCAGAGTATTCATTTAGATGTAGATGCATATGTCAAGGGACACGTAACAGGAAGGAGGGTGGTATCTGGGAATGGATAGAAGTGCAGAAGTGCAAAATATAACGTGAAATGCTACCAAAATATTGGTTACTTAGACGGGTGCCACAGTTCGTTTTATCTTAGGACCGAGAGATAAGGAAGGACTGTTCTCAGAACGAAGAATGGGTTATAGGGAAGGGGAGATCAACGAATACGGTTTCATAGGTGGTGAGAGGAATGATAGAGAGTAAAGACAGCAGCAATTAAAAGAAAAAAATGTAGCGTAATTGGAAACCGCTAGATTTGTTTACAAAGTTTTGGGGGAGTGTAATAGAAGGGCACTTGAGGCGATAGTGTCAGAGAGAGAGAGAGTGTGAGAGAGAATAGAAGAGGTATTAACAACGAGTAAACATAAATGTACATACGTGTGTGAAATCTTATGGGACTTAACTGCTAAGGACATCAGTCCCTAATCTTACACACTACTTAACCTAAATTATCCTAAGGACAAACATACACACACATGCCTGAGGGAGGTCTCGAATCTCCGCCAGGACCAGCCTCACAGTCCATGACTGCAGCGCCCTAGACAGCTCGTCTAATCCCGCGCAGCGAGTAAACATTATATGTAATCGTTGGTGTATTGTGTGGAGGACAGAGGGTGTATTCATGGATGGAGGCGAAGAGAGAGACGTATTTGAAATAACAAAAACTACTGTGACAGAGTCCATCTACGCTGATTAGTTTGTAAGTATAAATGAAATCAAAATAGTATGTTTAACAAACTGTATATTCAAAAGAAACCCACTTGAATTAAAAGGGCAACTCAAAGGAAAGCTAACTCATATTGTATCTTTTCTGTTGCCACACGACCTTCCACTAGCTTCCAATGAGGAAAAATGACGAAAAAGAAGACATAAAAAAACATTTTAAGAACTCTAATATTTTATCGAGAATCCTTCATTATTTTGTACTTCTATCACACGTCTTAGCATAGAATGCATAAGCCTCCAGACGTAACAGCCTGAAGAAGCAACTTCCTCCCAGGATTCCAGGACGCAGTCCCAAAGAGGGTCTGCAGTAGTTGGTTGGTTTCGTGGCCAGTTCTCTGTTAATGTACTGGCGGCCTCAGCCCACATGTTTTCCGTGGGGTTCACATCAGCTGCCCGTGGCGGCCAGTCCACGACGTTGACGCCAATCATGGAGAGCAGCTGCTGAACAAAGGCAGAGTTGTGAATGGGAGAATGGTCCTCTTCCAATGTGATGTTCCCTTCTGCCTACAGCATTCGCACTGACGGAAGCATCACATGCATCACATTTTCCAATACGTGGGCATACTTCGCACTGTCCAGAGTTCCTTCTATCCTGTGAAGAATTCCCGCCCCTTTCGCAGAATTCCAATCCCAGTAGGTAACACATAGCCGGCCACTTCTTATCGTCGTGGTTACATATTCGCGTCGATGGCGAGTCCCTTACAGCCTGTAAACGATTCGGTGACTCTCGTTATTGGTGGAAAACACCTTCTCATCAGTGAAAATGACGTTGCCCACGACGCCCTCAGATGGAGATCCACAAATACTAGCCAGTATAAAACGTTGTCTTCGCTGAGCTCTTGATTCATGGCGGATCGTCGTGCATGCAGGCCAGCGTCCCTCAGCCTTCAGCGAATTGTCTCACTGGAGCCGGGGAAGTTGGGATCCCGCCACAACTACTTCACATTCAGAAAGGGATTTTCTCTGCTCCTAGACACTTGTTCCTTGTCTTCCTGCTGTGAGATCGCCCTCTTCCTGCCTGAGCCAGGAGCCCTGTTGGTGGTGCCTCTTTCAAGGCAGATCCTCCACCATCTCGTTGCAGTGGTATGTGGTACGCCATACTGCCTGATAGCTTCTCTGATGGAACATCCTCCTTCCTCAATGAGAGCGACGACTCTACCTCGGCCGGCCGAAGTGGCCGAGCTGTTCTAGGGGCTTCAGTCTGGAACCTCGCGACCGCTACGGTCGCAGGCTCAAATCCTGCCTCGTGCATGGATGTGTGTGATGTCCTTAGGTTAGTTAGGTTTAAGTAGTTTTGAGTTCTAGGGACTGATGACCTCAGATGATAAGTCCCATAGTGCTCAGAGCCATTTGAACCATTTTTTGACTCTACCTCGAATAGACCACTCCCAGTGAGCCATTACGGCAGACAGCCAGATGTGTATTTCTGCTTGCCGCTCTTATACTGATTCCAGGAGAGGGGGTAAACATATTTACGTCAAACGGAGCGGCAGAGGCAGAGGCAGAGGCATGCGGCGCAGCCGTGCTGGCTCGTCCCGGGCTGTTGGCCCACCAACGCCACCGCCAGCTCGCTCACTTGCGTCTTGCCTCGGCCAGCCTGGCTGGCCCGTAGCTTGCGAGCCGCAGCTAGTACAGACCCGGGCCTCAGGACCACGATCACCCCTTGAAGGATCAAAAGTTACACCTAATCTACCTAAGTCTGTAGTACAAACTAATGCAGCTACAGCTATTATGCTATAACATGTGCAGGCTACACCTACAGTTGACGATTTATTCAAATATTTGACAAACAATACTTTCAAAAATACATTCATTTTAAACATAGCTACCACAAAATATTTCACCTAGCTAGCAATAGCATGACGCAGGAAACTATACTTTCTTGAAAGCGCTGTGCATTAGATGTAGCCTTAAGAAAACCTGTATTCAACCACAACTGAGCGGAATGTAAAAGTAAACGGGTTTGGCGGCAGCTTCTCCAAATAATAGTATATACTTAGTATATAATACACGTTTTGTGCACTTATAACATGTTCTCAGTGTCTCTGAAACAATACGTACTGCACGACGGAAATTACTTTCTGCTGAGGCACTTCACTTCATTTACATCTCAATGATACACGAGTACTAGAGAACATTGCTCTTTATGGCAGTCAATCAACTTCTAAATTAACATCATGATATCGCCGATATTAGGCAACACGTTACTAGGGATGAGTAAGGCCTTAAGGTTTGCAACTAAACATGCTACTCCAAGCTACTACTCAATATGAAGTTGATTATTAACGTGTCTTCATAACCATGTGTGCAGCGTTCGACACTCAGTCAGCATAGACGTTTCCGTCACCTTATTTCTAGTTAATCGTGTGGACATCTCGGTGATGGTGAACCAACATTGCACATTTCTCGTCTGTTCCTGGTTAGACAACGACGGCAGTAGGCACCGGGTTCGAATTCTGGTCAGGCAATGCAACTTCAGTCGTCATTTAAGGTTCCAACCCCACTGCTGGTGACAAGCTGTGATATCTACATTCTGATTTTATGTACTTATTCAACAATCCGATTAGGTGCTGGGTTTGCATCCTTGTCGCCAGCATTACATGATGGCATTTCAATTTTAAACATGTGCATCCTTTATTCCTTGACAATGCAACAGTATACAACGTCTTTCGAAGTTAATTATCAAGAAGGTAATAGTCATGTTAGGGTTCCTGCTTTCGTACAAACATTATCGTCATTTACGTTTAAGTTGAGAACTGATAACTGATACTGGTGCAAACGTCAATATTTGACGTCTTTTTCTGCCTAGTGATCGAGTCTCGATAAGGCACAAGGCTTTGCTTGGTTAACAATGGCTTTACGTTCTGGGATGGCATCTGGATCCAGAACGAAGACATTGGTCATGCCATTTAAAGTACAACTTCGTGTACAAGTAACTGTTGATGAGTAATGTGGACAATGATATTACTTGTGATTCACTGTTAATGTTGGGATATCCGTAGAGTGGTTGCCGCCGTTAATCACGTTTTCTTTTAACTGCTTAGTATTACATAAAGTTAATGCGAAACCACTCCCTGTTGAACGACGTTCAGCATGTGTTGGGTAAACATTTTACACAGCAAAGAACTTGTTTCCAATTGCCATACAACTTTATAAATCCATTTACTGTCTCAAATATTTAATTGTGCCTAAGGATTACTGAACGATTTATGTGACAAAACAAGTTGTCCCATAACATTTGAAATGTCACTTATTGTAATTAAGTTTAGTTTACAAACGTGAAGGACTGTCTGATCTCTTCTATACTATGGTGGTTTTACTTTACATCTGGACGGACTGTCATAAAGAATGGTGTTCTCTAGTAGTCTCTAGCGGTATCCATTGTGTGTCTTACAACGACTGTACTGTGGAGGGTTGTGACTAAGTGCAACACAGATATGTTATGTTGGTTGCATACATTCAGGTGCAGCCTACACGTTGGAATTCAGGGGTGACCCACTTCTTTTGCTGTCGAGTGTACATCAAGAGCCGTATCTGTGCAGTGTTACTATGCAGCACCGCCTCATGCAACCTTCAACATCAGTAACAGGAAAAGTACTTTATTAAGAAGTGTATCACAGTATGAACCATCCTTCTTCAGTCAGTGGAATATAAGTGTTAAATGTACCTATGAGTTTAACCATAATTTTCCAGTTTCATTTACCTCAGTAGGGTCCTTACCTAAACGAATTTATTCCGAGTATTCTGACGTTTATTGAAGTTTGAATAATAGTAAATTACTGGCAATAGTATTGTTTTGGTAGTAAATTCTGAAAATCATTATTAAATACTAAAGTTTGCACATATCAGTTTAAGAACCATCGCTTTGCATGACCATGAGGATAAGTTTTCAATAGCACTTTGAAAGTAAGGTAACATAATAGTTTAACTGCAACTATCTTAACAATATTTGTTCGTGTTGCTTCTCCATGTCAAAGAAAGCCAGAAAAGTATTGGTGTTGGTTAAATGTTAACAAATAAGAATCCTAAAGAAATGAAATCTAGTTGTGTTAAATAATAGTTTTGGTCATATGAATAATAGCTATAAGTTTAATATTTTTTTGTATCCTTGTTAAAACATGTGTGTGTCTTCTTTAAATAATTACTGAAGTATAGTGCTAAATTGCATAAGTAACAGAAAGTGGAATTAATAGTACTTACTGCCAAGTGACCCAAGTAAATGGAAATTAAGTGGTTGTGTTTCAGTTACATAGTAAGTGAAAGTAGTTATTTATTCAGTGTCGAAAATTGACTTCATCTTTTTGTATGGACACTGTGCCCGATTTGGGCTGGTGGCCGTTTTATTAAGCGAAACAGTTTATTTTTATAACAAGCTTTGTCTGATAAAAGGTTTCCAAAAGTAATTATTCTCACTGCTTTTCCCACAAACTGTATGATTCGGATAAAAATAGTTCGATAACTTACCATTAGGTTGAACACGGTTAAAAGCACTCTCCGAGAGTCGATGGTTTGGAGTGTGCCTATCACTACTTACCACACAGTTCTGAGATTCCGAATCGCGGATCTTCCATCTTTACAGTGGTAGAACTTAAACGTTCTGGTACCGTGTTGACGAGAACGTGAAAGAACCGTTGCACGGTACACATGAAGAAAGAACTTTCAGGGTTTCTCTTCAAAATGACATACGTATGACATCTGTAACTGAAAGTGTTCCTGGACTTTTATCAGGGTGTATACGCGGACAAGGAAAAAAAAATTCCCAGATTTTTCACGGATAAAAATAAACTTTCTCTCAGGTGAAAACAAGCTTTCTCCATGTTAAGTGACAGTATATTTTCCCTTATCAATCCTTTGAATGGTTATGGTTTTATACATGGGGATAGAATTTCCTGGCACTATAGAAAACGAAACTCAGGGAAAAAGACAAGATTTGGAAATATCTTTCATGTGCTGCAACATGCATGCTGCGTATTTTCGTATTACAAAAGTATACACTGGAATTCCACCAAAAACCGTATGTTTCTTTCCAAATCATTGAAATCAAGTTTGCGATGCGCTTTTGTAAGCCAGTCATAGCTCATGTCTCGTGATCTCGCCAGCCGATGACAGCAGATATTCAGCGCATAGGACACGTGATGTAGTTAGCCAGCAGCAACATCACTGTTAAGTAGCTCGAACACACAAACAAGGAAAGTTAATAGTTTAAATTAATATATATGGTGTTGCTACAAGAAAAGCAAAGCTGTCACATATAATATTGGTCTCTAAGGTTAATTTGCTGCAAGAAAAGCTAAGCTTTCGCATTTAATGTTGATCTTTTTTGTGTGTGTTGCACTTTGAGATTCATCACACAAATGTGCCAGTAAAATTTTCAATAGTGAGATAAATGTCTGACCTTCAGGGTTCAAAATTCTTCTAAATGACTCATCATCAAAGAGTTGATTTTTTAATGAGTCAAACGCTCTTTAATTTAATAACTTAATGGCACATTCTTGCACATAGTTCAACTTACTTAGAAGGATATTTATTTTGAAAGTTATGCTTTTCAAACCACTAGTCGCAATATTTTCCCGCGACCTGTCAGAAATAGGTTTGTTTCAGCAGTTGCCAGACAGCGCAAATAACAGGCGACTCAGCTATCATAACATGATACTCCATGAGCATCGAAATTTCGTGAACCATATTAACATGTGCACATTTAAAGTGCACACTCGTATGTCCAGATTCCCAATTAAGTAGATCTCAACTTGATATTAAGCTTTCCAGAGTGGTTTTCGCGATGTAAATTTTCTTGGAGCACCAGTATTGTATTATATCATATTTGGTTCTTAATTATGGCATAATACCATATGTGCTAGGGGAAAAACACGGACATGAAATGCAGCGAACAGTTGAAACTAGCCAGCACTGTGGAATTAAACGTTTCGTTTCAAATACATTGACTGCCACTGCAGAAAAGGTTAATAAAAGCCAAATTTCTTTAGCAAACAGATAAAAATAACTTCATTGTTCCACAAGGCGATTAATGCTTGGCTATCAGAAAGGCAGAAATAAAATAAAATCTGAAACTAATGCCATATTTCAGCCTTCCATAATTATGTGAATGTATTTTAATTCACTTGATGGCTCCCAGCCACAGACATCCGTTTTGTTTTGATTTGACGTGAAAGTACACGAAGGGGAAAAAGCAAAATCACTAAATGTAGACACTGATCACGTAGAGACTACCCACCACAAATCTACTTTGACTGCTCTGCGCATCAGCCCCAGATCTACGATATCTGAGGACCGGATCAATACTAAAAAAATTGAATTTTCCAAAATATGTTCATCTTGTAGTGCAAGTCTGAAACATAAAACATGTGTGTTGGAGGAAATGTAAGACATATTATTTGGTCTTAAGTATTCCAAAGTGCAGTGCCACGCCTCTTGATAAATCATTCTTCTAATGCATATCACTGTATTTCGCTCTGTGGAATTGAAACATGTATATTTTGTAATGGATGCCATCAAACTATATTCTGGACAGTGAAAATTGAAATGTCCTGTGGGGCCTCGCCTGTTCCCAATCAACCAGTTTGACAGCCTGCCCCTTTTCAAAAAACAAAATCTCACAATTAATAGCGGATGGGATTTTCTGTAATCAGGAGAACAAGAACTCTTAATTGCCTATTGGCTAATAACTTGCTATTTTGTGTGACATAAAATTAAATGTAGGATACATAAAACATATAAAGACAAGAGATAATCAAGAAATTATGCATTTCTTCAATCCTTAGCTCCTAGGATTTGTTTCTCTCTAATCTCACTACAGCTTTACATGGTGTGCTTTCCTTTCTGGGAAAGGATCTACAGTATTACCTCATCAAAGTTCGTGAAACATTTTGCTACATGAAAAATCAAAAAGTCATTATCTAATACAGAAAAAGCTGTTAACACAAATAATACCCAAGACTGGTGTGGTTTCTCGATCTGATTACATCTATTTTGTCGCTGTCTGCTAGATAAAACAAAATAGGCTTTTCTAATATGTCAGCAGTTTTGTAACACACACCAAATAAACAAGACTGTTTTGGCACCAATCACCATTTTCATAACACTACAGAATATAATTCACGAAGTACCAATAACAAATGCCTATTAGGCCTACTACAAACAAAAAAACTTTATGTTTGGAAATAGTTTCACTTTGATTCATATGCACCAGTTTCTCAAGCATGAGACCGGGAAGTAGTATTACGGAATTTTTATATAAATTTGGGATCGTCTTATTTTCCCATAATTTGTCCCTGTTTCTTCTCCTTCCTCGTTCCACAGACAATCTTGTCACCACCAATTCTTTAGCTATTCGTGCCATTGTCAAAATTTGTTCGCTGATTAACTTCATAACCCTGCCAAAATCACAGGTTAGGTTATCCCGCAATTATTTTCCGGTTAGGCATTTTACGTTTTTGTGCAACACGTCTTCCGAGTTACTTCCAGAATAGAACTTAAGTGGCTGCTAGACGAGAACTGTACTACTGGTCCTTACTAGTGTAGCGATATGGCCAAAAATTTTCTGCCAAAATTTCATTTCCTTGAATACACAGAGAAGATAATACATAATCTTTCTCACCTGTTATTCCTGACAGTTGTTTATTTCCACTCTGGTAGTCTGAATCTATGGATTTCGCTAGTAATTATAACAACACTGATCATTCACAAACCCAATCAACCACATAATCAGACAGCAATTGGCATTCATCCGTTTGGCTTTAGTCCGCTCAGCTCGTATAGCCCTGTCCCGTCTACGGGTAGTTTATTTCTAGATGCGATGAGACATCACATATACTATGCACGCATTCAAAAATCAACTTATGATTCAGTCAGAAATCAACTTAAAATGTGTTCAAAATCCAATGGGGATGCATTTCAAAATCATATGAATAATCAATAGACAAACATGCGCTGCATGCTAGGCACTTCATCATACAAGTTTTTTTCCTCAAGAATATGAATTTGGCGCCCCCTTTTCCTGGTAGCATCTAGCTGCTTGATAAGACTGCTTGCACAGCTAACATCCACATTCCTGTAGCCAGAATCAGGAGAATCTACTACTCAAAAGCAACTCAACTGCACATGCGCATGAGCCTGCTCGTAGCTGCTAAAACGAATCTGATGTAAATAGTTGTGACCTCATGCTCATTGGAGGCAATTTGTAGTTATGAAACATTGCATAGTCTTCCTAAGGCCTTTGACACAATTTGCATTTGGCAAACACTTGCACAAGCACTGTGTGTCATCATTGTATATGGTGCATTTCCTCTGCAATTTAAGTTTTTTTTTCTCTCGTTTATCTTTTATTGTTGAAGTATTATTCTGCAGTAGTGGGGTACAGTAATATCCTTTGTTAGAGTATCGGTTCTTACCAGTCAAAATTACAAAAAATTAACCGAAAACAATGAAAAATACCTGGAATTCTAAAAGAAAACGGGTTTTCCCGGTTTTCTCCCAGATGAAAAAACTTCCGGGTCTTAACTGGATCTCCCGGTTGTCCCGGGTCATGTACACCTTGTTTATGTACGCTCTTTACAGTGGTAGTCCCCAACAAAACCAGTTACAGAGGAAAAGCTGGCAGCATTTTTTGCAAGGATTAATGATACTTTCAATCACTTTGTCAAATGCAAATTCTTCACCATACTCCAACTACTATCAGATTCATGTAATTATTAAAGATGGAGGAAAAAAACAGCATTTGTTGTACCCTGTGGGCATTATGAATATCAAAGACAGGCCTTCACCACCCCCCCTCCCCCCCAAACACCCGCCTCTCCGCATCCACAACATTTTAACATTTTGCTGATTTACTTCTAGGAGGTTTAAAGCCAACCATGTGACTAGTATACCTGAATAACACAGTTGTCTTTTCAAATTAAGTGAGAGAACATGCAAAGTAACTAAAAAACGTACTAACCCATTTAGTGATGCTAATCTAAATTTGAAATTCAAAAACTGCAATTTTGCACTATCATGATTGCACTATCCAGGCCATATAATTTTAGCAGATGGTTAAGACTGGAATCACAATTAAAAATTGCAGTGAATGATTTTCAGCATCGAGGAACATTAAAGAATTGCAACTGATTTCTCAGGTTAATAAATTACTATTGCCGTTTTGTGGAGAACTATCCGGTCACCACAAAATGGCTTCCAAAATTACTAACGAAGGGAGTTGCTCCTGTCTGGACAATGGATAGCAGGAGGTCCATGTTAAAACTGAAAAACATTCTTAACAAGTGCACCTGTCTTGGGTTATTGGCATTTTGCTCTGCCTTTAATCTTGTTGTGTGATGCTAGCAATGTCTGAGCTGGTTGTATTTTGAGTCAGATACAAAATGGTGAAGAAAAACCAATTGTTTATGCTTCACGTCAGCTGTACCAGCTGTGCAAAATTACACCACCACACAAAATGAACTTCTGATTCTTGTTTTTGGCACCCATTACTGTCAGTGTTACCTATGAGCATGACAGTTCACAGTAATTGCAGATTGTGTTGCTTTACAGTGCCTTTTGAATTTAAAGGATCCCAGCAGGGGACTTGTTATATTGGCTTTAAAACTCTGTGAATATGACTACATAACCAGACTTAAGCCTGGAAAGTTAAATCAGAATCCAGGTGCCTTGAGTACAAAAATTAAGATCCTGCAAGTAGATGATGTGCTTACTGAGGAATTAAAGAAGGCACAAGAATCCCGAGACTACTGGCAAGTATATACTGTGACAAAGTCATGAGTGTATACAGGCACATCGTAATGGGGAAAGTGCCATGCAGGCACACAGGACAGGCCATTATTAGTGGTCAAAATAAAACGAAAATAAATAAATTAGGATAATATGTTCAAAATTGTCTTTTTGCAGAGAGTGCAAGAAAAAAAACCAAATGTACCTCTTCAAACTATATCTGAGGTAGCTGGACCTTTCAAAGTCTTAGCACTCTATATTGCAGGACCATTTGCCTTAACAGTAAAAAGTAACATACATTTTATCTGTCGATGACTGTTTCTCTTATCATCTTATTGCGAGACCCACTGCAGACATGGTCGCTGAGATGGTTGTGAGAGCACTGGTAACTTATTTTGCACTACAATCTAGAAGTCCAGAGGACATTATAGCAGACTGAGGGACAAACGTTATGGCCAATCTTATCATACAGTTATCTTGACTGTTTAAAATAAAGAAGTTCAGAGCTACGTCATTTCATTCTAAGAGTAATGGCAGGGTTGAACACATTCATAAAACAGTACCTAGAATTTTATCTTATAACATGATTAGCTTCCCCTCAGACTGAGATTGTCTATTACCATATATGATTTCGTCATACAACATCAGAAATATGAAACCACAGTGTCGATTCCCTTTGAGGTTGTTTATCACTACAAAATCCATTTAGGTTTCAAGACTTATAAGCTGTCACCTGAAATGAATTCCAGCAAAGTGAAGTACCTGTCTAAAAGATCCACATTTATTTTGAAGAGAATTCAGCAGAACAATGCAGCTGAACATGGCGACAGCTCCATAGTTCAAAGGATGCTAGGATGCTGACATACCCATTAGGAGATCATGGGATGTTATGACAAACTGCCATGAAATTTGACAGAACTAAGAAATTTACATGACCCTGCACTAGACCATTACAGATACTGTATTTCAGATTGCCTGTCAATGTTGAATTATAGATCAGAAGATTATAGCTCAGTTTTGTCGCTTGACCAAGTATAAAGATATATAGCATCTACTGTAGTGGATCCAGCAAATCTCAGAAATATTTAGAACAGATTTTGGTATAATTTACATTCTGTTACCCCATCAATTTACAGTCTAGGGATTAAAAACAATTTTTATCTTACATGGGAGATGAAACTATCTATTTCAATTTACTGATGATTCTGCTCTGTGTTTTCACCTCGTGGCCTCTTCAGCCCCGTTTCAATCTTATTCATTCCTCTATATTTCATTACCTGCATCTACAACTAAATGGTTTTGTCACATGTTTGCATTATTTTACTATGTAGAGACATTGTCACTACATAATTGTCTAGGTTGTCTGGTGTGGCGAAACTACATTAAAATTTATGAAATTTGAAAATTTGCATTACCACACAAGTGCAGATTGTAAAAGCCAGTATCATGGATAAGACTAATGTATTGTTAGGAAAGTTCTGCAGAAATAAGATCTCACTCATCATGAACCAAAACACCTATTGTTAAACCACCACCCAAGAAGCACAATCCAGCACTGCTCCACATACTTGGCCTCCAAGTAGACATTGATGATATAGTGTAATATCTTTACTTGCACTTGAGTGACACAATTCAGCACCTTATGTAGATTCCATTTCTTCTTGGAACATACTGAAGACAGTTTGTCTCTTACACAACAAACTTGAATGGCCCCAGATTGATAGCTGAATTAACCAAATGTTGGTTCCACTTCATAAGCATCAACTACATATATGCCAACCCCTATGTCATTCTGGTATCACTTGTGTTTTCTAATCGGAATTTCACTCTCCACAAGTAGCAAGTAACACTGAATAGTAGTAGACTTCTATTCAAAGCATCCTGTTGCAATACTCTGGGACATGAATTTATGTTCTCAGAACAAGTGAAAGAAATTTGAAATGTCACTATCGAACCATTCCTGTCAGCCATTCCAAAAATTAGCTTATCTTTCAGTACACATCCTGTCTCATCACTTTTTCCAGATACTAGCAACAATGAACTGTTCTAGTCCTTAAAATAGCTGATGACACAGGAGCAGCAACAAGTCATTAGATAGAGCTGCCACATGTATTATGGATTCCACCAGCCCAATCGTTTATTTAACACAACAGGCCCAGTAGTGACTTCCACACTGCTTGCTATTGTGATACTCAGCATGACTCTATACTGCTGTTTCACACCCAAAGTTATGTAGCAAAACACGCACAGCCACTTCAGCTTATCATGTTTCATGGCAATATCCAACACACTGTGTGACGTGGAGTGGAAAAGTTAAGATATAACACATCATTTTAGGGAAAATGATGAGTTACACTCTCTGTTCTAATATATGAAATATGATTGAGATATTTCATTAAAAAATAAATACTTACGTTTCAGACAGCGAATTGTGGGAGAAATGGTTTATTAATATTTGCAGGTAATACGGGGTACATGGGGGCATCATATCTGCAAGATGGGATGACAAGTTCAGTGTCTCCACCTGGTGTGGGCCATTAGTTCTTAGAAGTCAAACTATGAGATGTGTTGCGACCATTACAGAATGGTGCTCACAATAACCATAGAGACAATATATGAGCAAAAACAAATGTGTGTTTAAACTGTCATTCTGATATTAGTTCTCAATCTGACATTTTGCTTTGTCAAAATGTATTTTTGTTGTGCAGTCTAATGAGACAAGACATCTATAACTCAAACAATTGTAATATGATTTTGTTAAACATATCTTAGGAGAGCTATCTTCAGTGTACAAAGAAGCTTTAATTTTCTTGGTCACAGATTCCCTCTCTCTCTCTCTCTCTCTCTCTCTCTCACACACACACACCTTCTAGCACTTGAGACACTGCAAAGGAAATGAAGTCCACTAAGAAGGACAGAAGCACATTTATTTGGATCTGATCAGCAGGTCCAAATCATAATTACTTCACATCATAGGCGACCATAAAAACAATATCTACCATTTACTGATCAATTCAATAGGTGGATAAACAATACCTCAAAGTTACTAAGATTTATTTTTCTGCTGCCACAAACTGTCATCTTGTAATTTCAAAATTGCTCTGACCACTATGGGATTTAACTTCTGAGGTCATCAGTCCCCTATAATTTAGAACTACTTAAACCTAACTAACGTAAAGACATCACAAACATCCATGCCCGAGGCAGGATTCGAACCTCGACCATAGCGGTCGCGCGGTTCCAGACTATAGTGCCTAGAACCACTTGACCAGCCATCTTGTAATTTCACCTAGGATTGTTTTCTTTAATTAAACTACATGGTGTACATAAAGTCTGGGAACTCTTTCAATTATTTGTAGCATTAGAACCAAACATTGTACAGATATCATACACATGTTACTTTGAAGAGAAACCCCGACTTCTTTTTTCTTTTTTTCATGTATACGGCCACAGCATAGTTTGGTAAGTTTGCTGATAGTCAGTGCTAATCGCAAACATGGCCATTTCAGGTGCAGAGCGACCTTTCTGTCTGTCAGAGTTTGATGAAAACAGGTAGGCTACTGCTGTTCAAAGATCTTTAGAACCAAGTACAGTAAGAAGCTACCAACAAGGAAGGTTATTTACCACTGGCACAATAAATTCCATTCCATTTTCATCGTGAAGTTTGTGGGTACCTGAGCACAGAGCTGCCGCATCAATGAATCGGCTGTACTACAGAAGGGGACAGTTATTTTATGAAATGGCCTCCCCAATCACCAGATCTTGCTCCGTGTGACATTTTCCTGTGGGGACACATCTGGTTTATGTACCGCTTCTACCATGTGATGTAGCAAAGCACCAGGAGAGAATACGAGAAGTGACTGCCACAGTCGGTGATGTCATACTGGGACAGGTATGGCAAGAATCTGATTACCATATTGACTTCTGCTGGGTCACTCATGGTTCGCAAATCAAATGTTTGTAAAAAGAAAACTTTCATAATTGAAAGTGTTCCCAGACTTTATGTACACCATGTATTATTATTTGGTATCTGTCTTGTAAACTGTTTCAAGCAACAGTCTCTTATTACTGTGCTTCTTTGTTCATTTGATATTGTTTTAAGTTATTTTTACAATTTGTTCATTAAATTTAACTGAATTTGATTACCTAGCTGTTGTTGTCATACAATCAGGGGTATCACCCTTTGTTGTTTATTGTAAATGATTTATTATTTGTTCATTAGGTCACAGAAGCATCAGGTTTCCCATTTGTCTTTTTATACTTATGTTAGTTGAGTCATTTTGTATTATGTTACTAAAAAAATCAAAGATTTCATGTTATGTTTTTGTTTCATTGTTGACACGCAATTTTCCTGTCTCTATCAATACATAATTTTTCCTTTATCAAACAATGGAAAATCCAGCATGGAATGTAACAATATCATGAAAAGGAATGTTGCTACTAGCCATATGCTGCCGTGTATAGGCACAACAGACAGACTGTCACAAATAAGCTTTCGGCCAACATGGCCTTTACACTCACTCTCTCTCTCTCTCTCTCTCTCTCTCTCTCTCTCTCCCTGCAGTCTCTGGCAACTGATTTAGAAAATTTTAGAATGTTTAATAAGTACTTTATTTTAAGATAATTTGCAATGAGTTTTTTCTAGTTAAATAATGTTATTGTTGAATCTTAAATTTCACTCTGAAAAGGCATGCAACAAGGATGAGGAACCACTACACATATTTTGTATTTTTGTTTTTTTTTATTATTCATTACATTTCACAAATATTTTGCTTCAAAGTACAACAAAATGACAAATTTTATGATTACACATGAGAAGAACTCTTTGTGCTTGCCAGTACCACTATGTTTTTATCCCATAGGTCAGGGCTTCACAACATACGTGCTCGCGTAGCAAGCTGTGAGCAGCAAGGAGCGAGCACGGAGCAGCGCGAGCACACTACCCCCACTACCGGACCAGAGCGGAGAGTGGGGAGAGTCACGTGGGGCACAAAACAGCTGCCGCCAGTCAATGTAAATCTGCGGCCACCTGCGGGGATATCACTCACGAACTATTACTGCGACAAGTGAAGCAAATAAAGGAGAATGTACACATGCCACATAATTTTATTAGCATAGTGTATGCCTCTACATACGTATTAATTTGTGAACTGTTACACAATAAAAGGTGTCAATGATGTGTGAGATTCTCGGTTATCTTGTACTTTTCGCCCTTTACAATTGCGTCTATGTTCGGAGTAATTGTTCTTGTGCATTGTAGGTGCAGCATGCAGTTTAAATTTCGATCAGACAATGCGTTTCTCAGGCGCATCTTGTTACACTTCATTGCAGAGAACAGTTGTTCACAAACATACGTGGAACCGAGCATTGATATTATTGTAGCCGACAGTTTGTGCAAATGAGGAAATTTATCCTGAGAGAAGTGTCTGTAGAATTCCAAAATGTTTTTCTTGTTCTGAAATTTGTCTGTATATTCTCTGTCACACTGCAGGTCAATAATTTCTAGTTGCTGCTCAGGACAAATCTCTTCAATATTCGCTGACTATGGAGAGGAGAACAGATCAAAATCACTGTCTAGTGCTGTCAGATCTGGAAAGCATTGATCAAATTCTTCCTTAAGTGCAACTAAACTATGTGATTAACGTCCACAGTCTTTGTGAACATCTTGCATGGATGATAATTTAGGAAAATGAACTAGATTACCTGTTTCCAGCTGACTCACCCAAAGAGCCAATTTCATTTTAAAAGCTCGTATTCGATCTATGAAATGAGTAATTAGCAAATTTTACCTTGTAGTGAAATGTTCAAAGCATTCAGTTGGCCAGTTAAATGTGCTAAGAACGTGAGATCACATTTCCATGAAGGCTCTTTCAATTCAGGAACACACATGGTATTTATTTCCATGAACATATTTAACTCATCTAATAGGCAAAAAAAAAATCAATTTAATAATTCGCCATGACTAAGCCAGCAAACCTTGCTGTAATAAGGCAGGCTACCAAACTGACTTTCTACATCCTCAAGAAAGCTTTTAAACTGCTTGTGTTATAGCCCATGCCTCCTTACATAATTGGTTGTACGAACAACAACACTAATCACATTTTTTAGAGTGATACTCTTCGCACATAAGTTTTCCTGGTGGATCACACAGTGAACGCCCCTTATTTCATTCGGCACGGTCAGTTTTTGCATTTTCTCCTTCAGCAGTGCAACGGAACTTGATTTTTCCCTGTCATTGCTGGTGCACCATCTGTAGACACTGAAACTAAAAAATTCCATGACAATCCTATATTTTCAACGCTTTCTTCAACACTACTTAAAGTATCACCTCCAGTTGTAGTGTTCTTCATGGTATAACATCCCAGGACTTTCTGCACCAAATTAAAACGTTCCACTTCAATTTGTTTGCACTTATAGCGATCCCAGCTAACTCAACCAAATTACACTCCTGGAAATTGAAATAAGAACACCGTGAATTCATTGTCCCAGGAAGGGGAAACTTTATTGACACATTCCTGGGGTCAGACACATCACATGATCACACTAACAGAACCACAGGCACATAGACACAGGTAACAGAGCATGCACAATGTCGGCACTAGTAGTGTATATCCACCTTTCGCAGCAATGCAGGCTGCTATTCTCCCATGGAGACAATCGTAGAGATGTTGGATGTAGTCCTGTGGAACGGCTTGCCATGCCATTTCCACCTGGCGCCTTAGTTGGACCAGCGTTCGTGCAGACCGCGTAAGACGACGCTTCATCCAGTCCCAAACATGCTCAATGGGGGACAGATCTGGAGACCTTGCTGGCCAGGGTAGTTGACTTACACCTTCTAGAGCACGTTGGGTGGCACGGGATACATGCAGACGTGCATTGTCCTGTTGGAACAGCAAGTTCCCTTGCTGGTCTAGGAATGGTAGAACGATGGGTTCAATGACGGTTTGGATGAACCGTGCACTATTCAGTGTCCCCTCGACGATCACCAGAGGTGTACGGCCAGCGTAGGAGATCGCTCCCCACACCATGATGCCGGGTGTTGGCCCAGTGTGCCTCGGTCGTATGCAGTCCTGATTGTGGCGCTCACCTGCACGGCGCCAAACACACATACGACCATCATTGGCACCAAGGCAGAAGCGACTCTCATCGCTGAAGACGACACGTCTCCATTCGTCCCTCCATTCACGCCTGTCGCGACACCACTAGAGGCGGGTGCATGATGTTGGAGCGTGAGCGGAAGGCGGCCTAACGGTGTGCGGGACCGTAGCGCAGCTTCATGGAGACGGTTGCGAATGGTCCTCGCCGATACCCCAGGAGCAACAGTGTCCCTAATTTGCTGGGAAGTGGCGGTGCGGTCCCCTACGGCACTACGTAGGATCCTACGGTCTTAGCGTGCATCCGTGCGTCGCTGCGGTCCAGTCCTAGGTCGACGGGCACGTGCACCTCCCGCTGACCACTGGCGACAACATTGATGTACTGTGGAGACCTCACACCCCACGTGTTGAGCAATTCGGCGGTACGTCCACCCAGCCTTCCGCATGCCCACTATACGCCCTCGTTCAAAGTCTGTCAGCTGCACATACGGTTCACGTCCACGCTGTCACGGCATGCTACCAGTGATAAAGACTGCGATGGAGCTCCGTATGCCACGGCAAACTGGCTGACACTGACGGCGGCGGTGCACAAATGCTGCGCAGCTAGCGCCATTTGACGGCCAACACCGCGGTTCCTGGTGTGTCTGCTGTGCCGTGCGTGTGATCATTGCTTGTACAGCACTCTCGCAGTGTCCGGAGCAAGTACGGTGGGTCGGACACACCGGTGTCAATGTGTTCTTTTTTCTATTTCCAGGGGTGTATAACATTTCAGCCCCTCAACACCAAATTAAAACCTTGCATTAGGAGGTGTCTGCTTCGTGCAAAAGGTCTTGAGTTCATATTGACGACAACAAGTAATTCTTCATTACAGACGTTTATTTACAAACAGAACTGACAGACTTCACAGACTCAACAACTGACTCTCCAAGCTAACCGCACTGCATATCCGAACTGAACTGGCAACTGACAACTCCTAGGTGTATTAATATCTTTCCAAACAATGAGAGTCTTTGACAATGCTTTGTTCACAATACGATAGCAATTCACGACTTAAAACTAAATTAGACATTTCAGAATTTTAGTACAGATTAAAGTAAGTAAAAGAATCAGTACATATAAATTCTTACAAGCATAATTTCCAAATAGATTTTATAACATTTTTCTACCAGCTTCTGGATAACCTTCACCAGATTTGTACCGATGTTTCCAGAAATATCTTGACATTTGATTCTGGATATTTCTTGAGTGATTTAGAACAACTATTTATATGTAAAATGATTTAAATCGTGTTTCAAAACGTAAATAAATCCCCCAAGCAATATTTCTTAATACAAATCGTCTTTCGAAATTAGGTTATGAAACAGTTTTCACAAGTTTTCGTATTTTTGCGATCATAATATAGAATATCTCCATAGAAAGTTCCTGGAGTGTGCATTAAACGTTCATTTACAAACTTTCTCTCTTTAGTATCTTGTCCATATTATACGAAATAATTTAGCTCAAAACTGATAATTTATACAATTAATCAGAGCTACAGCAAACAGTGCGTCTTTCTTTTCCAAAATGAAATATAATTACAAAATTGATTGAAAATAGGTTAGTAACACTAATATATATTTACATTAATTCTATTTTTGTTCTTTCTGTGCAAAATGTCCTAATATTGACACAGTACAATATTTAAACATCACCAAAGTTTCCCTTTACATTTTGCATATCTGTATCGACATCCCCTAAAAGTCTACAGTATCGAATACTTCAATATGTCCTGTAATGTTACACAACCCCTCCATCAGCACTTCCACGTGAAACACGGAAGGGTTGATGTCCTTACATTACAAAACAGAAAAGATTTACACATATCTTTGGTGTCTTCTTTCTTGAAGACCAGTGATCTTCTTTCTTGAAGGTCGGTGATCTTCTTCCTTAAAGGTCGGTATACCTCAATGCCACACACTGTATTTCAGTCTCATCTTCACAGTCCGCATGGTTTCCATATACACTGCAGGCTATCACAGGCTGCAATAGCACAGTCCGCTATGAATATACAGCATACAGTGGTCAAACCCAGTTAAACAGTAGCAAAAGCATTTAATAGTCGGTGGACCGGTTTTTAAGGACACAGAAATTTGAATTCTCTAAAGTCTAATTACTCAAGAAAATTTACTCTAAATAATTTCTTAAAGCTAAGAGAGGATAGACTGACAGATGGAGAAAATTGGTTATACAGGATCACAGAATAAGTGTAAGATGCAATGCCAGAATACGAAAATGAAATATGACAATTGCATAGCTAGGGGACCTAGTGCTCGCCAAACACTTAGCTCACAAAGAATGTATGCTCCCCTGAGGAATCAGATAAATACAACATAACAAAGTATACAAAAATATCCTGATAAGATTACATATAAAAGTCTATAAACATCTATTATCTAAAATACTTTTTTACATTTTTTTTATACAACTTCAGTTCGGTCACGTTTTGTAGGCCAAATAGTCTGCCAGAATTTGGGTAGACTAGACACTATAAGGTTTTATAAAGAATGGCTCATGTTGTTTTAATCTAAGTTTACATTGATAATTCTTTACTCTGCCAGGTCTATCATCAAAAACATCACAGTAATTCCACAATAATCTTTCTAACTCTACCTTCTGTTCTTGGTTCAAATTATCTGATTCCTGTAATTTTTCTTGAACTATATCCCCATATTCTCCATCATCATAATCCTCAGTAATTTCCTCTACACAGTAACCACTGTCTTTAGAAAATGTAACATCCCTAATTTCAATTCCCTTATCAGCACAGTTTTGAACCATGTCAGTACTGGAACATACTCTCGTCTTAGGATCAATAAAGGTAAACTAACTCTTTTCCCAATCAAATGCTGCATTAGCTTTTAATATCCAGTCCATACCCAACAGTACATTCTCATTTAGGTCACTTATTACAAGACATCCTTGAGTAAACTGTACATCATTTATTCTGAAGGACAACAACACCTGTCTATTAACAATTTTGCTCAGTTTGCCGGTACTGCCTCTAATTTTTATTCCAACAACTGGTAATTCAACAAAGTCAGGATCATGCTTAATTATATCTCTTGATTTGCTTGAAATGGCACTAATTGGACTCCCTGTGTCAATCAAACAATACCCTTCCCAACCTGCAGCTTTAATTTTTATGTATGGACTACCAATAGTGGTGTTTTCCCTTTCTTCCTGTTCTTCATACAAAAGATCTTCTGCTATCTCATCATACCTCTGTTCCATATTTAGGTTTTCTTTATTAGGCAATACTTTCTTCAAACTTCTAGGTCTACTGGAATGTCTGGATTACTATTTACCTCACACACATCCTGACTAGTACCCCGCTTGATGATTTCATTAGGCTTGAAAGCAGAAACTGGTTCACAAATTTCCCTTAATTTGATCTCAACATCATTGTCATCACTGTAATCTTTAAATTTGTCCCAAACAGATTTCAAAATAATCTCAGATGCATCAGCGCAATCAACCCCCCTGTCTCCTGATGTATTACTAAGCTGAACTGGCACAATCTGATTCTCATGTGGAATGTAGTTAGAGTTCCTGGCACAATTATTCTCAACACTATTGTTATAACATCCTCCTTAACTTCAACATAAACTATTCCATCCAATTCACCATCAAAATCTTCTAGTACATAATCACCATTAGCCTTAACATCAACATTATCATCATCATTGCCTGAGCTTACACTACAAACACTACTAGTATCACCAACATTACTCGCAACACCATCTTCACCAACCACATCCACATGAATATCAGACTTTCCAGAAACTTCAGTATGAACATCATTATGACAACTTACATCTAAAACATCACCACACATAAGTTTGTACAATCCAAAATTATCAAAGTTATCCTTACCTTTCATTTTAGCATTAGGTGCTTCTTCTTGATTATATAAATTTGCAATTATATCATCTTCTAAGCCTACTTCATCAAAGGTAGCCTGGTTCCTATTACAGTTGTTTCCAGTATTTTCTCTGATGACATTCCAAAATTTCCTGTCAAATTTAATTTTTTCATTACCTCTATCTACAGATCGATCACAAGCATACTGTCTATACTGGTTAGGTCTCTGATTATAGTGCTGTCTGTTCCGGGTGAATTTAGCCTGATTTTGAAAATTCCTTGCCCCAAACTGACAGACTCCCAGTGGAGCATTTAGTCGTTTAAAGGCCTATGTCTGTCGTTTCCCTGCCTCGGGTTACCTTCTCTCATGTCATTACCCCAGGACCTGTTTCGATTTTCCCATTCTCTTTTTGAATTAAAGTGCTGATCATTCCTACCAAAATTTTTTCTGTCATTGCTATTATAATTATCCCTGTTGTTGTTAAAGTTTCTTCATTCACTATTATTGTTATTATTTCCACAGTTCGGTTCCCACCCTCTGTGTGATGAACCTACAAAGTCGTTAAATCTGTTGTTTTGTTCAAAGGCTCTATCAAGTTTCTCCACATATTTCAAGAATTGTTCTATAGACTCATCTGAACCATATACTAAACCCCATTGTACTCTTTTCGGAAGTCTCCGTTTTAGTGCATCAATTTGAGTTAGCTCATCAAATGGCTTATCCAGATGCACTAATTTTTGCAACTGTTTCTCACAATAGGCTTTCATTGACCCATCAGATTCTCTGTAACTAGGACCATTCAAGAATTCACTTTTGATTCGAGCTTGCTCAGTTTCAGACCAAAATTTGGTTAGAAAACATTTTTCGAAATCTTCAAAGGACATTTCCGCAGAACAATTCTGATTGGTCACGAAAGTGCCTCACCATCAAGTAATTTCTTTACAAATTTTATCTTAACACTATCTGTCATTATGGACGTGAACTGCTCCTTGCAGAATTGCATGAAGTCTTTTGGGTGTATATTCTTGTCACCGGGATAAGTTTTAATGGGAAAATTACAACTATTACTAAACCTTTTTGCAACATAGTTTCTTGTATTTCTACAAATTTTCTGTCTACAGTTTTTTCGACATTACCTACTCTACTACAAATTTCTGTGACCTTTTCGTCAGAATCAGATTTGAAAGATTCAATTTCGCTTTCAAAAAATCGGTTTGTCTGGTCAAATTCATTTCTCAATTGAGAATTTTCCTAATTTACAAAATCAACAACTTTTTTAAGTTTTGACTGGTTATTTGAAATTTCGTTACTTAAATCAGTTTCAAGGACAGAAATTTTGCTCTCAACCGTGTCCACACGACAACTAAGTTCTTTTTGGTTTGACTCAAAAGTAATTCGCCATTCTTCGAGAACCTGATTAGTGTGAGCAATCTGTTCTGTATTTGAATTTATTTCTGATTTTAAATCACACACAGCCTTCGAAATCGACCTGTCCATCTGTTGTTGTGTCTGTTCAATTTGTTGACGTAATTCGGCACAAGAATTGTCCATCTTCGAGTTTATGTTATCCAACTTCGAGTTTAACTCTGAAAACATTTGTTTTAACATTTACAACATTCCTACACTGTCAGAAGCACTTTCCCTAATAGGTGTACTCGCTACACCGCTGTCAATACTGAAATCTGCGTCTTTTTCCATTATTTTAGGATGCAGGTACTTATCTTAGTGTCCGTCGGCGGTCGTTGGTGTCCGTGTTTTGCGAAATTTCTTCAATTCCAGGATGGTTTCGATCGGTTGATTCACTCCTCATCTTGTGACACCAGAATCGACGAATTTACTTCTGAAGAATGACTGGTCCGTCGTATATCCTCTTCTTGTGGTCCCAAAACAGATGTATTTTCTTCTTGTGATCCCAGAAGAGACGTATTTTATTTTGAAGAATCACTGGGTGGTCGTCATATCCTCTGCTTCCTCCACCAAATTATAACATCCCAGCTCCTCCACCAAATTATAACATCCCAGGACTTTCTGCACCAAATTAAAACGTTCCACTTCAATTAGTTTGCACTTATAGCGATCCCAGCTTCCTCAACCAAATTATAACATTTCAGCTCCTCAACAACAAATTAAAACGTTGCATTAGGAGGTGTCTGCTTCATGCAAAAGGTCTTGAGTTCATATTGACGACAACACGTAATTCTTCATTACAGACATTTATTTACAAACAGAACTGACAGACTTCACAGACTCAACAACTGACTCTCAGAGCTAACCGCACTGCCTATCCGAACTGGCAACTGACAACTCCTAGGTGTATTAATATCTTTCCAAACAATGAGAGTCTTTGACAATGTTTTGTTTACAATACGACAGCAATTCACGACTTAAAACTAAATTAGACATTTCAGAATTTTAGTACAGATTAAAGTAAGTAAAAGAATCAGTACATATAAATTCTTACAAGCATAATTTCCAAATAGATTTTATAACATTTTTCTACCAGCTTCTGGATAACCTTCACCAGATTTGTACCGATGTTTCCAGAAATATCTTGACATTTGATTCTGGATATTTCTTGAGTGATTTAGAACAACTATTTATATGTAAAATGATTTAAATCGTGTTTCAAAACGTAAATAAATCTTTTTAGCAATATTTCTTAATACAAATCGTCTTTCGAAATTAGGTTATGAAACAGTTTTCACAAGTTTTCGTATTTTTGCGATCATAATATAGAATTTCTCCATAGAAAGTTCCAGAAGTGTGCATTAAACGTTCATTTACAGACTTTCTCTCTTTAGCTGGTGAGTTTTTAAAAGTTTCTTGTCCATATTATACGAAATAATTTAGCTCAAAACTGATAATTTATACAATTAATCAGAGCTACAGCAAACAGTGAGCCTTTCTTTTACAAAATGAAATATAATTACAAAATTGAATGAAAATAGGTTACTAACACTAATATATATTTACATTAATTCTATTTTTGTTCTTTCTGTGCAAAATGTCCTAATATTGACACAGTACAATATTTAAACATCACCAAAGTTTCCCTTTACATTTTGCATATCTGTATCGACATCCCCTAAAAGTCTACAGTATCGAATACTTCAATATGTCCTGTAATGTTACAATGGCTACTACATCGAGGAGCCCCTCCCTCACCTGAAGATCTCTATTAGCACCTCTAATAAATATGGCAAGCTGCGCTGTTCCAGTGATAACAACACTTTCGTCCAGAGCTAGAGAATACGCCATTAAATGTTCACAGATATTTGCAACCTAGCTCTGGACGTCGTCTGCCATGTCCTGTATGCAACACATAATTGTCATGTTAGATGATTTCACAATCCAAAACTGTTCAACTTGAGATGGATGCAAATGTTCCACTTCAACTACCAAACATTGTTTTATTAAATCGCCATCAGTGAAGGGGTACAGGGATTTTGCTAAAAGCAAAGCAATTTTGTAACTCACTTTGAGAGCTGCCTCAGTTGATTTTTCTTCGTCGTGCAGATCTTCTTCGGATAGCTTCCTTTAAATTTAATAACTTCCTGTGCACGATCTCGTCTATCACATTTTCCACTTCTGTAGTCTTTCGCATGATACGACATATAATGTCGCTGTAAATTAAATTTCCTAAAAGAATTCAGCGTTTTGTGACACACCAAACATTTTGCAACACCATCTTTTTCTGTAAACAGATACAATCCCTCCCAATGGTGGTTGGGGATACACAACCGCAACTTGACATGATTCTTAAGAAGCGAAATGACTGTTAGAGCTGATCGTAGTACTTTAAACGTTACTCCACACCAATATCTTGGAGGAAATTCAAAACTTGCCAGAAGATTAAAGGCACCTGATCTTTTAATTGTTTCATACTTCAGTCAAACAACTTGCTGAAATGTAAGATCATATCAACATTCCCTGAAAGTGAATTTCCCCAATGTGGAAAAGATGTACCACTGACACTTAAAAATAAGGACATAGTGGCATGGTTTTATGGTGAACAATGATGGAGTGGTGAAGTTGTTAATACTGATTGTAGAAACGAATATGTGCATGTTTCATTTTACACCAGCCAGGACAAAGGATCTTGTTTAATAAAGTTGAAAAGGATCTTTCCAGGACACCTGTTAAAAATGTACTGAAAAACATGTCTCCCCTGGAATTTACAACTGCGACTGGCCGAACTTTTAACCTAATGCCCAAACTGAGTGAGGAAACTTATCTGTTGTTCAATGAACAACGTAGTAAAAACAAATAAGGTGAGAACAAGATCAATGTAATTAGTTGGCTCATTTTTTTTAAAAAAAAAGTGATCATAGCTATGCTTAAATTATGTAACTGATATACTTTATTTATTAGTCCAGATACTGCCAACAATAAGAAAAGTCTTTCCAACTCATACTGGTAATTTTTCTTTAGTAGCTTCCCATTGAGTCCCAAGGTTGAAATGTATACTGAAGTTCGACATCATAAAGGTCTATTAAGTGTGTAATTTTCAGATTTTTAAAGGGTCCCCCCCCCCCCCCAAAAAAAATACTGCTGGCCAGAGATTGAACAAATCATTTTTTTTTTATTTTAGATATTGAACTTTTTTAAGTGTAAGCTTCTCACAATTGACACTCCAAAAAAAGTAACTACACTATGTAGTATAGCACCAAAAATATTAAGACCAACAAATTACTCCTTCCTTGGAGAAATACTGTTCAAATATTTAGTTTTTTTAATTTGCAACCAATAAATCTGACCCATTAAAAATATATTAAGAAATACAGTTAGTTAGATGATCATGGTTTTAATTTATAATCCAGTGTATGTTGAATTACATGCTTATTTGAAAGGTCTGGGGCAACTGCTTACTGTATAATTTAAAAACATGATGTTTCTAACTGCAAAAGAATGGTTGAAGCCCGAAACAAAATAAATCCTCTTTCTACATGATAACAAATTAAAAAAAAATAGAGTCCATCAAACATGAGGGAATTCACCAACTGAATATCAGTTTCTTCTGAGATGGTCAAGCTACCAACGCTGGACCACTTGATATGGACTGACCCAAGAATTAATAACTTTAAGTACAGAGAAAGATTTTTTCCCAATACTACCATTAACTGGAGTATATATTATCAGAGCAATAGGTACAAAGAGTAAATTAATTAAAAGGAAAACAAGAGCAACTATCAAAATTGGACCATTTACATTTCCATGAATTTTATTAGTGGACTTAATATAAATATTCAGATGTTATATTGAGCAGATCGGTTGAAGAAGTACAAAGTGATTTTAGATTTCCATGCATCATCAACGAAGTGCAATGTGGACAATCACCATGACAGAATACAATTTACATCACCACCTTAGCAAGTACTAAATATGTGAGTCTAAATCACATCCATTTAGTAAATAATACAAAAGTTGTGGAGAAAGAAAATGTTAATCAGCTACAATAAACGTCACTTACACTATAAAAATTGTATACCAGTCTGATTTATTAACTAATATGTAAAAGGAAGCATTGTACCATGTTTTATGTACCCATGAGAAAATGTTTCCAACAAACTAGGGGTCATAGGCAATCATACTGTAATTTTAAATTTAATAATAAAGGACTATTTTTCTGCAAATCCTAACCAGTACTGATAAGTTTAAAACCTTAAGCACAAGAAGATATTAATAAGATGACCGATAATGATAGAGAATGTAGCATAAGTGCCTTCAACAATCCTTTACTGATAGTACAAAAGGTTACAGACAGGGTTCACCTCATGCTACATGCATGTACTTTCCATAGACATATAGAGACTGAGGGAGATATATCAGTGTATATCAGTGAAATATTAGTTCATTTTGAGGAAGCAAAGTACTTTAGTTTGATGTATTTGGCAATTGGCAGATGAGATTAAATGACAATTCAAAACCATACTCAGCATTTTTATATGATGGAATAAACTTTCAGTTTAAAGTATTCCCATTTGGGCTAAATATATTTGTTTCAGTATTTATACAAGCCTTAGGTCAAGCTCTTAGCAGTCAGTTACTGGAAGAACTTTCAATCTACGTCGATCTTTCAGCTGGTCAGTGATGACATAATCGAGGCACATGCCCTGCAATCTTTTTTAAATGATTTTACAGAAACTATTTGCTAAAAAAATCATTTTTGCTTTACTTGCAACTTTATATGTCAGGCTCATCATGAGGTGCCCAACATTTCATTACTGGTCATAATTGTTGTGATATTTACGTGGAAGTAAGACACAGAATGAAAATCGAAAAAGTTTGCAATGAAAAATTGGTGTCGCTATGACTTTGTGATCGGTGCATGTTACATAATATGTTGCTGTGTATTGAAATGTAGCTAACATATTGAATTTTTCTTTAAACTTGGTAGAAGTATATAATTGTTACCAATCTCGAGAAAATTGATCTGATGTAGCATACTCATTTGTGGTCACACAGTGCCAGCAATAAAGCTAAGGTGATATATCCAGAACATTCCTCATATTTCATAAATGGTTTGAGATATCAAAATGAGAGTTTGACAAATGACAGCACACAATCAGGAGAGTATTTTGCCATACGGTTATTATGTAATTCTTCATTATCTACCATATTGTTCCACTAACTACACACACTTCCAGTGAAGGAATGTTATTTTTAAGAGCCATCAACAACTGGTGAAGCAAGAAATGGTATGGGCTTTGGAACAACATAATGAACTCATTACATGTTTATTTCATACTGTGGGTGTGCTTTTTCATAAAATGCTCACCTTAGTTTTCCCCAGTTCCTCTCTTGATAAATTTAATGAACCACTGTGTAAGGATTCTCTCACAACTGCATCTGCACAACATGTTAGTGCGGTTAGACTGTGTAAACTATGATGAGTTTTGGCAAAAGAAGCACATTTTAACATGGCAACAAGAGAAATGTGTAGGTTTTCCTCAAAATTCCCCATGCATGACACTTCTCTGAAAGTTACAAATGGTTAACAAAAAAGGAGAAAATTAATCGTTGTATTTTCGGTGGAATTCTTTTTGGATACTAACCACAGAAGAGCTGACAAATCTTTTTGAATAGGCACCATGCAAATGTGGGCATGAGGGGCCTCTCTTAATATTTACAAAATATGTGAGTTTAGGCTTCACTTTAGAATAGCACTTGCCCTCCAGCACTCAGTATTTACCCTACAGTGCCTGTCCAGATCCCCACCACCACTTATCTCCCCACACTTGCCCCATTGTCTGCGCATCTATCAGCTATGGTATTCTGCCTGCACCAGCCAAAACACAGTTCTTGGGTCACAACTGGCAGAATATAAATAGACCTATCTTCAGTCCTGGGTTTTCATCTTTGAATGCCTGATACAGTTAATGCAGGTTTCCCAACACTAGTAATTTTTGTGTATGAACCCTGAAACCCTGCTCATTAACAGAAACAAAATCCTTCTTCCCAGGCAAATAGTGGCTTATTATGTCTCTGTTGTAGAATATGACACCATTCACAATTGTTCATTTAGTAGTAGTAGTAGTTTTATTCATCCGTAGATCTCTTTTTACAAGGATATAGGACATGTCAAAGTATTTACAAGCTTAGATCAATTTACAATAAGCTAATTCGTATACACATATATTTACAGACTTCTAGTTAGAGACAATCATTAGATTTTACTCCTGGTATACAATAATTTATTTACAAATAACTCATTAAATAATGTAATGCCACACTATTCACTCATATTTCCCTATCAGTCACTGCACACACTATACACACATTGTTTCATAACACTTCACTCACTACATACACACACACACACACACACACACACACACACACACACACACACACACACACACACACACACAGGTGATCCTTGGGCCATTTTCTGTACTGCAAGTTCCCATTTGCTATCCTGAAAAACTGAGTCAGCATCCCTTCATAATGAGTGAGATGTTGAGCTCAGAAAGAGGAAGAGGTGTTAGTATTGTGCTATGCATAGCTTGAGGGGAGAGTGTCTCTAGAAAGGAAAAAAGAAGAAAAATAATAAAGTGAAGGTGTTATGTGGAATATTGGATGTTTTATAATCATCATCATTATTATTATTTGTTTGTATAACATTTTTTTATCAAACCCCTACTCTGCTTTATCTAAGTAATCCTTCAATGTATAAAATGTATTGCATAACAGGTACTTTTTAGCTGCCTTCTTAAATAAGTGTATTTTTGAAATTTCTTTAATCTCTTTTGGTAATTTATTGTACAGTTTTATTCCTTGGTAGAAAATGCTGTTTTGAGTTTTATGTTTATTTTTTCTTGGTAAATGTAAGTTGAGTCTATCTCTTGTTGCATGGTCATGGACAGAGCTGTTTGTGCAGTAATTGCCAATGTTGCTTTTGATGTGTACAACTGACTGGTAAATGTGTTCACATGGAGCAGTTAAAATTCCCAGTGTTTTGAACAGATCTTTACAATGAGCTCGACTACTATTTCTGGTTATTATTCTTATGGCTCTTTTCTGGAGTTTGAAAATTGTGTTCATATTTTGTGGATTTGTTCCCCAAAAAAGAATGCCATAGCTAAGAATTGAGTGTACATATGAATAATATGTAACTAAAAGACACTGCATGTTACACACAGATGATAGAATTCTAAGGGCATAACATGCTGATGACATTCTGTTTGCAAGTACCTTTGTGTGTTCGCACCACTTCAGCTGAGAGTCAATATTCATTCCTAGAAATTTTGCATTTGTTACACAGTCTATAGAGGTGCCATCTACATTTAATTTAACATTGTCATTTTTCCTCTTCAAACTGAAGTTCATGGCATTAGTTTTCTTTATGTTTAATGTCAATTTGTTGCTTATTGACCAATCGTAAACTTCCTTGAGAGTTTCATTTGCTTTCTCGGTAAGGAGTTCTCTTGTTCTCTCAGTGACTATAATATTGCTGTCATCAGCGAAGAGAATTTTCTCACCATGAGTAACACTACTGGGAAAGTCATTGATGTATATCAGGAATAGTATTGGTCCTAATATGCTACCTTGTGGAACCCCTATATTAATATGTTTTGGTTCTGATAAGTATTTTACTAAATGTTTAGATCTATTTGAAGTATGTGTTATCTCTACTCTTTGTACCCTATCTGTTAGGTATGATCGAAACCAGTCATTAGCTACCCCTCTTATTCCTAATGCTTCTAATTTATTTAATAGAATCTTGTGGTCGACTGTATCAAAAGCCTTAGAAAGATCCAAAAATATGCCTGTGACACACTCATCTTTATCAAGAGCATTAAGTACAACTTTTGTGAATTCTACTATGGCTGACTCCGTATTTTTGCCACTTCGAAAACCAAACTGTGATTTGCTTAAAAGATTGTATTTATTCAGATAATTCATTAATCTGTCTTTCATAATTGCTTCTATTATTTTTGAGAATGCTGACAGCAGGGAAATGGGCCGGTAATTTTCTATGTCTTCTGCATTACCTTTCTTAAGCAAAGGTACAACTCTTGCCTGTTTTAGCTGCTCTGGAAATGTCCCTGATGTGAAGGATTCATTTATTATATTTGTTAATGGGCCTTGTATAATCCCTATGCATTGTTTCAGTACACACATTGGTACATCATCTAAGCCTTCTGACTTTTTATTTTTTAGCTTTTGAACAGTTTTATTGACTTCATTCTCTGTGGTTGGAAGTAACATCATTGTATCTAGTGCAACAATTTTTGCAGGTGTTATATTTGTTTTGGGGAATTTTTGCTGTAACTTCTCTGCAATACTTGAAAAATGCTCGTTTACATAGTTTGCTAAGTGTTGTGGATCATTTATTACCTTATCCCCCTCCCTTAGCAGTATGTTATTCTGCGTTTGTTTGCCTCTCCCCGTTTCCTTTTTTATAACATCCCAGACTGCTTTGCTTTTATTCTCTGCATTATATATTATTTTGTCATTAAATGACTTTTTTGCAGCGATCAGCACCTTCCTATAAATCTTTTTGTATCTATGATAGAAATTTAAGAATTCTGGATCATTGTGAATCTTTTTCATGGAACTGAGGTGTTTAAGTGTTTGGGAGGACTTCTTAATACCTGCTGTTATCCATCTGTTTTTGTGAGATGTTGATACAGTCATGCATACTTTTGGAAATGCTGTTTCAAAGTTCAATTTAAACAATGTGGAGAATTTGGAGAATTTCATATTCACATTGGTTTCCTTATACACTTCATCCCAGCTTTGTTTTTCTAGTGCTTTTGAAAAATATTTTATTTTGATTTCTGATAGATGTCGTTTATAGGCTTGTAGTTTAGGGAATGATTCGATGCCTGATTTTACTGTTGTTATTTGACAGAGATGGTCTGATAGTCCGAGATCTTTTACAGCTACATCACATTTTTCCCTGTCTATATTTGTGGCCACATGGTCAATTACTGATGCAGTCATTGTAGTAACCCTTGTTGCACTATTGACCAATAGGGACATGCCAAAACTTTGAAGGATATTTATGAAGGTGCTGCTGGATTCATTTATGATATTAGTGTTGATGTTTATGTCCCCACACAGAATTATGTTGACCTTTGTACTTGAGACTTTATCTAGAACTTCTGTTAATTTATTGAAAAAAGTGTCCACACTACCACTGGGAGATCTATACACACACAAAATAATTAATTTCTTGGTGATATCGAGCCCTGATAATTCAATAGCTGATATTTCAATGTGTTTGTCTTCACTTACTGTACTGAGGTCATGTCTAGATTTGAACTGTGTTCCTTTTCTGATATAAATGCATGATCCTCCACCCCTTGAAGTAGTTCTGCAGTAAGAGTTTGCCCTTTCATACAATGATAATACTACATGTTGGATTTCTGTGTCTCTACACCAGTGCTCAGTAATACAAACTACTGTGCACTTCAAAGATTGGAGCTCAACTTCTAATGCTTGTATTTTATTTTTTATTGATTGCATGTTTTGATGGAGGATTGTTAAGTCTGTGAAATGCCCCATGTTACTCTTTCCGATGGTTTGTTTTTCTTTGTGACATCTGGTATGTGTGATTTTTGGAGTGTTATAATCTGTCTTGTGAGTGATTGTTTCAGTATTTTTTGAACTGCTAGAGATACTCTTTAGGCAGGGGAACCTGTTGTCTGGATTTATCCTAAAAAAGACCTACTTTTCCTACCTATGACAACAGGTATTTGACCATGTGTGGCCCGAGATCCACCCCCTATACTTTCATGAATCAGCTGTACCAATCTTCCCTTCCCAGTCCTGTTTAGGTGTAGGCCATGCCTAGTGAAACCCCATCTGTTGATAGTCCCGACGGGCACCAGAGAAACATGAGCAAAGTTGGCCGTCCTCAGAGCCATCCCCAGCCCCACATTGATTCGCCTCACAGCTCCATCAAGGCGTGGCTGATCATGACGCATGTAGGTCTTGGCTTGGGATTCTCTAAGATACCACATTTGTTTTGCTTTTCTCACTAAATAGTTAGAGGATCCAAATTCATTTTCAATCCTTCGAAAGCTCCAACTTTTCAGAAGATGTGTCAGCATCTGCATCTTCTCACTGTCTGCGGTGCTGGTACTGAATTTCTCTTTCAATTGCTTTACCATTTAAGATTCAACATTTGTTTCATAATCTGCATTTTTTTCCACACTAGGTATGTATTTACTTTGCAATAACTCAGAACTTGCTCAACGTTTTTCTGCGCATATGTTTTCTTTTCCAGTCTGTTCTTTTTCACTGGAGATTTGCCAAGAGATAACAAACAATCATTTAATGCATCTAAAGCAACTTTTGGGGCTGCAGATGTGCGACTCATCTGAGGAGCAATACAGGTTCGTGGTTTCCACGTGTTTCAATGTAGCTGGGTCGGCCACCCACCCTTGTCCCTGAGTTAATTTTTTTCTACATTTAACACATATTTTGTAATCTGTCATTATGCCACTAATCATCCGCATTTGCACTTTACATAGATTTTTCTTACATCTGCTGTGTCCATCTTTCCTGGATGTGTAACAGCAATACATGATGGTCTCAAACTTCATCTCCAGGTGGATTTGTATATTTTCAACACACAAGACCTTTTGCAGCAACTATCTGTGTATACACTGCAGGCACGCTACCATCCAATATTTGTTAGGTTGTTAATGGCCCACCTACATCATTAACTTCCAGTGCATTGTTAGACCACCACCATTTTAACAATAAACATGTTTTTCAGTGCTTTATGTCATATTGTCAGACTCTGAACACAATTTATTTTGCATGAAGAACACATTCCCGTATGTATACCTAATAATCCCATTATCACCCCAACTTGACTTTTTACTCTTGTATAGTGTAACATAAAGAAGAAAATATATTATTTCATCAGTTTCATAGGTGGCATGTTTTCAATATTCAAGGTCAAAGGTCAAGGTCACTGACGTTAATTGTGTACATTCTTCAACTATGGCAATCTCACATATCATTGAAAAGCTTGTTTCAAGACCTTTCCAAAATTACCTGGTTCACTCTTGTGTCTTTATTAGAATGGAAATTTCAGCTGTTTTTGTCAGCAGTACTTGTCGAACTATCAGCACATTTTTAGAGCTTCAAGTGGCCATTACTCCTGTCTTACTTGTGCTAAAATTCTGTAATTTGTTATTTTGTATTCTCTCGTCATGAGCAATGGACACACCAAATTTCATGAATATTGAAATAGGTTAGATTGAAAATTGTACTTTTCTGTGTTTATCTGACATCGAATGACTCGTTTTTGTCTTTTTTTCCCTTTTAATCCTTTCCTTTTCACCTTTTGTATGAAGCAGAAAACTATTACCATAATCATGACATTAAGGCCTTATAATAGGAGAGCAGGTTATACAGGGTGTTACAAAAGGTACGGCCAAACTATCAGAAAACATTCCTCACACACAAATAAAGAAAAGATGTTATGTGGACACGTGTCCAGAAATGCTTAATTTCCACGTTACAGCTCATTTTAGTTTTTTTTTTTTAGTATGTACTGGACTTCCTCAATTCACCACCATGATTTCATACGGGATACTCTACCTGTGCTGCTAGAACGTGTGCCTTTACAAGTATGACACAACATGTGGTTCATGCACGATGGAGCTCCTGCACATTTCAGTAGAAGTGTTCGTACGCTTCTCAACAACAGATTCGGTGACCAATTCCATGGCCTCAACGCTCTCCTGACCTCAACCCTCTTGACTTTCATTTATGGGGGCATTTGAAAGCTCTTGTCTACGCAACAACGGTACCAAATGTAGAAACTCTTCATGCTCGTATTGTGGATGGCTGTGATAGAATACGCCATTCTCCAGGGCTGCATCAGCTCATCAGGGATTCCATCCAGTGGAGGGTGGATGCATGTATCCTCGCTAATGGAGGACATTTTGAACATTTCCTGTAACAAAGTGTTTGAAGTCCTGCTGGTACGTTCTGTTCCTGTGTGTTTCCATTCTATGATTAATGTGATTTGAAGAGAAGTAATAAGAAGAGCTCTAACATGGAAATTAAGTATTTCCAGACATGTCCACATAACATATTTTCTTCCTTTTTGTGTGAGGAATATTTCCTGAAAGTTTGGACGTATCTTTTTGTAACACCCTGTATAAAAACCATTTTGATTTTTCCAGCATAATTATTCAGTTTTCTTATCAGGTTGCCTACTAGACTCAAAAACCATCATGATAATGCAGCTAATTGACTGCCATTTCATATGAGATGCTGTTTCTCAATAATGACATGCCTCGCTACTTCATTTTCATCACTGGCACCACAGCACGCACACAATGCATTAGGAGCAGCATTGATGTGCCTGGTACATATGTCACTCCATATTTTGATCTACATAATATTGCTATCTCCAAAAACAGTGTCAATCAATAGCTCACAGAGTAAATTTTATACATGAGATATTTCATCTACCTTTTTTGAATTACTGTAGAAGTAACATGGGTTCAAATTTCTGACACTATCTTTGTTTTAGTGTAACTCAAACCATGTACACAAAATATGAATCATTCTGTATAGAAAGTGAACATTTCAGAAGTAATTTTCTGCTAATCAGTAATGTAACAAAACAAATCTGTAAGCATGTAAGACTCTGAAACCCTTAAGATGGGATTATAAAAGAAAGAAGTTATTTTGAAATAACAAATGAATGGAAAGGTGAAACAATTAGTAATATGGTAAAAGGAACTACTACTATCAATAAGTAAGATATTGTAACAGACTACTGCACACAATGAAGTAGAGGAGTATATATGTAAACAAGTTACAAATATAAGACGGGACACGAGATAAGATAAAAAATACAACATTATAACAAGGTTTATGGTACATTAATAAATAATCTAGAGAAAATTTATAACTTGTAGAAAATAAACTTTTTCTCGCTTGCATTGAAATTTCAACCCAATACTTTCCAAGAAGAGACTTAACTCTGTCAAAATTTTAGATCTGGTACTAATTTTATATTAACCACAACAGAGCAGAAAGTAAAAATGAAGTCCATAAATGGAAAAAAAAACGTTAAGATTTGAGCATGATGCTATGTCATCACGAAAAGCATGCACAGTATAAGAGCTATCTTACGTCAGTTTCGTCTCAACTTTCCAAAGTATCTAAAGAATCAAGAGTTATACTCTTATACAGAATGGGTAATGTTGAATATATAAAATTGTACTTAGGAAACTCGGGCAATAGCCTCAGACCACAGGGCACATACAGCTACTTCTGCATTTGATCACTTGGGCCTTAGAAACACAAATGTTTCTACAACTTCTTAAACAGTGACAATAAACTCCAGAACTCTGGGATAGCAATCTAGGTTAGTGGAGTTGAAAGAGGAGTTAATTAAGACCGAATAATATGTAGAAAGGTTATCAGAAGCATTGAAAAAATCCAGACCAAATGCAATTAAAATCAGGCCGTATGTTTTATTACAGATGAAAAGAGTGGGAGTAAATACAAGTGTAGCCTTTCTAGAAAATAAGAAAATTAAAAATACTACAGGTATTAAAGGAAACTCAAATATTGTATTAAAACTGGTTTTAAAAATAAGAAAGAGATATACTGTGGCAATCGCTTGAACCTATGGACCAACACTCAGATGCTGTTGAGGTATAACACCTCTACAAATATTTACAGTTATTTCAAGCAGAATGACCTCCTCCAAACCAACAAGTAAACTGCAGGAGCGTCTATAGAAAGGTCCCAGAACTGCTCTCGTTAATAAACGGTCACAACGCTCGTATAGTACTAGGGACAGAAAGTTGGCTGAAACCACATGTAAACAGTAATGAAATCCTAAACTCAGATTGGAATGTATACTGCAGAGACAGGCTGGACAGTGAAGGGGGGGACGTGTTTATAGCGATAAGAAGTGCAATAGTATTGAAGGAAATTGACGGAGATTCGAATTGTGAAATGATTTGGATGAAGGTCACGGTTAAAGCAGGCTCAGACATGGTAATTGGATGTCTCTAAAGGCCCCCGGACTCAGCAGCTGTTGTGGCTCAGCACCTGAAGAATAATTTGGAAAATATTTCGAGTACATTTCCCCACCATGTTATAGTTCTGGGTGGAGATTTTAATTTGCCGGATATAGACTGGGAGACTCAAACGTTCATAACGGGTGGCAAGGACAAAGAATCCAGTGAAATACTTTTAAGTGCTTTATCTGAAAACTACCTTGAGCAGTTCAACAGAGAACCGACTCGTGGCGATAACATATTAGACCTTCTGGTGACAAACAGACCCGAACTATTTGAATCAGTTAATGCAGAACAGGGAATCAGCGATCATAAAGCGGTTATTGCATCAATGATTTCAGCCGTAAATAGAAATATTAAAAAAGGTAGGAAGATTTTTCTGTTTAGCAAAAGTGACAAAAAGCAGATTACAGAGTACCTGACGGCTCAACACAAAAGTTTTGTCTCAAGTACAGATAGTGTTGAGGATCAGTGGACAAAGTTCAAAACCATCGTACAATATGCGTTAGATGAGTATGTGCCAAGCAAGATCATAAGAGATGGGAAAGAGCCACCGTGGTACAACAACCGAGTTAGAAAACTACTGCGGAAGCAAAGGGAACTTCACAGCAAACATAAACATAGCCAAAGCCTTGCACATAAACAAAAATTACGCGAAGCGAAATGTAGTGTGAGGAGGGCTGTGCGAGAGGCTTCCAATGAATTCGAAAGTAAAGTTCTATGTACTGACTTGGGCAGAAAATCCTAAGAAATTTTGGTCCTATGTCAAAACCGCAGGTGGATCAAAACAAAATGTCCAGACACTCTGTGACCAAAATGGTACTGAAACAGAGGATGACAGACTAAAGGCCGAAATACTAAATGTCTTCTTCCAAAGCTGTTTCACAGAGGAAGACTGCACTGTGCTTACTTCACTAGATTGTCGCACAGTTGACAAAATGGTAGATATCGAAATAGACGACAGAGGCATAGAGAAACAATTAAAATCGCTCAAAAGAGGAAAGGCCGCTGGTCCTGATGGGATACCAGTTCGATTTTACAGAGTACGCGAAGGAACTTGCCCCCCTTCTTGCAGCGGTGTACCGTAGGTCTCTAGAAGAGCGTAGCGTTCCAAAGGATTGGAAAAGGGCACAGGTCATCCCCGTTTTCAAGAAGGGACGTCGAACAGATGTGCAGAACTATAGACCTATATCTCTAACGTCGATCAGTTGTAGAATTTTGGAACACGTATTATGTTCGAGTATAATGTCTTTTCTGGAGACTAGAAATCTACTCTGTAGGAATCAGCATGGGTTTCGAAAAAGACGGTCGTGTGAAACCCAGCTCGCGCTATTCGTCCACGAGACTCAGAGGGCCTTAGACACGGGTTCACAGGTAGATGCCGTGTTTCTTGACTTACGCTTGGCGTTTGACACAGTTCCCCACAGTTGTTTAATGAACAAAGTAAGAGCATACGGACTATCAGATCAATTGTGTGATTGGATTGAGGAGTTCCTAGATAACAGAACGCAGCATGTTATTCTCAATGGAGAGAAGTCCTCCGAAGTAAGAGTGATTTCAGGTGTGCCGCAGGGGAGTGTCATAGGACCGTTGCTATTCACAGTATACATAAATGACCTGGTGGATGACATCGGAAGTTCAGTGAGGCTTTTTGCAGATGATGCTGTGGTGTATCGAGAGGCTGCAGCAATGGAAAATTGTACTGAAATGCAGGTGGATCTGCAGGGAATTGACGCATGGTGCACGGAATGGCAATTGAATCTCAATGTAGACAAGTGTAATGTGATGCGAATACATAGAAAGATAGGTCCCTTATCATTTAGCTACAAAATAGCAGGTCAGCAACTGGAAGCAGTTAATTCCATAAATTATCTGGGAGTACGCATTAGGAGTGATTTAAAATGGAATGATCATATAAAGTTGATCGTCGGTAAAGCAGATGCCAGACTGAGATTAATTGGAAGAATTCTAAGGAAATGCAGTCCGACAACAAAGGAAGTAGGTTACAGTACGCTTGTTCGCCCACTGCTTGAATACTGCTCAGCAGTGTGGGATCCACACCAGATAGGGTTGATAGAAGAGATAGAGAAGATCCAACGGAGAGCAGCGCGCTTCGTTACAGGATCATTTAGTAATCGCGAAAGCGTTACGGAGATGATAGATAAACTCCAGTGGAAGACTCTGCAGGAGAGACGCTCAGTGGCTCGGTACGGGCTTTTGTTAAAGCTCCGAGAACATACCTTCACCGAAGAGTCAAGCAGTATATTGCTCCCTCCTACGTATATCTCGCGAAGAGACCATGAGGATAAAATCAGAGAGATTAGAGCCCACACAGAAGCATACCGACAATCCTTCTTTCCATGTACAATACGAGACTGGAATAGAAGGGAGAACCGATAGAGCTACTCAAGGTACCCTCCGCCACACACCGTCAGGTGGCTTGCGGAGTATGGATGTAGATGTAAATGCAGAACAAGCACGAATCCTGTAAACCTCTATCACACAACACCCCCCCCCCCTACACTTTTTTTGTATTTATTTATTTGTTTTACTCCACATACCATCCTCAAAGACAAAGATTGAGGGAATAAGGTAGATGAAATATTTCCTGATTTATAAAAACAATTCGACTTAATACTGCACCAATGTTTATTATCAAAAGTATGGTGATATGGGTATCAGACAACATATGTGACTGGGTTGATGTTTTCTATGTAAACAGGGTACAGCATGTTTTATCTTAGATTGAAACTCTTCAACAGAAGTACTTTCTGGTGCACACAACACAACAGCAACACCAGAAATCCTGGAGCACCTACGTAAATACCTCAGCCAACTATTCTCCTATAATTCTTGCATGTCCTTCAGATGGACAAAGACAAATTGAACCTGGAAAGAAGTATGGAAAAAGATGATGTCCATACCACCGTTAAATCCAGCGCAGTTGGAAAATCGCCAGGACACATGGGATTCCCACTGAATTCTATCATATGTACTGGGATATCGTCAGGGACATCTTCACCAGTCATAAATGATGTGATTGGTGGCCAGAAAATACCAGAAGATTTCAAAAAGTAACACACTACCTTAATGCTGAAGAAAGCAGCATTGTGAAAAATAGAGGATTCCAGACCTATCACACTGACTACAATATAGCAGCACAATGCATGGCAGACAAATTAAAAGTGCTGATGAAGAAAATGATACACCCTCACCAGACATGTGCCATGCCCAGAAGGGCCACCTATGAGGCTTTAGCCGAATATAGAGAAGTCGTAGGCATTACAGCAGTAAACAAACTCGACACTGCGATTGTGCCGATGGACTTTGATAAGGCCTTCACTAGAGTGAACCATGGCTATCTTTACAAGACTCTAGAAAAACTATGCCTGGATACTCTTCCATCTGAATAATAATGAATATACTTAAGAGCACCACCTCCAGGCCATAAATAAACGGCCGTAACACAAAACTGATGGAAGTTCAGAGGTTGGTGAGACAAGGCTGCCCACTCTCAGTGGCATTATTTGCAATGGCCCTGGATCCCCTACAGCGGAAAACCAACACCATCACCGGAATCAAGTTGCCCGGCACTACAGTGAAATGTAAAGCTTACACTCACAACATAGGATCCTTCATAAAGACAAGACAGACTTTACAAGAATACAAGAGCCCTCCAAAATGTTGAAAAAGTGGCAAGGCCCAAAATAAATCCACACAAAACTCCACTCGCATTTATCGGAAACCACAAACTTAACAAAGGGAGCCCATAGTACTTGAGAACCACAAATACCAGTGAAAATGACAGCCAAAAACTGGCAATCAGCACTACACAAAATAAGAGAAATTGCAAGATCAAATGGAAACAGACTGATGAACTTATTCCCGAACACAAGTCTCATCAGCGAACAACTACTCTCAAAAGTGTGGTTTCTGTCTGTCAAACTTCCTACTGCTACCTACTGACACTTCCAAGATCAGCGAAATTGTAATGTCCTTCTTCTATGCCCAGGCAGAATTCTTCACTACGTGAAAGCGAGGCGACACAGAACTGTCTGATATTGAAGTCAATATTTGTTGATAATGTCCGCTCTTGGCACTTATGTGAGTCTGTATTTGGGGTTACAAAATCAAGTCTCTTTAGCAAGCAAGCTTACATTCAAATTATTACTATCAGCTAGTTGCATTGTTCAGTGGTTGCCACCAAAGTTGCTCATTAACAGATACTAGCTGGTCAATTCACATTTCAAAATGAATTGATATTGTTGATTGGCATAGCACATGTACAACGAATTAATTAATTCCTTCGAATGACACAGGCTTCAGTTAACGCAGCATGATGTTTTGTCTGTTGAAAATTATTTCCTTTAATATTAATGTGGAATACTACATCATCATCATCATCATCATCTTTATTGTTATTCTTATTGTCCAGGGATAAGCCATACTTGTTTCACTTCTTGTGATGCTCGGTTCGAAATCGTAGGACACTACAGTTTTTCCTTAACTTGGTTTTTATTAACACAGTTTTTTTAAATATGATTCACTAATATGAATGGACACACTTGTTTTTTGGCATGACGCAGTATGAAACTTCAGGGCCTACCCTCCAAATAAATTTCTTGGCCAACCACTGTCTCATCTGTCGTTAGTCCTTTAACTGTTGTTGTTGAGTACTGTCTTCATGTTCTGCCGGTCACCAGGTACTTTTGACGAGTTTAAGCACAGCTTGTAGGTTTTCCTTGAGTGCTATTGATCTACATCTACATGACTACTCTGCAATTCACATTTAAGTGCTTGGCAGAGGGTTCATCGAACCACAATCATACTATCTCTCTACTATTGCACTCCCGAACAGCGAGCGGGAAAAACGAACACCTAAACCTTTCTGTTCGAGCTCTGATTTCTCTTATTTTATTTTGATGATCATTCCTACCTATGTAGGTTGGGCTCAACAAAATATTTTCGCATTCGGAAGAGAAAGTTGGTGACTGAAATTTCGTAAAAAGGTCTCGCCACGACGAAAAACGTCTATGCTGTAATGACTTCCATCCCAACTCGTGTATCATATCTGCCACACTCTCTCCCCTATAACGCGATAATACAAAACGAGCTGCCCTTTTTTGCACCCTTTCGATGTCCTCCGTCAATCCCACCTGGTAAGGATCCCACACCGCGCAGCAATATTCTAACAGAGGACGAACGAGTGTAGTGTAAGCTGTCTCTTTAGTGGACTTGTTGCATCTTCTAAGTGTCCTGCCAATGAACGCAACCTTTGGCTCGCCTTCCCGACAATATTATCTATGTGGTCCTTCCAACTGAAGTTGTTCGTAATTTTAACACCCAGGTACTTAGTTGAATTGACAGCCTTGAGAATTGTACTATTTATCGAGTAATCGAATTCCAACGGATTTCTTTTGGAACTCATGTGGATCATCTCACACTTTTCGTTATTTAGCGTCAACTGCCACCTGACACACCATACAGCAATCTTTTCTAAATCGCTTTGCAGCTGATACTGGTCTTCGGATGACCTTACTAGACGGTAAATTACAGCATCATCTGCGAACAGTCTAAGAGAACTGCTCAGATTGTCACCCAGGTCATTTATATAGATCAGGAACAGTAGAGGTCCCAGGACGCTTCCCTGGGGAACACCTGATATCACTTCAGTTTTACTCGATGATTTGCCGTCTATTAGTACGAACTGCGACCTTCCTGACAGGAAATCACGAATCCAGTCACACAACTGAGACGATACCCCATAGCTCCGCAGCTTGATTAGAAGTCGCTTGTGAGGAACGGTCTCAAAAGCTTTCCGGAAATCTAGAAATACGGAATCAACTTGAGATCCCCTGTCGATAGCGGCCATTACTTTGTGCGAATAAAGAGCTAGCTGCGTTGCACAAGAGCGATGTTTTCTGAAGCCATGCTGATTATGTTTCAATAGATCGTTCCCTTCGAGGTGATTCATAATGTTTGAATACAGTATATGCTCCAAAACCCTACTGCAAACCGACGTCAGTGATATAGGTCTGTAGTTAAATGGATTACTCCTACTACCCTTCTTGAACACTGGTGCGACCTGCGCAATTTTCCAATCTGTAGGTACAGATCTATCGGTGAGCGAGCGGTTGTATATGAGTGCTAAGTAGGGAGCTATACTATCAGCATAATCTGAAAGGAACCTAATCGGTATACAATCTGGACCTGAAGACTTGCCCGTATCAAGCGATTTGAGTTGCTTCGCAACCCCTAAGGTATCTACTTCTAAGAAACTCATGCTAGCAGATGTTCGTGTTTCAAATTCTGGAATATTCCATTCGTCTTCCCTGGTAAAGGAATTTCGGAAAACTGCGTTCAATAACTCCGCTTTAGCGGCACAGTCGTCGATAACAGTACCATCGGTACTGCGCAGCGAAGGTATTGACTGCGTCTTGCCGCTTGTGTACTTTACATACGACCAGAATTTCTTCGGATTTTCTACCAAATTTCGAGACAATGTTTCGTTGTGGAACCTATTAAAGGCATCTCGCATTGAAGTACGTGCCAAATTTCGCGCGTCTGTAAATTTTAGCCCATCTTCGGGATTTCGCGTTCTTCTGAACTTCGCATGCTTTTTCCGTTGCCTCTGCAACAGCGTTCTGACCTTTTTTGTGTACCACGGAGGATCCGTTCCATCTCTTACCAATTTATGAGGTATAAATATCTCAATTGCTGTTGCTACTATATCTTTGAATTTGAGCCACATCTCGTCTACATTCGCATAGTCAGTTCGGAAGGGAAGGCTTCTAGTGGCACTTTATCCACTTTTTTAAATAAAATTATTTTGCGTTTGTTTCTGATGGATTTGGAAGAAATGGTATTGAGCCTAGCTGCAATGACCTTGTGATCACTAATCCCTGTATCAGTCATGATGCTCTCTATCACCTCTGGATTGTTTGTGGCCAAGAGGTCAAGTGTGTTTTCGCAACCACTTACAATTCGCGTGGGTTCGTGGACTAACTGCTCGAAATAATTTTAGGAGAATGCATTTAGGACAATCTCGGAAGACGTTTTCTGCCTACCACCGGTTTTGAACAAGTATTTTTGCCAACATACCGGGGGTAGGTTGAAGTCCCCACCAACTATAACCGTATGAGTGGGGTATTTATTTGTTACGAGACTCAAACTTTCTCTGAACTGTTCCGCAACTGTATCATCGGAGTCTGAGTTAACTTAAGCCATCCTGCTGCCCTCTGGCCACTAATGACAAGTATAAATGTGCAACTTCGCAGGCAGCTGTGTACTGTTCATGAATTTAAGTGCACAATACAGCTTTGACCCTATTTTTAGCAGTTTCTCACAGTTCTGGCTACTAAGTTTGTAGTAGTACTGTGTCTACTACAATATTATTTCACTGCATTCAATTTTACTTCATCTTACAGTTCATCAAGATTAGAATAAAAATGTTTGGGATTACAGAAATGTTCGATTCTACCCGTATACTTTGACCAATGACGTCACCAATATGGCGGACACGACCATTCACAATGTCTCCAATATGGCGCCTATGAGGTCATTATGTAAACACGATTACAAAATCCATACATATAATCAAACTAACGGGACCAGTGCGGGAAATTGCGGGTTTTTGGGTGGACACACACACACACACACACACACACACACACACACACACACACACACACACACACAAAATGACAACAACATAAAACCACTCAAAATTTACCCAATTGCACTACATTCACAATATTCACAGGAATCTGTCACTTCCCTTCATCTACACAGCTCAACCACAATTGCCGATACCACAAAAGAAAAATTAACATCTAGAAAAATTGCAACACTGCGACTACACATACCATCAAAAATGGGAATCGGACACTTCACTTGACCTATATAGGTCAACAGCTGCTCACAATACCAAAACACATAGCTACGACGAGTCATTGGAATCGGACACTTCCCTTGACCTATATAACTCAAATACAACTGACGATACCAAAAAAATGAAAATAAAGTACTTCCCCTAAGATACATAAATTAACCACAAGTGCTTATAACAAAACACCAACTACGAACACATGCAGTATATAACACTGACCCAACAACACACATATACCCCACCATACAGTGACCAATCATCATAACATGCAAACAATAGATCCAAAAAAATGGCTACTTACCACAAAAAAGTTCCAGCGCTACATACTAGGTCAGCAACCCCAATACCCCCACCTCCGCCAAACAAACAAACAAAAACACATCCAAAACAAACCAGCCCCCCCTCCCACAACCTTAACCCAATTGAACTTAGAAGACATATCCATACCAAACAAAAGAAGCCACAAATTAAATTAAATGACTTACCACTCGACAAACAGCAAATGACACCACAATAATATAAACACAACACAAACTTAATTCTTAGCTCACTGAAACCAATTTTATTGCACAATTGGGCATAAAACAGAGCATTTTCTTTCATTTCATGAATTGATGGTTTTAAAGTTTCCTTGATGTGTATGAGTCACAGCTTTATATTTAATAATGACAGAAGCTGAAGAAATTAATTAAAATTTGTATCACAGCCATGACTTGAACCTTTTTTCAACTTTATTCAATTGACTGTATACATACCAATAGAGCACATTAATAAGAATTGACACATTATATTTACTTTCAGATTTTCTTTTTACAAATTTCTCCTTTATTACATTTTTGTTGACTATCTTTTCAGTGTTGGGAGTTCATTTTGGTTTTACATTTAGGATATTTTTGCATGTGTGTGTTTTTGTAATGCTTTCAGTCTTTTTATGAAGTTTTTGAGTTAGGTTTGTTGACTTCTTTTCTCATTGATGATTAATGGCAGCAAATAAACAGTTTTATGTAACTAGTGTAGGTCGGCTCAGTGACAGAGAGCTGTGACACCCCTCCCCCACCCCCCTCCCCGCACATCTAGTACAGCAAAGGCTGCCCCAAGCACCCCATCCCCACCGCACCTGAAGGTGGCACTCTGGAGCCAGTTGACTGTGGCCAACAAAGCTTCCAGCTGCATTTGGACTGTGGCTAACTCCTCCTGCATCCGCACACAACAGACACAGTCCTTATCCATCTAGCTAATATGTGATTTACTATAACAAACTTAGGGAAACCTACTGCCACACAAGGTTAACAACTACACTCTAGGTGGCAGAAAGGACACTCAACAATGAAAAACAATAAGAATTTATGGTAGAAGCTAGATCTGGTGTTATTTTGCTGCTAGGGGCTATAAAGTGCATACTACAGGAAAAAACAGTGACCTACAGTATACTGCTAGTGGTTATACAGTGAATGTTATTCATAAATGTTAAACAGTAACCAGCGGTAAACTACACCTACTGGTTATCCCTCGCATTTACAGTGTAAACAAACGTTTACGTACACGCGAATATGACCTAATAAAACTATACAAACGGCTACCTTCAATGTATCGAGTCGAAATAACACAAATAAACGTAATTACTGAGTATTGTACACTGACAGATGCAGGCACAAAACAAAACCTTTAGCTAACAATAAGAGTTCAGAATGAAAAGCACAAATACGAACTCTACTTTATAGGAACCCATAGGCTCACAGTACACGATCACTAATGCCCACAACAGGCTAAGGAAAATAAGCAGACGGCGAGGAGAGTATTAGCTTTCTGCTAACTAAACCATATGTAAGAAGGGCTCAGAAGTTTTATTATAACATTGATTTACTCAGACATTTTAGTGTAACACTAATTTACCACGTATTTTACGTCTACTTGACTGTTAAGGGTCGCAGATTGCGCTAGGCAAACGTATACAAGTGGCGTTAGAGTTCACCGTCAGTATCACTTTTCCTAATAAAACGTATAAAAACTGCTACCTTCAATGTAACGAGCCTAAATGACATTAATAAGCGTGAATACTGAGCATCCAACACTAACTTAACCTGATTAACCCTCGTATTTATAATGTAAACAAACGTTCACATACACGCGAAAAATGACCTAATAAAATGTATAAAAACTGCTATCTTCAATGTATCGAGTCTAAATGACACTAATAAGCGTAAATACTGAGTATTGTGCCCTACTTAATTGATGATACCGCGCATTTTACAATGTAATTTAAGAATGTAAATAAACGTTTGCGTACACGCGAAGCTGTCCTTCGCTTTTCCTATTCAGACGCAAATAAAAACTGAAACTTTCAATTTATCAAGTCTATTTCGCAAGAATACACGCAAATACTATAGAAAATACATAAAAAACTATTAATTACATATCTCGTAGCACTCACTGAAGAAGACGTATAATTCTGCTGTTGGCCACACGAGCGACAAGATTCACGCTGGTTTTGATTGCATGTGCTGGTTCTGCGATACTGTCACCCTTCGTGTACTGTGTAGTCAGCAGCAACATCGTGGTGTTGTGGAAATTTGTGTGTGACATTCTCCAAGTAATTTATAAGCGTTTATAAACTGCAAACAAGAATAAGCGAAGAAATGTGTTTCGGAAGTAAATTAACATGGTACTTAATTTCTATCACAGTAACAGTTGAGTTTGATGAGAGTAATAGTTCGCGAATATCTTGTGATGACTCTGCTGTTTGAGGCTGCTGTTTCTTATGTTTTAATTTTTAATGGGTATATAAGGATGAGATTTTATTCCGTATTTAATTGTGATCACATCAGCTATAGTGTGCTTGGTGACAGTGGGTGAATGTTGTAATTTTTCAGGTTATGTTCATAACAACTAAATACCTGAGTTGTTAGTGCTTGTTTTTGGCCTGACCGGTAAAATCGAGACGTGTATCTTCGTAAAAGAAACGGCTTAGTGTGTGACGTGCTGTCAGGAGAAGTTTGACTACGAGGTAATCTCCTCATATACTTCGTGGCTAACGAGAAAAGGCGGACAGTGAAATACAAAGGTTGTCCATGTTAGTACGGTTATTTTGACTTACTTAGTAGTAATAATGATTGTGATGATAATTATCTGTGATGTGATGTAGATATATAGCGGCTCCAGATTTTAGGGCTAACGTAAGCATTTTTTAAAGTGCCCACAGTTACTACATCATTTCATGGTTTGAGTATGTTCGCATGAAAGGAAATAATGTAATTCTGTTGCATTTTGTTAGTTTTCACTGTGCTTTGATTATTCGTGTCGTTAGTATTCGTGTAATAATATGTAAATACCAGTTTGTTGCAGTGTGTGGGTTTTAATGGAGTTCTGTATAAGAGTACTGTAACATCATTTACGAACTGGCGAAATACACTGTACAGATTATCTATAATCTGTCTAACATAAAGCATTACATGTCTTCAGAACTCAATAGATCATTCATCATATTTACAGTTAGTATGAAGTTGTTTCAGTAAATCAGTTTTGTTAGAAAATGCTAACCAATGTTTAATCTTGATGGTAATCAAGAATGAAAACTTTCGCATTGCAATGTTCAGTCTACAGTGCAGGTATTGGTTTCCTGTAATCGCAGGTAAAGATTCCAAAATGATGACGCTTCCTGTAAATTGAGCATACATCCGTGAATGAATACAGATGAAGTAAGTTTAAAGGTAACGCCTATGTTGAAAATGCATATTCACTGATAAACAATCCGTATGTCCGGATTTTCTTCATGTCCTTATCACACTGCAATTAACACAATGAACCAAGTATAGAATGAAATATTTGATGTTATTAAGTAATATCGCTGCAATCTATTGACTGCTGTGATTGTTTGTAATGCTGAAGTTAATGCATGCACACAAAATTACACATCTTCCATAATTGTCACAACAGGATGGTATCCATGAGACAGTGTTACAAAGAAGCAGTAGCAACTTTAAATGCTCAGTATCCATTGCATGTTATTTTGTTATTGTTCTCACTCTTCATGACCTGCAAAATGTGAATGAGTTTATATCAATGAACACACTTTTCCTCAGCCACTTTGAATCCGATTCCTGTGTAATCACCCATTTACTGCACTCAATATATGAGTGAAAATACTACCTTTGAGCTATACCTCATGGTAAAAACGGAAACAGAGTAGGCCAAAAACTTTTCTTATCGGATTGCTTTTTCTTTTCAGACTGCAGAACTGAAGCGATGGACCAGGAGCCAACTAAGTGGTTAAAAAAAGAGGAAACTGATGAAGTAAAAACTGAGTTTCACTTCATAGTAAGTGGTTTACTTGTAATTCTTAACAGGGTTTCATTAATTTCTGTGTGCAGTGTGATGCGTGAATACATACAATTGATGTCATACAGCTGCACACATGAATAATTCGGTTTACTAAATTGATGAACTTACTGTTTTAAATATGACATTTCACACAGTGCATTGAAATAAGCCTTGTATTAAACCTCACATAGAATTGAGGAAGAGTTTCAATTTAATCTTTAGTAAACTTGGAAAACTTTTTTAATGCACAACCCAACTATACTGATAAACTGGTTGCCATAAAGTGGGTATATTCTGCTCTAAAACACTTCTTTTAAATGACAACCTTAATGTGCAACTTAAGAAGAATTAGACTGTAGTGAATCTTAGCACTGCCATTAAATTTATAAATGGTATGGCTGCAGTTAATGCATTGTTGCAGTGTATCATGGTATGGGATGAGAATTGTAATTTATTTACTGATAATGTAAAATTCTGTTTAGCAAAAGTGACAAAAAGCAGATTACAGAGTACCTGACGGCTCAACACAAAAGTTTTGTCTCAAGTACAGATAGTGTTGAGGATCAGTGGACGAAGTTCAAAACCATCGTACAATATGCGTTAGTTGAGTATGTGCCAAGCAAGAACGTAAGAGATGGAAAAGAGCCACCGTGGTACAACAACCGAGTTAGAAAACTGCTGCAGAAGCAAAGGGAACTTAACAGCAAACATAAACATAGCCAAAGCCTTGCACATAAACAAAAATTACGTGAAGCGAAATGTAGTGTGAGGAGGGCTATGCGAGAGGCTTTCAATGAATTCGAAAGTAAAGTTCTATGTACTGACTTGGCAGAAAATCCTAAGAAATTTTGGTCCTATGTCAAAGCGGTAGGTGGATCAAAACAAAATGTCCAGACACTCTGTGACCAAAATGGTACTGAAACAGAGGATGACAGACTAATGGCCGAGTCTTCTTCCAAAGCTGTTTGACAGAGGAAGACAGCACTGTGCTTCCTTCTCTAGATTGTCGCACAGTTGACAAAATGGTAGATATCGAAATAGACAACAGAGGGATAGAGAAACAATTAAAATCGCTCAAAAGAGGAAAGGCCGCTGGTCCTGATGGGATACCAGTTCGATTTTACAGAGTACGCGAAGGAACTTGCCCCCCCTTCTTGCAGCGGTGTACCGTAGGTCTCTAGAAGAGCGTAGCGTTCCAAAGGATTGGAAAAGGGCACAGGTCATCCCCGTTTTCAAGAAGGGACGTCGAACAGATGTGCAGAACTACAGACCTATATCTCTAACGTCGATCAGTTGTAGAATTTTGGAACACGTATTATGTTCGAGTATAATGTCTTTTCTGGAGACTAGAAATCTACTCTGTAGGAATCAGCATGGGTTTCGAAAAAGACGGTCGTGTGAAACCCAGCTCGCGCTATTCGTCCACGAGACTCAGAGGGCCTTGGACACGGGTTCACAGGTAGATGCCATGTTTCTTGACTTCCGCTTGGCGTTTGACACAGTTCCCCACAGTCGTTTAATGAACAAAGTAAGAGCATACGGACTATCAGATCAATTGTGTGATTGGATTGAGGAGTTCCTAGATAACAGAACGCAGCATGTTATTCTCAATGGAGAGAAGTCCTCCGAAGTAAGAGTGATTTCAGGTGTGCCGCAGGGGAGTGTCATAGGACCATTGCTATTCACAATATACATAAATGACCTGGTGGATGACATCGGAAGTTCACTGAGGCTTTTTGTAGATGATGCTGTGGTGTATCGAGAGGGTGCAACAATGGAAAATTGTACTGAAATGCAGGAGGATCTGCAGCGAATTGACGCATGGTGCACGGAATGGCAATTGAATCTCAATGTAGACAAGTGTAATGTGATGCGAATACGTAGAAAGATAGGTCCCTTATCATTTAGCTACAAAATAGCAGGTCAGCAACTGGAAGCAGTTAATTCCATAAATTATCTGGGAGTACGCATTAGGAGTGATTTAAAATGGAATGATCATATAAAGTTGATCGTCGGTAAAGCAGATGCCAGACTGAGATTAATTGGAAGAATTCTAAGGAAATGCAGTCCGACAACAAAGGAAGTAGGTTACAGTACGCATGTTCGCCCACTGCTTGAATACTGCTCAGCAGTGTGGGATCCGCACCAGATAGGGTTGATAGAAGAGATAGAGAAGATCCAACGGAGAGCAGCGCGCTTCGTTACAGGATCATTTAGTAATCGCGAAAGCGTTACGGAGATGATAGATAAACTCCAGTGGAAGACGCTCAGTGGCTCGGTACGGGCTTTTGTTAAAGCTCCGAGAACATACCTTCACCGAAAAGTCAAGCAGTATATTGCTCCCTCCTACGTATATCCGCGAAGAGACCATGAGGATAAAATCAGAGAGATTAGAGCCCACACAGAAGCATACCGACAATCCTTCTTTCCATGTACAATACGAGACTGGAATAGAAGGGAGAACCGATAGAGGTACTCAGGGTACCCTCCGCCATACACCGTCAGGTGGCTTGCAGAGTATGGATGTAGATGTAGATGTAGATGTAAATTATTTATAAATAATTTTGAAGTTACACTTGCATGGACACTAATCTGAGAAGTACATTTTGTTTACTTTGAATATGTGAACCATATGTAAGTAGAACTCTCAGCAGTAAAGTTAAATTTTAGACAAATATCACATGGGAGTATAAATTGTTACACAGCAGAATGACTTTGTATGTTGGCAGCAAAGTTTTGATGAAGCCATGGGCCTACACATCAAATATTGACAGGTTTGTTCACAACCACTTTCTGCATTTGCTGCACATTGTTACGCATATTGTTTGTGAAACTGTCACAATGTTACAGTTACTGGTGTAAATAATATTACATACACGTCACTTGAAATCTGATGTAGTGCAACCGGTTGTCGGGCATTCACCTATCAGCAGCAAACAAATTCACTTGGTGCCACTAGTATTTTTATCCTGCAAATGAGAATTGAGCGCACTGACACAATCACACAAACTACTTGTGAACTATTTGTGCTGAAAAAATCTGTTTCAACATCCATCTTGAGTGCAACTGCAGAAGTACTGTGATAGTATTAATGCAGCATTTGCATTTGAATATATGCGAGTACTTCATTATAGATTATACGAACTATGTGAACAGCTTGCAATTCATTTGACAAGCATTATCACAACAGTAATCCTAAACAATCACTGTGAGGATATGATAGGAAAATAAATATACTAAATTTTATTAAATACAGTAAAAGAGTGGTTAGACCCAACACAGTTCAGGCTTTGGCTTTTACCCCTGATGTAATGATGGTTTGGCATTCAGGATGATATGTATGCACAACACACATCATGTAAATGAAAAGCAGTTTGAAGATCCATTGACTTTGGACCTAAACTGGAGAACTATTCAAAGGCTACAAGGTTAAAATGTGGTTCTAGACCCACTCCCCCCTTGTAACATTGGTTGTAGTGGGAGTCTGATTCATAGTGCATCAAGGCTTAGCCTATGTTCAAAAGTGGCAGTGTGGCTGTGAGCTGACAAAGTCTAGAAATGTGAAAGCCAAGTAAAGGATATGGTAACAAATTGATCAGTAGCACAGCCTAATGTTAACCAAAACATCCAAATGGTGCCCATAACATAACTTTTTACTACAAGAAGTCTTCTCATACACTGTGTGCTATGTTAGTTGATGGACTGAACTTCCCTATGACCTTAACATTTTATAATTTGAAAGCCACCTTCTTTGCCAAATTAATTAAATGTTAATTTTTAATTGGTGTATATTTTGGGCATGAGCACATGCTGGAAAGTAATGACACACAATTTCTATTCAGAAATTATTGAAGCATTTTAATTAAAACAAACTTAATATTTAACATATTTATTCTTCGTGTTTGTATATTTATTTCAAACATAGTCACCTTGGCACTGAACACCTTTCTCCCAGTGAGACACCAGGTTGTTTGTGTCATCACTGTAGAATGCTTGACTTCGTTGGCAGACCCACAGCCTCACCTACGCCCACACTAATTCATCACTATCAAAGTTGAGTCCCTGAATGTGTTCTTTAAGTTTTGCAAACAGTTGAAAATTCATTGGCTCAAACCGGGTCAGTATGGAGGATGATCAATAATAATGAATCAAAGGCGTCAGACTGTTGCAAGTGCAAAAAAAAAAAAAGTTGTGTATAGTCTGGCATTGTCATGCTGAAGGAGAGGGTGCTCCACATGTTGATGAACTATTTGAATTGGTGCTCTGTTGTCTGAGGGTTTTCTCACATGCTGACACAGTTACATAAAACAAACACACACACGCACACACGTTACACCCTGCAGTTCAGAACTGTTCATCATGAGGGTGCTGCATACTGTGTCAGCAAAGTGGTAACATCAACAGTGTCATATGCATGACAACTGATATTAAGAACAGAATCAAAATTATGGAGGCATTATTTTCTGGCACACCCTTGTAATAAATTGATGCATTTTACAATTGTCTCAAATGTTGCAGAATGGTTCCCTTGGCATTGCCCAGCATCCACTTGGAAGTCATAATACCAAATCCATGTACAGAGCAGCCAAAACATTATGATCACTGATCTTCTATCAGTATAAACTCATCCAGGCAATAGCATCTCACCTTGTCTTCTGGTCAGACACACACACGTTGATGGAGTATCAGTGAGCATCTTGTCTTGTTGTAAAATAGGAAATGCGCACAATCTGAGTTTGACCAAGAGCAGATTTTGATGGCCTGAAGGCTTGGTATGAGCGTTTTGGAAGCTGCACAGCTTGCCGGGTGTTGAAGTAGTACTATGGCAGTTGTCTTCAACACATGGCAAAACAAAGGTGAGACCATGGCCAGACATTATGGGGTGGGCAAGTACTCTTCATCACAGATGGTAGACATCATAGGCTGGGCTGACTGGTGAAACAAGACAGGCAACAAACTGTGGTGTAACTAACATCAGACATTAATGCTGGGCATAGTACAATTGTGTCTGAATGCACAATGCTCCAAACACTCCTAATGATGAGTCTGTGCCTCCGATGACCCACACCATGACATCGACAACAACTGAAATAGGTATGTAACTATTGGCACTGGATGTTGGCACAATGGCCGAGCACTGCGTGGTCTTATGAATGCTGATGCCTTCATCGTGCCTTTGGGAGGGTGCATATCCGTCACCCACAAGGGGAACAGTCCCTTGAGTCCTGTACTGTTGGGGCCTCCATTATACTCTGGGAAACAACCACGTGGGCACCCATGGGTCCAGTGGAGTTCGTGTGAGGCACTGTATCACAAAAGAAGTATTGTAAACTGGTTGCAAAGCACATCCACCCCTTCTGTTGTTGTTGTGCTCTTCAGTGGCAAGACTGGATTAATGCGGCTCTCCATGCTACTCTACCCTGTGCAAGCTTCTTCATCCCCGAGTAACTACTGCAAGCGACATCCTCCTGAATCTGTTTAGTGTATTCATGTCTTGGTCTCCCTCTGATTTTTCACCCTCCACCCTTCCCTCCAATACTAAATCGATGATCCCTTGATGGCTTAGAACCTGTCCTGCCAACCAGACCCTTCTTCTATACGGTGGCACACAAAATGTGTTACCATTTTGTTTTTGAATATAAACTTTATCGTCAATACAATCTGAAAGGAACATATACTACAATGAAGAGCCGTCCATGGAGATTTGTTCTAACTCAGTACATGCTCAATATGTCCACCATTTCATTTCCTAACTTTCTTCAAAGGAACGTTGAAGTTAGTGAGTACCCTACGGCACATATCTTCCCCAATTTCACTGAAAGCTTAAAGAATAAGTCTTCTGAGCTCCATTAAATCACATGGACGTTTCTGGAATTTTTTTTCCCCTTAGGTACCCCCAAAGAAAAGAGTCACATGGATTGAGGTCTGGACTATTGGGGGGCCAATTTTGTCTGTCATTGAAGCGACCTGGAAACCGGAGTGAAATCATCTGCATGTCGAAATGCTCGTGTAAAATCCCCAACACAGTGTTTGCAGTATGTGGCCTTGCTCCGTCTTGCATGATTCACTGTGTGTTGAAGGGCGAGGCAGTAGCAGAATCTGTGGAATGAATCTATTGCGAAGCATGCTCAAATAACGTTCGCTGTTCAGTTTCTTCAAAGGAAAAGGGTCCAGTAAGTCCGTGACTGGAAATTACTGCCCACACTGTAATCCCTGGAGCATAATGTCGTTCATGAACCACTTGTGGTTGTTCAGTGGCCCAAAAGTGTACATTTTGTTTGTTAACCACACCATATAAATGAAAATGCGCCTCATCTGAAAACCAAACTTTGTTGAGAGTTTCTTCCCTATCCTCCACCCACTGGGCAAACAGTAGTCTCTGCTGTTTGTGTTCTTCAGTGAGCTTCTGTGCACAGGTTATCTTGTATGGGTACATGTGGAGGCCATTTTTAAGAATGCATTGAATGGAGCGACTGGATATTCTTAGTTGCACTGCTGCGTTTCTACACAATTTCCGCGACTTCTCTGTACAGCAACTCGTACTGCTTAAATATTCTCTGGCGAACAAACAGGCTTAGGCCGAGGTTGCTTCGGATCCAATACTGTTCCTTCCTGTACAAATTTATCGTACAGCCCGTGAATGGTCTTCTTACAAGGGACCCATCGTGTGTTAAACTGCTGTCGAAAACGCCTCTGAGTCACAACAAGGCTTTTCGTATCATGAAAAAGTAACACAATTGCTGATCGTTGCTGTGTCATCTGTCTTCCATTGTCAGCCATTGCTGGTTACTAGTCTCCTTGTGGCAGTATCGTGAATTGCATGTCATTTCATAACTTATTTGTTTTTCCAAGCTCTGCTGGTACTGCTGTAGAGATCCCAGAGGAGTATCTAACGTGCGGCGTAAATTGTAAAAGAAACAATTGGTAACACATTTTGTACACCACCCTATAGTTAAGTTGTGCCACAAATTCCTCTCCTCCCCAGTTCTATTCAGTATCTCCTCATTAGTCACATAATCTACCCATCTAATCTTCAGCATTCTTCTGTAGCACCACATTTCGAAAGCTTCTGTTGTCTTCTCGTCCAAACTATTTATCGTCCATGTTTCACTTCCATAAATGGGTACACTCAATGCAAATACTTTCAGAAAAGACTTCCTGACACTTAAATGTATACTCAATGTAAACAAATTTCTCTTCTTCAGAAATGCTGTCCTTGGCACTGCCAGACTACATTTTATATTCTCTCCACTTCGACCTTCGTCAATTATTTTGCTTCCCAAATAGCAAAACTTATCTACTACCTTAATTGTCTTATTTCATAATGTAATTCTGTCATCACCACCCAATTTAATTTGACTACCTTCCATTATCCTTGTTTTGCTTTTGTTGATGTTCGACTTATATCCCTCTTTGAATGAGCTGTCCATTCTGTTCAACTGATCTTCCAGGCCCTTTACTGTCTCTGACAGAATTACAGTGTCATTGGCTAACCTCAAAGTTTTTATCTCTCCTCCCTGGATTTTAATTGCTACTCAAAATTTTTCATTTGTTCCCTTTATTGCTTGCTCAATATGCAGACTGAGTGACACCAGGGATAGGCTAAAACGCTGCCTCACTCCATTTCCAACCACTGCTTCTCTTTTGCTCCTCCCCTTTTATAACTGCCATCTGGTTTCTGTACAAATTGTAAATAGCCTTTCAGTCCCTGCATTTGACGACTGCCACCTTCAGAATTGAAAGAGAGTATGCCAGTCAACATTGTCGTAAGCTTTCTTTAAGTTTACAAATACTAGAAATGTAGGTTTGCCTTTTCTTCATCTATCATCTAATATAAATCATAGGGTCGGTATTGCCTCACATGTTCCAACGTGTCTACGGAATCTGAACTAATCTTCCCTGAGGTCAGCACCTACCAGTTTTCCCATTCGACTGTAAAGAATTCATGTTAGTATTCTACAGCCATGACTTATTAAGCTGATAGATGGTAATTTTCATGCCTGTCAACATTTGCGTTCTTTGGGATTGCAATTATTATATTCTTCTTGAAGTCTGGGGGTATTTTGCCTGTCTCGTACATTTTTCTGGCCAGATGGCAGAGTTTTTTCAAGGCTGGCTGTCCCAAGGCTATCAGTAGTTTTAATGGATGTTGTCTCCTCCCAGGGCCTTGTTTCAACGTATGTCTTTCAGCACTGCCAAATTCTTCATGCAGTATCGTATCTACCATTTCATCCTCATCTACGTTCTCTTCCATTTTCAAAATATTGCCTACAACTGCATCGCCCTTGTATAGACCCTCCATAGATCTCTTCAGTATTCCAGTAGGCAGTGTCTGTTCTACCCTAGTCATATATGCCTCTACATCCTTAAATTTGCCCTGTTACCATCCCTGCTGAGCCATTTTGCACTTCCTGTCGATCTCATTTTTGAGACGTTTGTATTCCTTTCAGCCTGCTTCATTTAGTGCATTTATATATTTTCACCATTCATCTACTAAATTCAGTATCTCCTCTGTTACCCAAGGATTTCTACTAGCCAAGTCTTTTTACCTACTTGATCCTGTGCTACTTTCACTAGTAATCTCTCAAAGCTACCCTTCCTCTTCTGCTCTTCTGCTGTATCTCTTACCCATGTCCTTCTTAATGGTTCCCTAGTGCTTTCTGAAACACTATACAATCTCTGATCCTTTCACTTTATCCAGATCCCATATCTTATAATTCCTACCTTTTTTGCAGTTCTTTCAGGTCTGGATAGATATCTGCCTATTACATATTACAACCTTCTCCAAATGTCGGCGGTATCTTTCAGTCAGCAGACAAGATTGGCCTGTATGCTTTTGTGCTGCATGTGTCCCTTCATGCTTCTACTTAACTATCTCATCAGAAACAGTGGATGTAGGAATGTTCAGGAGTGTGGAAAGCTCGCATACAGACATGTGACACCAATGACACTCTATCACCTGACCACATTCAAAGTCAATGAGCTCCGTGGAGCGCCCCATTTTGCTCTCTCACGATGTATAATGACTACTGAGGTCTCTGTTATTGAGTAGGTGGCAGCACAATGCACCAAATATGAAAAAGTAAGTTTTTGGGGGTGGCCCTATGCTTTTGAGCACATAGTGTATGATGAAGTTGTGCTCTGTACAAAATTCTACCAGACGGCTTCCCCTTTCATTCGTTACCCACATTCCATATTCACCTCCTACTTTTCCTTCTCTTCCTTTTCCTACTATTGAATTCCAATCCCCTACGTCTATTAAATTTTCGTCGCCCTTCGTTATCTAAATAATTTCTTTTATCTCATCATACATTTCTTTAATCTCTTCATCTGGTGACCTAGTTGGCATATGAACTTGTACTACTGTGGTAAGTGTGGGCTTTGTGTCTATCTTGGCTACAATACTGCATTCACTATGCTGATCATAGTAGCTTACCCGCACTCCTGTTTTTTATTCATTTTTAAACCTACTCCTCCATTACCCCTATATGATTTTGTATTTATAATCCTGTATTCATCTGACCAAAAGTCTTATTCCTCATGCCATCAGACTTAACCAATTCCCACCATATTTATCTTTACCCTATCCATTTCCCTTTTTAAATTTTCTAACCTGCCTGCCTGATTAAAGGGCCTGACATTCCATGTTCCAATTTGTAGAACAAAAGTTTTCTGTCTCCTGATACTGATGTCATCCTGGAGATCTGAATGGAGGACTATTTGACTTCCGGAATATTTTACCCAAGAGGACACCATCATCATTTAATGAACAGTAAAATTGCATCCCCTCATGAAAAATTACGGCTATAGTTTCCCCTTGCTTTCATCCGTTTACGGTACCAGCACAGCAAGGCTGTTTTGGTTAATGTTAAAAGACCAGATCAGTCATTCATCCTGACTGTCGCCCCTGCAACTACTGAAAAGACTGCTGCCCCTAATAAGGGACCACATGTTTCTCTGGCCCCACAACAGATACCTCTCCATTGGGGTTGCACCTACAGAACGACTATCTGTATCGCTGAGGCACGCAAGCCTCGCTACCAGTGCCACGGTCCATGGTTCATGTTAGGTCCACTCCTTCGTGACGATCATGTTTCCCACTGGCAGTGGCATTTTTCGTGAAAACAATGCACCATTTCACAAGGCCATGAGTGTGTGATAGAGTGGTTTCAGGAACACAGTGGTGAGTTCCAATTGATGTGTTGGCCACCCATGTCGTCAGCCCTGAACCTGATCGAACAGATGTGGGATGTGATTTAACATAACGTCAGAGATCATCCCCCCTCCCAGAATTTATGGGAATGAGGTGACCTGATTGTATAAATATGGTTCCAACTTCCTCCAGTGATCTATGAAGGCCTCATTGCTTCTGTGACACTATGTCTCCCTACTGTTGTCTGTGCCAGAGGTGTACATACCAGCTTTTAGATGAGTGATGATAATCTTGGGCTGATCAGCCTATGGCAGTTACTATTATTGAAAGAAGATTGTTTTATTGTAATGATTGTGATGGTATAATGATACTGCCACACAAAGTTCGCCTAAACAGTACGTGCTGCCCACGAGCCCTGCATGAATCACCCTCCAGTCCAGCTTCAAGGCACCGACTGCCCGTGAGATCCACTGCTGTTCCTCTACACCCATTGTTGCTTCACAATGCCCACTGGTGCCACGAGCTCTGAGCTGTGAGAAGTGACATCTGCGAGGCACATGGGGCTCGAATTCGAAGAGGGAGCCCACCATGGTTCAGCCTCCTCCTCCAAACCAAAATCCCCCTTCCCCACCATTAAGGAGCCCCTTACACATGCTTCTCCTTGATATGAATAATGTGCATGTGTGAGGCTTTACTCATCTATAAATTCAGAACCAGGTGGTTTGCCGAGCTGACCACCCTGACAATCTAATAGGGTCTCAACAACTGAGGAGCTAGCTTGCTATCGAACCCTAAGTCCCCCTTTTCAGCAATATTAGGGTTTCGGACTAACACTGTTTCCCCAGCCTTTCCAATGAACCATTTAGCCCATGACTGTAACAGATGGATAACAAGTGACAGGCAATTTTGGTATTACGTCTAGCCTGGCTCCAGTTGTGCTGTGTTACTGCTAGGGAGACTTGTTCTTGAAGCAAATCATTGAGTGACTACAGGTTGACAAGAGGAAAATTTACTGGATGTGATAACATAAGGGATACTGGCGCAGCCTCCAGGGACTTGGGTTGTGCAGTGTTAAAGATAAAATTGAGCCACATTGTCTGAGCCTTGTTGTGAAAGATAAGCACAGCCTTCAACTTGCAGTTCACCTGGTCAGCAAAGTATGCTGGGAAAAGGATTTGTGGTCACATCTTTAATTCCATTGTCAAAGCAGAACCTCATGAATAGCTGGGAAACAGAAGCTATCAAGCATCCTCAGTGGCCTGGAAACAGAACAAATTCATAACAAATGCTGGCTAGCTACCAGGATGGTCATTTCTCTGCTCAGAATGTGTCAAAGAAACGAGAAAAGTCGTCCATGATAACTAGTAGGTGCCTAATACACACACACACACACACACACACTTGATGAAGTGGACCTATATAATCCATACAAAGTTAATCCATCAGGCATTCATAACTGGTAGACTCTAAAAGCCACTTGAGGGAATTCGAGTTGGGCTCAGCTCCCTTACGGCTCTCACACTCCTCCACCAACCTCTGGACAGCCTTATTCAGGGAGGACCAGGTGATGTGTTATCTGATCATGACAACAGTTTTATAAATGCCTAATAGGGTATTATGGAAATAATGAGCCAAAACCTAACTAAGAGCTTGATTGTCAGTCTGTAAACAAAATTCCTGGTATTCAAAATAAAATCTGAATTTCTTAAGGGCAAACATAACTGCCAAGGCTTCCCATTCATACATAGAATATTTCATCTCCGCAGGTGAAAGTTCCCAAGGTGCATTGCTAAGGGCATCAACGTGCAACAACTCCCCTGCCATTCTGTTCCTGCAGGACGACAGCTACCACTTTCTACTCCAGAAGAATTAGGTGTCTGTGTGCAAGAAGATTGTGACCTCAAAATTTGGTATGTCTAATACTAGTGGGTCACTAAGCACCACCTTAATGGCATCAGATTCTGGATGACTATCATCCCATATGAAATTTCTTAAATTGTGAAGGCACCCCACTAATTTAATAAAATTCGGCACAGACTTTCGAAAAAAATTGTCATGCCTATGAACCGTGCCACACCTTTCTTATTTCTAGGAGCTGGAAATTTTAGCAAATCAGTAGTATGCTCCTGGTCAATTTCAGTCCAGTCAGTGAAACTAAGATGTCCCAAGGATGAAACCTATGTGCCAGTGTCATTTTAGATGCTTTTACAGTAAGTCCCACCTGCCTCTGGTGAACCAGAACTGCCTCAATATGTTGCAGGTTTTCAGACAGACTAGAATTGCAAACAACCATGCCATCTAGGTAATTAGACACACACTTGAATGTGAAATCACCAAAAACACAATCTAGAAGGCAAGACATAATGGCAACTCCCGTTGAAAAACCAAGGGGCACCCTGTTAAAATTGTGGAGGTTCCAATCTGTACAGCAGGCAGTGATATACTTGGAATCCTCTGTTAACATGATCTGATAATATTCGAGATTGAGACCCAGGACAACAAAATACTGAGCCTGACTGAACCAAGTAAAAGAATTATGCAGATTGGGAAGTGGCACAGATTCCAAAACTCTGTTCTCATTAACTGCACAATAACCCACAACAAGATGAAACACCCCACTGCTGTCCATAGATACTGAGAATATGGTAGAAGCATAGGCTGAAGTTGAAGGCCTGATGACCACATTGAACAACACATTATTAATCAAAGCACATACACATTTCATCTTTGATGGAGAAATCCTCTCTGGAATGTCATTTGTAAGGCAAATCTTGTACTGGATTTTATTGGTGATGTCCAATCTGTGAGTTAACATCTGTGGTAACCGATGAAAAACTTCCAGTGCCTGCATCACCTCTACTGGATGAAGGTGACTGAGCTGAAATGCCAAACATTGTGGTAACACACTATGAATTCCTGTGACAACCTGACAGGAGCACAATGTGAATGTTTCAGCTGGGTTGAATTTAAAATAAACAACCTTGCCTTGACAAGGTAGCAAAAACCCACTACCACGTACAAAAACACACTGTAAAATTAAGTTCACTGAAAGATTTTTAGTTACTATCCACTTCACAGGCCAAGAAAATTTTCCAATACTCAGTTTTGCCAACCAGAGGTAACATGTGCCCAGTGAGAGCTCAACATTGGTAGGACGGATGCAAACAAGGCAATCCACAGGTATGGCGGAACTTCAAATGCCACAGATAATCTAAACAAGAAACTGAACTACCAGAGTTGAGGAGGGCGCACATTCGTTCCTGGTTAAGTTGTACCCAAAAATAAGGCAGGGGTTCCCGTACTTCGGACTTGGTACAGATCCAGCCCTTAGGCAGTAGAACTCTACTGTGCCTCTTCCATTCTGTGTGATGTTGGCTGTTTGATTCTCCTTCCATGTAACCAGACATCACCATACAAAATGCCCCTCTTTGTTACACTGGAAACACATCCTACACTTTTTCCTGATAGGTGGTCCCCTTTTAAATTGCTTGGAATCTCAATCCCCGTCCTGATAATGACACTTAAACCCACATCACTGCTGGTCTGCGAAACTCAGACTTCAATAGCGGACACCAAAGCCTCTAAATCAGTAAAAAATGTGCATTTATTAGCGAAGGTAATACATGAACAGTCCTGTGGCCGCATTTTCTTTAATATATTAAAGTATTTGTATCTTTGTGACTTGAAATTCCAGGTATGGAATGGTCATATGTATTCATGTATGAACCTAGGAAAAGGTTCATGAGGAAACTGCAATAGCCAAAAATGTTTATGCCTGAGTAGCCTCTTAATATGAGGTGACAATTTCAGGCCAATAATTGATTTTTACAACTCCCTTGATGTTGCACTTTCATGTAAAATTCGATTGAAAACATGTCTTAAGACAGGGGGGTACAGCGTCTGAACAACAAGATTGTCAGTGATGGCCAAAGTGTCAACATGAAACATAAATTTGACCATGATCCATATGATGGATTTTACCTGTCTTTAAATTCTACATTAAAAGTTCCATTATAGCTTGCAGCAGTAAAATTATTTGATATGGTAATTCCCCAAATGAAATCTCCTGAGGTCCTTAAAGATGTCCGTAGCATTCCTGCTACTTCCAGCAGTTATATGTTGGTGGGAGAATCTTGTTCACTACCTATTGCTCCTAATTTGTGTAAATAAAGGCAGCTGTCCCTGTAACTGCAGAGCTAATGTAATGTGTTCAGAATAGAGATTACATTGTGCAATACCGCAAAGTGATTATCCCAATGGATCAATTGTGCCTGAATTATATGTATTTGCTTATGATGGGGCTGACTACTTTCTAAACACACTACATTCTGACACAAGATTGTCATGGCCGGAGCTCAGGCAGCTAGTGCAACATATACATCTATGGTGCAGTTCGTACTAATCACCAAGGGGTCGTCCACAAGTTTGGTACCACTGCCCTTACATGGAAGCTGACAAACTTTTAATTGGTAGATAAACTTGATTTTTCAATGAGGACAAACTGGGACAGTTGTGGGATCCCATGTTCCGTAGTGGATACCTGCAAACACACACCTCGTGGTGAATCACAGTATGACACCTTCCCCCTTTACTTCCAGGAAAATAACCATACTCTGTTACCAACCAAACATCCAGCAGGAAAAAGGGGAAATTAAGTGGAAGGATTGGATGGATTGGGGTTCACAAGTCTCCATTGTTTATTAAAATGTTTTTATTTCAGAAAAATAACTAAAGTCAAATACATTAGCAGGATTACAAACACCACTCCGAACTTTCGAATGTAAGACATTACGCACATTAGTTTAGTGACAATTTAAATAAGGCAATAGTTAACGACCAAAGCTGTGTCTGACACCAGTTCTTAGATTTTAGATTCAAAATTTCCATCTTCACAAACCGCAAATGAGAAAATGCTTCAAAAAATCGAACAAATAATTATCTGGAAACGTGGCTCTTTAAGACAACACAGAAGCATAACTCATCTCAAAGGTTAAAACTGAATAGCTATACTGGAAGACAGAGCTCTTTATAGCTGCCTTGGGACCCCTAGAAAAAGGAAATTCTTAAAATACACCTTCTATCTGCATCTACATCGACATGACTACTCTGCAATTCACATTTAAGTGCTTGGCAGAGGGTTCATCGAACCACAATCATACTATCTCTCTACTATTCCACTCCCGAACAGCGAGCGGGAAAAACGAACACCTAAACCTTTCTGCTCGAGCTCTGATTTCTCTTATTTTATTTTGATGATCAAGTGCATCTAGATAATTTAATAAAGTAAACAGGTGCACTGATTCCAAGAGCTACCTTCAGGCAGACAGACAGAGCAAGTCTCTTTAAATCTTGCACCATTGAGCAGTTAAGTAATTAACAAGAGAATGAGCGTGCATAAATCGATATAAATGGCTTCAGACACAGTGAAAATTCTATTAAGGCATACTGTAGAAAATCCCTAAGTAATTCAGTACGTGAATGTGCATGCATAGCAGCTCAAGAACACCCTTTAAAAAGAAAAACCGGTAATTAGTAGTGAGAACCTACTTGTAGCAGTAAATAAATAACAAGTGAGAAAAGCTCACTCCATGACAACTTTAAAATAACAAACACTTGAACAATTAAATCTGGTAAGCAGTAACTCACCCTGAGACGGAATCAATTTCTTTCACTCTCCACCTCACAAATGGCCAGTAAACGAACACAAAAAACATTCAGAGCTCAGTAACACTTGATGGTTTTACACACTTTTGCTTGTTCCAGTCTCTGAGCGTCAAATGTGCCTGTTACTTACCAACAGGCTATATTTTCACAAGTATGGGTGACATCTGAATGTGACGTGTGATTCACATAGACATGATCAGCATGTGACCATACTAACAGTGCTTGACAGTATATACAGTAAAGGCACTCAACCCAACAAACCCCTAAAAATCAAAATGTACAAAATTTTAGTACAAATTTCTAATAGTGATTTACATAACTTGAGTGAAGGCAGCCTATCGGTAGCTGGCAGTGGTGAATTCCTTGAGGCTGATATACAGAGGTAATGTTAACAGCTACAGCATGATAAGCATGCCCTGAGTCCAAGTCCAAAACAATCAAAGTGTGCCACAACAGTAGAAAACTGGAGCATACTAAGGAGCATCTAAATTCCACTGTCATTCTCACTTAATACAACTGCACGGCCATGATAGTTGGCTAGATCAATGGACTCGTCAGATGAATCTCATCAAAAACTCGGTCTAAGGCTAAACATGGTCACACTTAAAACAGTATTCAGGATTACCAAATCATCGAATCCACTGCTGAACATGGGGAATTGAATAGCAATAACAAGCTTGTCTCGTTGCTAGACACTACCCTAACCCCTTCCAAGGCAATGCCACAAGGTATTAAGTCATGCAACACAACTGAAATCGGGCAGTTTTTCAGATGAGAAAGCTTGTTGCATAATGTGACTTCCACAGAGAAGAACAAATAGCAAATCCAGATAGCCAAGACCACACCAATTTACTGTCTTTCATTAACACCTGTGCCTGCAATTATTAACTTGACAGAACTTTTGAAGGGCTACTAGTCACTCCATTCTGTCAATTGTGGCTGAATGGCAAATACTGTCGACGTACCCTGTGTAGCTCTTATCGTGCCCCATGGCGCCCCGAGCTCCAAGCCAAAGAAGTGACATCATCAAGTGCAGGATGGGAATTCAAAGAGGTAGCCCGCCATGCCTCAGATAGTAATAATAATAAAATCATAATAATCATTATTTGTACTAGTATATTAGTATTATTGTAGGCAGTTAATTAACACAAAGATTAATTAATAAGATATTGCTGCATTATTTCTATCTTTTGCCCAGCATCTCTCTTCAAGGCATCTTCTTTGCGTACACCATTTTGCTTCATTATTTTGTCAATATACTCTTTCTGAAAGTTAAGTGGTATACTTTGTTTCTATCACTAAGATGATTTCCAATAAAAAAATATTTTTTGGCTGCTAATTATCTAACATCCTCAACAGATCCCAATATCAGATTAATGATTTTCTTCCTATGCTATCAGTGTTTCATTTGTTCTCATTCCAGCACTGCCTTTGACATAATGGGTTTTTCGGTCTTGATATGCTGGTGCTGTTCCATAAATAATCTTCCCAGAACTTTGTCTTCTTTTGAGATCAGCAAGCAAAACCCATAGTTCAGATCCACAGAATAGGACTGGTGTAGCCTGTAGCCTACTCTCTCTTTTCGTTCTGTTAGAAACGTGTTTGTCCTACCAAAAGGAATTCATGAAGTTAGAATAGTATTAAGTAGTGTGCCAATGTAGGGTGTGTGCATTTAATAATTTTATCATCAATAAGCATTCAGTGCAACAAGGTTTTGATGCAACTGTTCTAGATATTTTATTATTCTGATCATAAAAGTAGTATGAGTGATGTGGCACTTGGCAGTTCAGTTTCTGCTCCCCCACACAGTTGGTGTAAACTGCATTGTAACTTGATATGAACAACATCGATATTATGAACAACATTGAAGTCATTGTTTCAGGTAGTAGCTGCATTATTTTACTTCATTACACTACCATTATATGCATATGTAGATAATGAAGCTAGAAAATATGATTGAAAACAATAGCATAGGGAGAAAGCTGAAATAAAAGATCATAATGAATTTTCAAAGGTGTTGTCATTAATCAGTCTTACAATTTTTTGCTGCCTTCCATTGAAGTATACCATAGTGAACTCATCACTCAGAATTTTGAACCCAAAAGAGAACACTTAACAATAACTACTATTTAGTTGTAAAGTAGTATGATGGTTGGGGTTTATCTTTGTGATACATTTTATGTAATATGGGAGGACTGTGACTGCTTAAAAGTACTTATTACAGTTTGTTATTTTTGCCACAGGCCCAAGATTATCCATGCAGCATGAATGTAAAAGAAGAGTTGGAGGAGGGTGTGAATAAAGAGGTAATTTTAGAATTTATATGACTACATGGAAGTAATCCTGTTGAGCTGTGGTGAAAAGAATGAGATGGTAATTAATTGTGTGTGCATTCACTTTAGCAGTCCTGTTTTTACTTTAGGGTAAAGATAACAAGGGTTACAGTATTACAGTATGCTCCAGATTGGAAACAAGGAAACCGCTAAAATAGAATATTTTGTTACACTTTACACATACGGATTTAAACATTATCTTCAAGCAGCTGAAGTAGTTTAGCTTTTGAGTTTGTAGAATTGCTTCTTTACATTATAAGTACAAATAAAAATTAAATGAGATAGCATTGATGAAGTTATATGAAAATTGGTACCAAGTCCCAAGACCCAAGCTATGATTTCCTATTTTAATGAGTAGTCCCCTTAATGGTTCCATGCATGTGAACTCCAGCGTTGGATGTTTTTATTCGCCATGTGATACTGCTGTGACAGTTACAGAATCATTCAAGAAAAATCTACACAGAGTAGTACAGAAAAAGTAGGTGATCCTAACCTACTGAGTAGAGACTAAGATGTCTGTGCATACATTGCAAGTGGTATGGACAGGCAGTCTTGTGAAGTACTTTAGAACAGTTTTCTGAAAGCTGTCATAAGCTGCTACTTTAACAGCCCACACAAAATTGAAATAGTTGAAATACTGCAACTATAAACAGGCTTGTCCTTACAGACGGTATTAGTACAGAGAGGGGCTAGTGATCATGATGCCAGCACAGCAACAGTGGTAAATGAAACTTGCTGGCAGATTAAAACTGTGTGCCGGACTGAGAGTTGAACTCGGGACCTTTGCCTTTCACAGGCAAGTACTCTACCATCTGAGCTACCCAAGCATGACTCATGCACCGTCCTCGCAGCTTTACTTCTGCAAGGTTCTCAGGAGAGCTTCTGTAAAGGTAGGAGACAAAGTACTGGCAGAAGTAAAGCTGTGAGGACGGGGTGTGAGTGGTGCTTGGGTAGTTCAGATGGTAGAGCACTTGCCCACGAAAAGCAAAGGCCCTGAGTTAGTCTCGGTCCAGCACACAGTTTTAATCTGCCAGGAAGTTTTATATCAGCACACACTCCGCTGCAGAGTGAAAATCTCAATCTGGGTGGTAAATGAAGTTAATGAATCCTTTAAGAGGGCTAGGTGAATAGATTTTCTAGAAAGAGCAGGTAAGTAGTTGTTAACATCCCATTTAAACAATGAAAATGTCATTTACTTCCAATATGATTTACATAGAGAAAGATGGACAAACACTAAATGCACTGTAGATCACACGCTGAATAAGTATGTGGTGAGTAACTGGATTACAGACAGGAAAGACCCACTGTGGTTTAATGTCAGAATTCGGAAAACACTGAGGAAGCAGACTGTTGTACACACAGTTCAAAAAAGTATGCACACTGGTGACAGGCAAGTGCTAATGGAAATTTTTCTGTCTGTAAAAAGATCTATGTGTGAATCATACAACTACCACCATCATACATGAGCAACAGATTTTACAGAGAACGTGAGACATTTCTGGTCAAAGACTTCTATCCAGGCAGTCATTGACCAGTCTGATGTGGCTTTGGAGGAAAGCAGTTTGTGCAGGAGGATCATACCAACATACTGTTGTTTCACTGTCACACAGACTCCTGTATTAGGAACATAGTAATAGGATCCCTGCAGTAGAGAAGCAACTGGAAGAGTTGAAAACATAATAGTTGACATGTTCAAACAGAATCACAAATCATTTGTCCAGAGAGTACTCTACAGCATTGGCCTCATACTTAGCTTGCATTTATTGCAAATCTCTTGCCTAGTGCAAAGACTCAGGCAGCTGGGAAAAAGTTCAGGTGGCTTCTGTATATAAGAATGGTAAAAGAATGTACCTGCAAAATTACAGAACAATATCATAATGATTATTTGCCCCAGAGTTCCCGAACATATCCTCAGTTCAAATATAATTAATTTCTTTAAGACAGAAAAGTTTTTATCCACAAATCAGCATTGATTTTGTGCAATACTCATTTTGGTCTTCTATCAAATTACATACTGTGAACCGTGGATGATGGGCAACAGGCTAGATTCCACATTCCTATATTTCCAGAAAGCATTTGAACAGTGCACCACTGCATACTGTAAATAGAGGTATGAGCATATGGAATAGGTTTCCCGATATATGAATGGTACAAAGACCTCTCAAGTAACAGAGGCCAGTATTTTGATCTCAGCAGCAACTGTTTTTTCAGAGACAAGAGTATCATCAATAGTGCCACAGAGAATGGTGCCATATCTATATATGAAATGATCTGATGAGCAGCATTCTGTGCCTGTTTGCTAATGGCATTGTGTGTGGGGAAGGATCATCACTAAGTGACTACGAGGATACAAAATGACTTGGACAAACTTTTTATGTGGTGTGATGAATGGCAGATGCAGAAATTCAAGTAACTGAAGATGAGTAGGAAAAACAATCCCATAGTGTTGTATACAACATCAGTACTCTACAGATTGACAGTCTGGTCAATAAAATGTTTAGGTATAACATTGCAGGGGCCGGCCGGAATGGCCGAGCGGATCTAGGTGCTACAGTCTGGAACCGTGCGACCGCTACAGTTGCAGGTTTGAATCCTGCCGTGGGCATGGATGTGTGTGATGTCCTTGGGTTAGTTAGGTTTAAGTAGTTCTAAGTCCTAGGGGACTGATGACCTCAGAAGTTAAGTCCCATAGTGCTCAGAGCCATTTGAACCAGAACATTGCAAAGTGATATGAAGTGGAACAAGCACATAAGGATGGTAGTAGAATGGGGAATGATCAACTTTTTTTGTATTTGGAAAACTGTGGTTCATTTGTAAGGGAACTTAGAAGTGCCTAGTAGTAGTACTTGTTGTTGCTGTTGTAATAGATGCCATCCACGATGCACCGTTTGGCGGCTTGCACAGTTTTAATGCAAACGTACATGCACAGCAGCCAGAAAGAAGATAATGAAGCTGCAGGTTCCATGTGAGATGCATTCACAAGCTTTATAAGTTTGGAAAGCCCGTTTGTAAGGCTAATAAGTTGTTAACTGGTGTATGTGACAGAGCCAAGGATCAGTCATCTGCTTGTGTCATGAAGAGAATACATGGCAGAAAGGTAAACATAAATATAAACTAGAGGTAAAGCTGTCATCAGCCTGGAGGTTTTAAACACCGGAGTTCTCTACTACACACAGTTCTACTGACTACAATGTGCTGTTACCCTCTTTCCACATCTGAACTGATTTACCCAACTAGTTACAAAGTACCTGCTGTTCAACGATTAAGGACCTTTGGATTTATAGTGTCACAATTACCCATTGAGCCACAAAGTACTAGAAAAACACAGAAGCATTTAGCAGTAAAGTCCAGCGCCATAATCCTTATAATTCCATATGGAATGCACTCCAAAAGGAGATGATGAATACACCAGAGGTCACATGACCGTAAAGTGTAGTTAGCAGATTCAGTTACACAAAAAACGTTGCTGAACTGACACCATTCTGCCATCCGAATTGTTCATTTATGGAACAGTGGTTTGCACATATATAGAAACAGGCAAAGGTCATTCCAGTTTGTAAGAAAAGTCACAGGAAATACGTGCAAAACTACAGACATACCTAGTTGGTGCAAAAATTTTCTTGAATGATTTTGTGATCCTGTATGATGGCTCTTGGAAAAAAAAAATCAATTCATCTGCAAGAATGGAAATGGATCCCATAATTACCGGTCATGTGAAACTGTTTAGTCTGCTTCTCCACAGTGCTGCCACAATGTAGTCAGCCTGTAAAATGAGACGATAGTTCTGTAGCAGTATCTGTGGGAAAGCTAGCAAAGTTGATGTGCCTTTCAATGACTTAGTACTTCTGCTATGCAGTTAGTCATTACTTTATGCCTTAAATTACGTGAAAACAGTAAGATACATCAGAACTGAATGGTACAAATGGACAGGTGTGATGTACCTGCCATTACCACATAGTAAACTATACAAGTACCTTCTCTTGTGATGGTGTCCAGCAGTCATAGCTAATCCACAAAACATATGGAATGAAAATGAATGTTTGCACAACTGCCTACTTATTTGTGGCAAAAAGTATTTTAAGTATAGTTATATATGTTGGCGATATAAGAATATTATTGAGTCTGAGAATCCTACTTTTACTACTGTTTGGGGGTTACCACCAATAGCATGAGATTCCATTTATTGCACAAATTTCACTCATATTCATTCTTGCCCTTCGTCTCCCCTCCACTCCTTTGATGCTACCATCCCACAGATGTGTCATCTGTCTCTTCAGTGTACATTCCATGGCTTCAAGGTTTTCTGCTCAATGTTTCAGCCAGCTTTGGTCCAAGAGTATTTTGAACATGACAACTTTCTTGGAGGGCATTACATTCAGGAACTACAAATACATCAAGAATTTACTGTTAACATGTTAATGGTAGTATGGTCTTTACTTGGTATGCAGTCTGACTAGCGTGCATTCATCAGAGGACCTCAAACAACTGCCTAGCTTGCTTCATGTAGCGCACCACTGACCCATCAAGTATTTCTACAATTCTCCACCTCATAATGCATTCCCAGCAGTCTGCAGTTTGGGCTGTCAGAGAGAATCGATGAAGCCTTTGGTTGAGACCCTCCACTCATGCCAAACCAAAGGACTTGAATCAATTCTGGAATGCTGATACAAACTGTGTGTGCTGCATGCACTCATGTGTGACACAGGGGCTCTTCGCCATTTGTGCTACCTCTCAGTGTAAACTGAAGGTGGCCTCAGAACCCAAATGGTGGGTATCATTGGTACCAACATCAGCCACAACCTGTAGACAGCCACACCCTGTACGTTTCATAGCTACAGGCAGGACATTTTCCACATCTCAGATGAGGCTCCATGGCAGACATATTCAGTACACATAGGATTCATTTCCAGTCCTGGATGCCATTTCCCTAAGGAGCTCCATAATGCGTTTGACGTCGGAGGTCCTGCTTAACTAGAAAACTTCTCTCCACTTGGGCCTGTGTGGACCTTGATGAATGAACACCTACCAGTCCACTCACAGGGTCAATGGGTAAGGCAGCCTCCACATCACTCTCTGCCTCAAACAGCACTAACTGTTAGGACCCATCCCTCACCATTTGGTGAGGACAACTCAGCCACATTGGGTACACCACAAGTTGTCTTGACAACAGAGGCAGTAGGCAAAATAGGTGGCACCTTAGGCAACCTATGTGATGAGCCAGGTTCTCGGCCCCCACTACTACAATAGGCAGCAAATGCTACTGAATGTGGCAAAACGCATCTTCAGCTGTTTGTGAACTGAGGCTAGCTCCTCCATCTGCACACAGTGTACACACATTATATCCATTCCAGTACTTCTATTCAAGAATTAACAGTAAAACACACAGAGAAAGCTATATATGTAGCTTGCTATTGTTCTGATGTTTCACCAGTGGAGGCTAATGCTTATTGCACTGTGTAGCTTTTCATTCAAAAGAATTAAGATCTGTGCAACAGACCATGAATACGCTTTAAAGTTACTAAAATATGGGATTGCACCTCTTTACTACAAAAGCATGGAAGGAATGTAATCGTAAAACGAGGGAGAGGTAGAGGGATAGGGAGAGGGAGAGCTTATGTCAATAGTGGTAAAAGTCCATTACCTCCACTTTTCTGCCTATAATGCTTCTGAAATTAATAATCCAACCAAAGAGAAAGAAAGGTTCGTGTCTAGCAAGAAGCCATATGCTTGAATATATTTGTGGTATCGCAACTGCAGATTTTTCAGCACTCATTTAACTTTAGGACTCTGTATCTCAAGATGAACAAAAATGGACTTGTACCACTATTGAAATAAGCCCCTCATATGTAACTTGATTCTGAAACAACCCTGATTAAATCATGGTATTGTTAGCAGTCAAATAGTGTACGGGCTTCACATTTGTTTAAAAAAACGGTAACCTAATGCATACATGCTAATTGATTTTGAGTGCTGTGGGTGTTATTTCAGGCAGAATTTGGCTGCTCAATAATGCTACATTCAACGAGCAGGGATTGTTGACTAAAGGTCTTGAAAGTTAGCCCAAGGTAAAGTTACATATTTTTGGTTAAACATAAATGGAAGGAATCACTATTACTGCAAAATAAATTTTTATTGATATCTAATCTCAACATGTCAAATATGCATGTGTTGTCTGTTCTTTTAGACATGTCCAAGGGGACAGACAGCATTCTGATCCTGCAGCCACAATGACTCAGGGACAAAGGAAGTAGAGACATTAGTTGTCTGTGGGCATTAATTTACATCAATGGGGAGAGTTGAAAATTTGTGCTGGACCAGGAATTGAACCCAAGTCTCATGGGGACCGGGCAGTTGCAGTGACGACTATGCCATCTGGACACAGTGGTCATCACATCTGCATGGTCTACTCTAGCATGCTTCCTGTCATACCCAAATTCTGAACTTACTCACCACTGATGCAGTGCTCATGCTCATGATCCTCCTTACACATGGTGTCTCACTGGTTCCTGTAAGAGATAGTGTGGTGTGCATCTACACTGAAAGGATCATTGGCTGACATCACCTTAATTGTACATGTGGTGTCCATTCTTTCGGATATGTCGATGTATCGTGACATTCTGTTCCAACAATCTGAACATGTTTTCCTTACTGCAATCATTTGTCCAGCATTGTGGACATGAACGTGTAATATCAGCATTCCCTGTTTGTGATCATTTCTTGGTAAGAACAATTGTCACAACATGGTATAATTTTGCTTGCTCGGATCAACCCACAACAATGGGGACAAACATTCAGCCAGTGTGATATTCCTCCTCTCACTGTGCCATTATGGTCAACACTCGCTCATTGTGCAGCTGCATCAACGCATCTGAAAGGGGCTACAGTGCATACTGGGAGCATTAAGTGATTGACTACCGATACCTAGTATTTTCTACTGGTTTGAATAAAATATGCATACCTTTCAGTAGGTAATTATGCATCCCCTACTGTGCTGTGCTGGTGTCACATACTGCAGTTTGAGCCTCTGAGACAAGCAGTTGCTGGCCACTCAAAACAAACAAAAGACAACTGTGTAATAGACTGCATGAAGCTATGCATTACAATTTTGTAAATGTGAGATTGCATCTCTGAAACTACCATTTTCCAGAGAATATGTAGTGGAGGTCACAAAACTAATGAAAGGCCTGATCTGAGTCTTAAACTCTGCTCAAAATGAGGTGATAGTAGTTCATCCACAGCTTGACTCTACAAATTAAAAGATGTTCTCTTGCCTCAATTACAAATGTTCATTGCCTCTTCAGCCAACAGCCAAAAAGTGAGCCTAGGATGTCCTCTGAGCCCAACCAACAGATTTTGTGGTGTCACACGAGCCTCAGTTAACAGCTGACCAATGCAACTTAAACCATATCTCATATGAGACAGTGGCAAATACAAAAAAACCTCAAGGAGGGCTCACTAAAGATATCTTGAGCTACCTTTACTTTTACTGTAATAAAAACTAATAAAGTCATATGAAAAGCGTAAGAAAGTTTTATTGAAACTGATTATACACATATACATGATATAAAAAAGTTAAGTTGTGGTTCTGTACTTTTAATGATGAATTCTATGCACCTACTCTTCGTGACAAATTGGTTAATTACATTGTCAGCATGACAAGCAATGTCAGGCTGAGTGTCCAACAGAGCTAAGCCATTAAGTCAATCCTCCTTCACTGTTGACATCAGCCATGTCTTTGTAAAACGCAGTGTTGAAAAACTTCTTTCTACTCCAGCAATAGATGCAGGTAGACAAATATTTTGTACAGCTTGTGCAAAGTAGGATAGTCAGATATAGTATACAGAGACAATGGTTGCATAACAAAAACACAATCATTAAGGGCATTTATGCTCTTCGCTTCTATTGAAGAGACTGTCCCATTAGTCTCTTTTTTAATCACAAAGTGTGAGTCGTCTTCAAAATACAGTAGTTTGGTTAAGCACTGATTTAGTTTGTGTGCAAGATAATTAGCATCATGTTCCAGTAATTGTGATGGAAAAAGGATGTTGAATGTAAAATGATAAATATTTTCTTCAGCAAAACGCTCTCTCATGCCAGTCATAACATGGTCCAGTGTTGGAATAAAAAGTTACTTTCTAATATGTCATAGCATCATCATTATGATCGCATTATGATGAATGTCGAATCTAATTTTGCTTTTGCCATTGTCCAACGACCTAGATATGGTCTTGTAAGATTTTGCTGACTGGAGATGTTATGCGCATGTCACTTATTGTAAATAGATTGATAAGAAACTCCCCTTTTCTCCCCCTTCTCTACCCCCACCCTCTCTCCCCCACGCCCCGTCTCCTCCACCGCCCCGTCTCCCCCACCGCCCCCATGCCCCGTCTCCCCCACCGCCCCCACGCCCCGTCTCCCCCACCGCCCCCACGCCCCGTCTCCCCCACCGCCCCCACGCCCCGTCTCCCCCACCGCCCCCACGCCCCGTCTCCCCCACCGCCCCCACGCCCCGTCTCCCCCACCGCCCCCACGCCCCGTCTCCCCCACCGCCCCCACGCCCCGTCTCCCCCACCGCCCCCACGCCCCGTCTCCCCCACCGCCCCCACGCCCCGTCTCCCCCACCGCCCCCACGCCCCGTCTCCCCCACCGCCCCCACGCCCCGTCTCCCCCACCGCCCCCACGCCCCGTCTCCCCCACCGCCCCCACGCCCCGTCTCCCCCACCGCCCCCACGCCCCGTCTCCCCCACCGCCCCCACGCCCCGTCTCCCCCACCGCCCCCACGCCCCGTCTCCCCCACCGCCCCCACGCCCCGTCTCCCCCACCGCCCCCACGCCCCGTCTCCCCCACCGCCCCCACGCCCCGTCTCCCCCACCGCCCCCACGCCCCGTCTCCCCCACCGCCCCTACGCCCCGTCTCCCCCACCGCCCCCACGCCCCGTCTCCCCCACCGCCCCCACGCCCCGTCTCCCCCACCGCCCCCACGCCCCGTCTCCCCCACCGCCCCCACGCCCCGTCTCCCCCCACCGCCCCCACGCCCCGTCTCCCCCACCGCCCCCACGCCCCGTCTCCCCCACCGCCCCCACGCCCCGTCTCCCCCCACCGCCCCCACGCCCCGTCTCCCCCACCGCCCCCACGCCCCGTCCCCCCACCGCCCCCACGCCCCGTCTCCCCCCACCAACCCACCCCACACCCCGTCTCCCCCCACCAACCCACCCCACACCCCGTCTCCCCCCACCAACCCACCCCACACCCCGTCTCCCACCCAATCCCACGCCCCACCTCGCCCCTTCTCTTCCCCTGTATGACAGTGCCATGTAGGAACTATAGACAGATGCGCTGATACGTCACTTTCTTGGTTTTTCAGTTTCTTGAAGACCCATTAAAGGTTTGCGACCCTAGTGCTTGCGTAAAGGAAGATCCCGAACTGAAACACCGTGGTGCTGGATCTGAGCATAATGTAAGTTTTTACACAAGCACTGTATTGTGCAGGAAGTGTAGTAAGAAACTCTAGTTAGATGTGTTATTTGTAGGGTATTGTTGTTGTTGTTGTTGTTGTTGTTGTTGTCTTCAGTCCTGAGACTGGTTTGATGCAGCTATCCATGCTACTCTATCCTCTGGAAGCTTCATCTGCTAGTACCTACTGCTACCTACATCGTTCTGAATCTGCTTAGTGTATTCATCTCTTGGTCTTCCTCCACGCTGCCCTCCAATGCTAAATTTGTGATTCCTTGATGCCTCAAAACATGTCCTACCGACCGATCCCTTGTTCTAGTCAAGTTGTGCCACAAACTTCTCGTCTCCCCAATCCTATTCAATACCTCCTCATTAGTTACGTGATATATCCACCTTATCTTCAGCATTCTTCTGTAGCACCACATTTCGAAAGCTTCTATTCTCTTCTTGCCCAAACTAGTTATCGTCCATGTTTCAGTTCCATACATGGCTACACTCCAAACAAATACTTTCAGAAACGGCTTCCTGATACATAAATCTATATTCCATGTAGGGTATTACCAATAGTATTTTAACAGCACTTGTAACAAGCATACCTTTATGAACCATTACTGTTGCTTTAAATTTTTATTGTGATTCTATGTAATGAATGCCTTAAGTACATATTTGTTGTAAACGGAGCAAGGAAGACTTCCTCTTGGAAGTAATTGTTAATCTTGTTACATCTGTGTCACAGTGCTGTAACATATGTGGAAGTATGACATGTGATGGGTGTATATTCTACAGTTCCCAGTCACTATTCACTGTAGTATTTACATCATCACTGAAATCCTGCTGTGGAATTCCGTATGATTTTCCTCAAGTACACATGACATAAATTTGCATTGTTCCCTAAAGAGCAGGCACTGAAAATACATGCTGATATGGCAAGAAGCTGTGTAAATAACATTAAATTTTGATAATTTTGATGATAATGTGTGGAATGCCACATTCATTTGATTAATGACCAAAAATTCCTCTTGTTTATAGGTTTACTGTTGCAAGATTATTTGCATATTTATATATCTGAATTTAATTTTGAAATGTTGCCACACATGTATATCAAATTTGTATATGGGGAACAACCATCCGATAGAGTAGACCATAGTGCTTCTGAAATCAGAGTGGATTATGTAACAGGAATAGAATGTGAAAGTATGCCAAATAAGTACTCCACAATGGCTGATAGCAAAATCAGGGGCAATGGAACTGATTTGGATGCATTCTGACACACTCCCTTCCCAATTGATAAGAATCTCTGCAAAGTTGGATGATACTAATGAGAAAAGAATATTGAGAGCTGTCATATACACACAGAAGATAGCAAGCAGTTATAATTCACAGATTGTGTTTTTCTTTCAGTCTGTTGAAGATCCATTGGGAATATCTTTGTCCACTGATTTTATCAAGGAGGATCCTGAATTAAATATAACTGAGAATACTGTAAGTATTTACATCTCTGATGTATTGCATGTATTCAAGTAGTAAGTCTTTTGTTAAGTGTGTAGAGTAAAGATGCATTGCAGTGGAATTGTCACAGATTGTCAGTTTTCTGGAATTTGTTGCTGTTTGTAATCGTAGAGTATTCTTGTACTCCTGCACTTGACTTTCAGATCACCTCTTACATTCTGTCTGTTTGAAGTGGAAGTGGACTAGCGGCTGGTATAATCCTGTTCTCAGTAGCCCTTATTGTTATCAACTACATTGTATAATGGTTGTCTGTGATGGTCGCGAAATTCACATTTAGATGAAGTGTAAGTTCTAATATTGTAGGTGATTTGAGGGATACTCCTACTTTCAACAACTTCTGATAAATAGACACTGGCTGTTCTTATCTTTTGTGTGAATCATAGTCATTCTTGAGTTTGCCCCAAAATATTTTTGGGATTTGAAAAACAGAGATGAAATTTGTGGGTTCTAGATCAGCCCCGATACGTTGGCCATAACCTGTACATATTGTGGCAGCTACTGTGGTACCAATTGTATTACTTATAAAATTTTCATTAATAGAAAAACTCTTATAGCTTTTAGCGAATGATTGTACATAGCTGAAGCCATGTATGGCCTCACCATTCAAGTCCTGGCAGATCTGAAGAAGAAAGACTATTTTTTTAAATATGCTTTATGACCTTGCTAAGGGAAAGAGAAGCTCACATTAATAAACATGTCACAAGAATGAAATTAGACAAATATTGGGGAACATTCAGCACACATTTGCGAAAGTTAGGTACTGGCTCACTCTTGATCTGATTGTTCATAAACAAACTTTCTGAAGCTATAAAGGATTTTTCAGGCACTGAAATGTTAGCTTCTTCAGACACTGGAATGTGTGGTGATTATACAAGCATACCGGTCTAGGATCTAAACTATCTTGCTAGGGACAGCTCAGAGAGTATATAAAGGAGTGTAGCTGATTCACAGCTAACAGGCCAAGACTTAAATGTCACAGGGACTCATGTTATGCCATTTTAAACAAATGAAAGGGATTCATTGGCATCACAAGTAGACAGGACAGTAAGTGAAACAGTAGTAGTGTTGTTCCACAAGAAGTGTTCTACATAAATGAGAATGCTGCACATAGTAGTCAAGGATGTGCATATGAGGAGTTTGGCTAAAACAGTGATCTGTAGGGTATCCTAGGGCATAGCTGTTGTTGTCAAAGTGGCTGGATTGTAGTTGGTGACCACTTACATTGAAAATACAAAAGACCATACTGGCCTTCATATGCAGCCCAAGAGATCACAGGTCAAACAAGATGTCTCCATGGCATCAAGGCCAGAGGTTCAGGGATAGTGTCCACTGCATGGAGTGCTGCACCCATAGCAGGTGTGAAGAACAGTGTGTTGCTGATTGTGTGGTCTGGAATACCATGTCATGTGGTAGGCACTGAAATCACTGATGTTGTACCCCACTTGTTACTTTGAAAATACGTAACTTAGATTAAACAGTGGTATACACCTGAGAAATCTACGGATAGGATGTGTGACCATAACAGTGATGCTGAGTAGTACATGCAGTTGTGCAGTAAATATCTTAGCTCTGTCAGCTAGAGTGGACATGCAACCTTTGTGGTCTCGGGAGCATAAAATGCAAGAGCTTAATAATGATGCAGAAAAATAGGGCTGACCATTTTGATACTGGCATATGGCCAGCAAGATTCTGTAGTAATTGTGGAATTGGGAATTTTATTAGGTAATTGCATGAGAAGCTAGAGCAAGATAGCAAGCTAATACTTTGTTGGAGAAGCAGTTCAGTGCCAGGCTGCTACATCTGTTACTGGTAGGTTCAAACAACACACAAGTGTAACGGAGATCCTTCAGGAACTCAAATGAGAATACCCAGAGGGAAGGTGATGTTCTTTCTAGAAACACTATTGAGAAAATGTAGAGAACTGCCATTTGAAGCTGACTGGTGAAAGATTTTGTTGTTGCCAACATACACAACACATAAGGACTATGAAGGTGAAATTTGAGAAGTCAGGGCTGATTGAGCGGCACATATACAGTCTTTTTCTCTCATATTTGTGAGTGGAATGGGAACGGATATCACCAGCAGGGTTATGGGGTACCCTTTGCGATGTGCCATTAAGTGGATAGCGGAGTATAGATGTATGTGGAAATTCTAGGCAAAATAAGTAGCTGACCAATGTAGTAGGAGCAACAATGATATTTTTCATAGTAGTAAATGTACATATACATACATATACAATAATCTATTACTAGTTCCCTTAATTAGCCATGTGAGTAGATTAGCACTAGTCACAAACAGCTGGTCGTCACTACACTTCACAGAGAGAAATCCCTGTGGGAGCTTATGCCTTACGATTTGCAGTGTGGCTCATCCCACATCCATCCATGTCTTCATTTATGGAATGCAATGTGTAAATTAAAGAATGAATAAATGAATAACATTCACACCATATCTCTAGCCAGGACAGAGATTACAGCGTTGAAACCAAATTTAATTTTCTGAAAAACATTGTGAAACATTCAATAATAGGTGCAAGCCATCAAGACAAATTAAGATAATCATATTTCACTGAAAGAAGTTATACCTGTGCAAGAAATTCCTCAAGGATGTTTAAAATCAGATTTCACAAGACTATAACTTTATTTATTACAAAGGTACAGAATTGGGGTCAGATTTTTATTTCTATACATGCCTGCAAAGCCTTTATTTCCAAAGGAACCATATAATTTTCATGTTGCTCACATTTTGTGTGTGTGTGTGTGTGTGTGTGTGTGTGTGTGTGTACTTTTCACAGCTATGTTTAGGACCAGATTTGTCATTTACTGATCACAAATATCAAAATCCTTTTCTACACATTTAAGCATCCAGACAATAGACTTGATCGATACATTTGCAAGCATGTCAGTTTAGGAAACTCAATGCTGTTCCCATGTAGCATCATAGTTCATCCAGTGTTATTGGTACACATAGGTGGAGCCTGTCACAAACACCCACCAATAAAAAAGATACCATACTGTGAGATGAAGAAATGGGGTCCAGAAATTGGTAAAATTGTCAAGTTGATCCCCTCAGCATTACTCACCTACAGGCAATTTCAATGGCATCTTTTGAAGTGTTCACTTTTGTTTGGAATTATATTCTGGGAAAGCCAAATAGAAATAAACACAATATCAATGTTATTCAATGTGAAAGGCAATAGGGAGCTCCATAGTGACATGTAGATGCAAAGTGTTCACATCACATTCCTACTACAAGCTTGTACAGGATAAATACTAATTTGTTCATTGCTGCCATATTATCCTATAGGCTAGGACTGAGAGAAAGCATGCTGGGAAGCATTTCTGCATGTAGACACTCTGGAGGAACATTCATTAATTGCAGGGCAGAGAGAGATGAGCTTTTTGGTTATCACATTGTCATGCTGGTGCCTCCTTAATTTATTATCTAACTAAATGCCTGAGAACTTAACTCTTGGAACCTCACCCAGTGTCTGTCATTGATATCGCTTGTATCTGTAAGTCATTTGAATTTGTTTGGAATTGCATGATGTATGTTTTTGTAAATATAAAGGTTGAATTTTTGTGCTGTTGCCTGTAAACCAGTTGCAAGCATGTTCCATTATTCTCCTGGCTGTTTCTAGTATGAATGTGTTTGCCATTATCAGTGTACTAATTATCGGCAAGCATTGCAGATTATGAAGGCACCTCCAATGGCTTTAGCACAACATTTATGTAGGTCAGTCCTGTGGGACTTCATATGTATTGTTTCCCCATTCTGTATTCAGATTTCCTCCGAAGGTATCATTTATCACTATGACCCAGTTTATTGTTGCTGAGCTAAGATTCAGTTCTTGTAAGTGTAATTCATTTAACATGACAACACTTGTAGTTTCCCCGAGTAAAGGGAGATTAAGGCTTCAATGTGATGCCAATAAGTTTTCTCCACTTCTATGAGACTTGTACAGTTACAGAATGAAAAAGCCATCCCAGCATTGGGAGACTGCTGTAAATAGTGAAGGAGAACATTTTGTTGTTTATTTTAGTATCTTATTTGTATCTATTATATATTAAAATTAAGTAAATATGCCATGAACCACATACCAACCAAATAATTGCTGGAAATGAGTACATATGCCTTACCTTTTTTTCATTTTATTGGTAAACTGTGTTTCCTTTAATCACTGTCTAACCAGTATGTATAATGTTCAAAACAAAACATACAGTGTCTGAATACAGATGTTGCAAACACGGATTGGTATTGTACATATCTTTTGCAACACAGTTAACTCAATGGATGTGTGTTAAGTCTTCAGTGATGAATCATATTGTCTTTAGTAGTCAAGTTTATAAAGAATTTAATATTTTCTCAAAACAATTCTGATCTACAAGTAATGTTATGGCTGAGTAAATGTCCGAACATTCTTAATTTCTTGTCATAAAATGATGTGGCTCTGTTGAGAGGTTAATGTAATCTGTCCACTATTGATTCTCATAATATTTGAGAAGTAGTGTTTGAGACAGCTGTGTTATGACAGTTAACCAACATAATAGCTAATTACTCTTGTTGTGAAGTATTGTTTAACTAATTTTAATGAACAACCCATAGGGTGCATTGAAATATTTTGTAGGTTATCAACTAAATTTGTTTACTTCATTATAGAAATGACTGAACTGCTAAATATGCACCATTTGATGTTGGAAATAATTTGATTTTGTTGTGTGATCAGTAGGCCTGGTGTGGATAGAGATACAATTATTTCTTAATGGAATACAACAGTATAGTTACTCATTAAATGTTAGTTGAATCAAAAGCACAATTCAGCTGAGGAAAGAGCGATTCCAAGTTTTCTCTTGGGCAATCACATGTTTGAAAAGTGAGTTTCATTCATTGTTATAGTAACAGTTCCTTTTATAAATTATTGATAATGGTTTCACACAATTGGCCGTGTGGAATTAAAGATAGCTCCTGAAAGAATTTCTTAAAATTATGTTTAAATCAGAAATTATTTTGATTGCATCCTTCCTTTAAAATTCAAATACATAGGGAATATGTTAGATTAAGCATGCAATAATTGAATCTAAAACTTGAAATCTTGAAGATAAAAGTAAAAAACTAATGGCATTTGGGACACCATAGATTCTATACATAGTTCACACAAATAGCATTATTCATAATTCAATTTTTGATACTCAAAAAAACTAAAACTATACATAAATCATATGATTTAAATACATGAGTCTTTCGGTTTTTCATTATATTACATTTTCTTCTTAAAAAAAAAAAATCATCTTGCAACATAGTCATAGGTCCCAATTCTAAAGACATAACTAATATCTGATGCTTTTTAAATGATCATTGGTTAATTTATTAATGTTCAAATTTGTTCAGTTCTAACAAAAAGTGCTGTTACTTTTGTATTTTATGAAAAAATTGTAGCCTTTGGAATGGGTTTCAAAAACATTACCATAGGTTCTGCATTTTCAGAGATGCCATAGAAATTGTTTTATACCTCTCATTTTAAATTTCTACAATGGCAAACAGTCCAGGATTTATCAGATAAATATGCACATTCTTGACAGCATCTATTGCTATTGTGTCTTCGTCTGCAGCATTTGATCCCCGCAAGAATCATTTTCCACCTGTGAATGCCAAGCACATCTTTGATGGGTTGCATCCTTAGTTACGAGAAGACGTTTGGTTTTTTCAAGCTTCAGGGTTGTTGTGACAACAATATTATGATAGCTTAAGGTAAAAAATAATAATAGTTTTGAATACGAGCAAAAACGTTTGACCTGAATTCGAGTTACACTCACTCAGTTGTCCAGAAACCATCTTCCAGTACAATAAAACATGGTTTTTACTTGAATCTGAGTTTGTGCCATTTATACAAATCTGTAGCTCAGACAGCATACCATTTTCTGTGTTTCATCGGGTTCCACATTCCTCTCCTCATTGTACCACAAATAGCATCCATGACGACTTTACCATGTCACGCAGCAAAGAATAACAGTCCATTTCCACTTTATCCAGTTTGTGTTCAAAAGTATTTAATGTGTACTTTTTTTTTCAAATATAGATGTACAGCCATCTCAACAAATTGTCAATTTTTTTTTTAGATGTGAGATCATCTTATTTACATCAGGTATTATTTATATGAGAACACAATAACAGAAACTTCTTCATGTGTTAGATCACATTATTGTTAGATATAGTGGGATTTAGTGAAGTTCAGTGGCAGGAGGAACAAGACTTCTGGTCAGGTGACTACAGGGTTGTAAACACAAAATGAAATAGGGGTAATGCAGGAGTAGGTTTAATAGTGAATAGGAAAGTAGGAATGCAGGTAAGCTACTACAAACAGCATAGTGAACGCATTATTGTGGCCAAGATAGATACGAAGCCCACACCTACTACAGTAGTACAAGTTCATATGCCAACTAGCTCTGCAGATGACGAAGAAATTGAAGAAATGTATGATGAAATAAAAGAAATTATTCAGATAGTGAAGGGAGACGAAAATTTAATAGTCATGGGTGACTGGAATTCGAGTGTAGGAAAAGGGAGAGAAGGAAACGTAGTAGGTGAATGTGGATTGGGGCTAAGAAATGAAAGAGGAAGCCGCCTGGTAGAATTTTGCACAGAGCACAACTTAATCATAGCTAACACTTGATTTAAGAACCATGAAAGAAGGTTGTATACATGGAAGAACCCTGGAGATACTAAAAGGTATGAGATAGATTATATAATGGTAAGACAGAGATTTAGGAACAGGGTTTTAAATTGTAAGACATTTCCAGGGGCAGATGTGGACTCTGACCACAATCAATTGGTTATGACCTGTAGATTAAAACGAACAAACTGCAAAAAGGTGGGAATTGAAGGAGATGGGAACTGGATAAACTGAAAGCACCAGTGGTTGTACAGAGTTTCAGGGAAAGCATAAGGGAACAATTGACAGGAATGGGGGAAATAAATACTGTAGAAAAGAATGGGTAGCACTGAGGGATGAAGTAGTGAAGGCAGCAGAGGATTAAGTAGGTAAAAAGACGAGGGCAAGTAGAAACCCTTGGGTAACAGAAGATATATTGAATTTAATTGATGAAAATATAAAAATGCTGTGAATGAAGCAGGCAAAAAGGAATACAAACATCTCAAAAATGAGATTGACAGGAAGTGCAAAATGGCTAAGCAGGGATGGCTAGAGGACAAATGTAAGAATGTAGAGGCTTATTCCACTAGGGGTAAGATAGATACTGCCTACAGGAAAATTAAAGAGACCTTTGGAGATAAGAGAACCAATTGTATGAATATCAAGAGCTCAGATGGAAACCCAGTTCTAAGCAAAGAAGGAGAAGTAGAAAGGTGGAAGGAGTATATAGAGGGTCTATACAGGGCAATGTTCTCGAGGACAATATTATGGAAATGGAAGAGGATGTAGATGAAGATGAAATGTGAGATACGATACTGCGTGAAGAGTTTGACAGAGCACTGAAGACCTAAGTCGAAACAAGGCCTTGGGAGTAGACAACTTTCCATTAGAACTACTGACGGCCTTGGGAGAGCCAGTCCTGACAAAACTCTAACATCTGGTGAGCAAGATGTATGACACAGGCGAAATACCCTCAGACTTCAAGAAGAATATAATAGTTCCAATCCCAAAGAAAGCAGGTGTTGACAGATGTGAAAATGCCAAACAATCATTTTAATAAGCCATAGCTGCAAAATACTAACATGAATTCTTTACACACGAATGGAAAAACTAGTAGAAGCCGACCTCGGGGAAGATCAGTTTGGATTCCGTAGAAATACTGGAACAAGTGAGGCAATACTGACCTTGCAACTTATCTTAGAAGAAAGATTAAGGAAAGGCATACCTACGTTTCTAGCATTTGGTGACTTAGAGAAAGCTTTTGACAATGTTTACTGGAATACTCTCTTTCAAATTCTAAAGGTGTCACGGGTAAAATACAGGGAGCGAAAGGCTATTAACAATTTGTACAGAAAGCAGATGGCAGTTATGAGTCGAGGGACATGAAAGGGAAGCAGTGGTTGGAAAGGGAGTAAGACAGGGTTGCAGCCTCTCCCCGATATTATTCAATCTGTATATTGAGTAAGCAGTAAAGGAAACAAAAGAAAAATTCGGAGTAAGGATTAAAATCCATGGAGAAGAAATAAAAACTTTGAGGTTCGCTGATGACATTGTAATTGTGTCAGAGACAGTAAAGGACTTGGAAGAGCAGTTGAATGGAATGGATAGTGTCTTGAAAGCAGGATATAAGATGAACATCAACAAAAACAAAACGAGGATAATGGAATGTAGTCGAATTAAGTCGGGTGTTGTTGAGGGAATTAGATTAGGAAATGAGACACTTAAAGTAGTAAAGGAGTTTTGCTATTTGGGGAGCAAAGTAACTGATGATGGTCGAAGTAGAAAGGATATAAAATGTAGACTGGCAATGGCAAGGAAAGTGTTTTTAAAGAAGAGAAATTTGTTAACATCGAGTATAGATTTAAGTGTCAGGAAGTCATTTCTGAAAGTATTTGTATGGAGTGTAGCCATGTATGGAAGTGAAACATGGACGATAAATAGTTTGGACAAGAACAGAACAGAAGCTTTTTAAATGTGATGCTACAGAAGAATGCTGAAGATTAGATGGGTAGATCATATAACTAATGAGGAAGTATTGAATACGATTGGGGAGAAGAGAAGTTTGTGGTACAACTTGACCAGAAGAAGGGATTGGTTGGTAGGACATGTTCTGAGGCATCAAGGGGTCACCAATTTAGTATTGGAGGGCAGTGTGGAGGGTGAAAATCGTAGAGGGAGACCAAGAGATGAATACACTAAGCAGATTCAGAAGGATGTAGGTTGCAGTAGGTACTGGGAGATGAAGAAGCTTGCACAGGATAGAGTAGCATGGAGAGCTGCATCAAACCAGTCTCAGGACTGAAGATAACAACAACAACAACAACAACATGAGTTCGTAGTACACATGAATTATCGGTAGACTACATGTTCCAGTAACTCCTTACCTTATAAAAAATGCTCTTTTCAGTGCATTCATCAGATAATAAGTGTTGGCATGATACCTTTATACATACATTTAGGTGTATTCAAAATGAACAAAATGTGTAATAAATCAAACTATTTTTTTATTTGTCATATTTCTGTATCTGCCTAAAATTGCTTATAAGCTCCTTCAACTGAAAATACCATGTAGTAATTTTTGCAAAACTCTTTGCATCTTTATCTTCTGATCTTTAAATAATCTGTCAGGTGCTTGACAGATTGTCATCTCTGTTGTAAAAAAATTCAACTGTTTGCTTCTCTTTTTCTGGAACCTTGTTATCCAGTTCGTGTTGTTAATATGTGCTTAAACATTATGGAAGTTGTTCCACTGGAACAATTAATTTGTTTGTTACTGCATATTTCCATGTTTGGCTCTCTGGATGTAGTTATTTCAATCTTTTCAGTGCTTTTCCTAAAGTTTATGGGGATTAGTATGAACGTAAATAGGGTTCTGATGATTACACTCCAGTGACATGAGTTGTTGTGCATTTACATTACTTGTACATACTCTTCACAACTCTTTTTCCTCTTTCCCTGTATTTTAAATCTAGACATTTGCGAAGTTGTTCTCTTCCCTTTCTTCTGGAGTCTTGTGATATTTGCTTGTCTTTTTCTCTACACTGAACCAATTGTAATTGATTTGCTTACAGTTTTGCAAAATCTCTCTCTCTCTCTCTCTCTCTCTCTCTCTCTCTCTCTCAAATTTTCTATCCATTATCTTTAACAGCAAGCTAGTAATAATAATGTGTAACAATGCACCAGCCTTCACATACAGATGTATTACTACGTAAATTATTCAGTAAATGAAACTTTTACTGTTTCATCCACAAAATAATTCCGCCATAAATTCTTTGCTTTACAGCACATCTCTTTTAAATTGTTTAGATTAAAGTTACCTAACAAAAAATTTAAACATTCTTCGTGACCTACCTTCTGTGTAGTAAGAATCCTTGGTGTTAAATTCTTCTTTGGATATCACAACTTAATTAGTATTTTTAGTTCCATATCTCGCAGCAAACATGATGAATTTAAACTTAAAATGCCTGTAACACTGTAGCCAAACTAAATGTATTTTGTAACATGGTCTACACAGTTCAAATCAACACACAGTAAGTGTCATACTGATCAGTACATCAGTACATCAGGTATGTAATGTGAAGACAAAGATTCTTCATATCATTGTAACCTCTACTTGTAACTTTCAAAAAATAATGTGGGAAATTATTTACATTTTCAGACAGGAAAATAGATACTACAGATAAACCTTGATGCAAAAACACAGATAAGGTTCAGAAAATTATATTTTACTCTCGTGTTCACATTTTGGATTGGCTCAAAACTACAAATTTGCCAGACAAAATGGCTGGTCTTCACTTAACTTCAGGAGTTGAAACAGCTAGTACTGACAATACATCCACACAAAGGTACAAGGAACTTCCCTAGCTTTTGGAATTATTATTTCCTTCATCTGGAAAGAGTTAGCAACAGATACAGGAATGTTAGGAAAGAAGGGCAGGTCACTGAGACCTAAAATGAGTCACTCACAAGGAAACATCACCAATTTGACTTTATATTTTATACAGAACAAAAGCATACAACGTTTTATGGAATACGACACACTTTTTTCTTAAAAAAATTCTTACATCATTCAGGTGTGTCTTTTACTCAAAATCAATTTTAAATGTCCAGTGTCTGATTTAAAATTCCTGCCAGGCTTAAAGAAGGCCATATATTCAATGCTGTGGGAAACCTATAACTATCTGGCAACACGATTCAACTGGCAGCAGCAGTGCACCGATGCAATGAACATGAGCTGTGGAGCTTAACAAGCTTGTTAACACTGTCCCCCTCCTGCCCCGCCATCACAAACCTAGAACACTGTCAAGCCTATGATGTATCACAGCAGTCTACATTGCCAGTGAACTTGAACTGAAAGTGATTTGTATTATTGTTAACAGGAGAGTATTTTCTTTAGTAGTTTATTAATGAAAAAATAGGGGTTTCATATGATGTGGGTTATAAATTGAAGATAATAGCATATGCAGAACAATATGGAAACACAGCAGCTGAGTGGCATTTTGGTCCTCCTCCAACAGAAAGAGCCATTCGTGATTGGCTTGCCAGTAATGAAGAACTGAAAAAATGAGTAAGACTACATGTGCCAATTGAGGACTGAATGCAAAATGGCCTAAACTAATCTTATATCCAGAATTAAAGCAACAAACTACTACTTCCCCATCTTGTGTTTGATTCACAATACAATCCTACAAACTGAAACCAGATGTCCGTATGATCGTGTTCTGCATAGAAGTTGGCATTCCGGTCAACTGACAACTTTGCCAATGATGCCAGGGGACATATGAAACGAGGTAGTGTTTGTTGGGTAACCCCAAATTCACATTCACCATGTACACAGCTACAGACAGTGCAGTTTGACACAGAGAAAATGCCTACTAGACTTGGCGTTGGATGGCCATAGAAAGTAACGAAGCAGGACTGTTAAAAATTGATGTGGACTTATGGCTTTGTGTGAACTGTGCTGTTGTTTCTTAGATGTAACAACAGTTCATAAAGACTGAAACTGTATCCCAAAGTCCAGGGCAGGGTCGACCACATGTGACTTCTGAAGAGAGGACTGTTATTTGGCTGTAAGGTCACAACAGACTGCCTTTGTACTGCACGGTAGCTGGCATATAAGCCTGCAGCATCTGCTGGACATGTATCAAGGGAAACTGTGTGCAGATGGCTTTGGCAGAGTGGCGTTTATTGTTGGAGACCTGCTGTATGTCTACCTCTGACACATCTTCACAGAAGAGAGGCTTGTGACTAAGGGCAGCCTGCCCTGTCTTGTATTTGATTGGTGGACTCCATGGTGCGTTCCAGGATGTCACTGTTGGTGTCACAGGTGTGTGGTGTTGGCTATGATAGTGGGACAAGTATCATACGAACTGCTTAGTACTTCTACACTTCAGATTATGTTTGTTTAGTGTTTAAGGCATGTATTGTAAATACTAATCTGGTGGCAAGTGATGAAAAACTTCTGTCTTTCCACTAGCATGTTGCAGCATTGGCTGTTGCTATACTATGCCCAGCTGGCCCTGCTTTGCAAAGCAAGTTGTCCATGTTTTGCTTTTCAATGCATAACACCGTCACCCATGTGCAGCTGGCTGTTCTTCTGCTCTAGCATATTTTTTGACCAGTTACGGTCAATAGGCTACATTGACCTTTTTATCAAGACTCCGTCTCTCGGATTGACCAAACTATACTACCCATTAAACCAGAGCTACTGGCGACAAGTATTTCCGGCCTTATTTTGCCACTTATGTATCGTTCTAACAATTAGTTACCTTAACCCTTTCACTGAATCTTATAAATTTCCATAGGGCCCCTTGCCCTGCACCTTGACTCAAACACCATGGTACTAATTTCATTACTATGCTTCTTGAACAATTTTTTTCCAACTCTATACGTCTCACTTAATAGCGAAAATAAATCGTTTGTTCTTCATACTATATCACTGTGCATTCTGCTGCTTTTATGCTTGGGCTATCCAGTGCAGTGGAACGTGAACTATGGCTGGGTCTGAACTTGGTCGTGTTCTTTGTCTTTTGTGTACTAGAACACCAGGCTCAGCAGAACAAGTGCTACTGCAGTGGTTGGTATGACAATGGTGAGTGTTGTCTCATTCTAGTGCTGATATTCACAATATGAATTTACATGTTGCAATAACGTTTCCAGAAAGATTGGTCCCTCCTGCCAGTTCAGAAGTGTGTTTACAGATTACATTAGTTCTGGCCCTAGAGTTTGATTTAAGCTGGATGGTTTGCGGCAGGTGGCGCTTCCATGGGCTCTTTAGGCCAGTACAAATGTGGCCGGGAAATGCTCAAGTGAGTTATCCCTGCAATCATGGTGGACAGGCAGAAAGTAGGCCCCATCACTTTGGACGATGTTCCATTTAATAAGAAAGCATTCACCTTTCATTCTACCCAAGTTGCTGATGGACCCCTCCACTTCTTGTAACAACTGGCTGCTACTACCATATTGACAAAGCCCGTGTGCCTCGACATGCTGAAAGTACAATTCTGGCTGGACCACTTTTTAATTGTATTCTCTTTCCTCCTTTCTCCCATTATCAGTTTCCCTGCGCAGGAATCCTGTCCCACTCATATTACCATACACAGACAGACAATGATTTTCTCTCGGTGGGATTTTTGTGACTTTGCTTCCTCCATTTCTACATATTTTCCTTCATCTTTTGCAGTTAATGATAGTCACTGAGTTTTTACTCCTACAAATTTGTTCAGTGTTCCCCTTGTGACGAGTTATGCATGAATTATGTAGCACTCATGATGTTCTTCTTTCCCTGCTACTGTTACAGAAATGGAAATAGAAACTTTTCTTCCATCAGTTCTCAATGATGCTGTGGCTACTCCAAATTAAAGGGCAAGCCAATGTGCTCAGGTTCTGAAACCAACCTCAACTTTGGCGATAGTACTTCTGTACTTTCCTTAGACCCTTTAAATACTTCTCTTCTTGCAACAAATTTACCCCTAGCTGGAACACTATCTTCTACGGGCTGCAACCATTTTAATAACTACTTCCGTCTCTAAGACTTCTACTTGGATTTGTAGTTCTTCGATATTCTGAGTAATATGTAATACTGCTGGTTTCTACTTCAGCTATCTGCATTCCCATGCTTCTTCTCAGTTTTATGAATAAGTTCAAAATCAAATTCGCTTAGCCTTACTGCCCATCATATCAACCTATTGGGAAGGATTCTTTAACCCCAACAACTATTTTAATGCCATATGATCTGTTATTACTCTGAATGTTTTACTGTACAGATAAAATTTGAAAGTCCATAAATAAGATTAACTTCCCATTCTCCATTTTGGAATAATTTCATTCTTCAGAATTCAGTTGCCTTGAGTGTAAGCTACTAGATGTTCTACACATTCTACCTCTTCTGATAAGAGACAGGCTGGTGCATGAATTTACGCATCACATAATAAAACAAATTCTGTATGAAAATCTGGAAATGCTACAATTGGACTCAATGTGTAAGCTTCTTTTAGCTCCTCAAAAGCATGCTGGCACTGTTCTGACCACACAAATTTAGTACCCTTCTTCTGACAATTGTCAAACTTTTGGCAGTACCCACACATCCTCTTACGAACTGGTGGTAATAGTTCACAAGTCCAGAGTGACTGCAACTCTTTTACAGATTGTGGTATGGGAAATTCACATACAGCTCTAATCTTGGTCTGTGTTACATCCATCTTTTGATATGACCCAGGTATGCTCTCTATTCCATCAAAAAGTCACACTTTTTTGTAATCACTGTTAACTTCACTGCTTTTAACCTTAGGAATACTACCCTTAAGCACTGCATATACTGACTGCTGTCACTTCCATAGACATTATCCCATCAAGATACACAGCATTTCCATGGTTTCAAACTTCTGAGAATTGTGTCCAACAATCTCTGAAATGTTATACAGGTGCATTTTTTAATGAGGGTGGCATCCTTCTGATTTGGTAGTGTCCCCATGGTTCCAGAAATGCTGTTTTGTGTCAGTCCTGTGATACAGGCTCTATCTGGTGATACTCACTCTGCAAATCCATTGTTGAAAAATATTAGGATAGCTCTAAATGAGCCATAGTTTCTGTGATGTTTGGGAAACGGTAGGCATCCATTATGGTTTTCTCATTTAGGTGTCTGTAATCAAACCAAACCTATATTTTTGGCACAAATATTCCTGCCTACTGTCGACATCACATTCTTCAAGTATTCCATCTTTCAGCTGTTGATCAATTTACAGCTTCAAAATTGGGTGAAAGTTGCTAGCTCTTCTGTATGGTTTGTGGTAGACTGATGAGTCATTTTGTATTGGTATGCAGTGTTGTGTAGTATGCGTACCTGATAATGGTCCTTTTGAAAAAAATAAACCATTGAATTCCAAAAGTAGTTTTGCCATATATTGGCTCTTGCTTCCCTCTAGGTGCTTCACTTTTGCTCCACTTACAGTTTCAGTGATGTCTGGCAATTCTCTGTGGCTGACACCCCATATGTTCCATTCTTCTTCCTCCAAGATATTCATATTGGAGATTAACAACTGGTGTGTTGATCATGTGCCCTCTGTGCTGAAATGATATGTAGAAACAGGTATGGGCATGATATGTCTGTTAAATAAACAACCCACCTGATCTAATACTTAATTCTCTTCTAATGGTTCCATCACACACAAAATTCCTGCCAGCAGGCTGGACTCAACACTGACCCAAAGAAATTTCCCAGTACCCTTAGATACATAATCATGCGAATCGAGTCTTAGTATAGTTTTCATGGTTTAATTGGTTCATCTTTCGCAATAGACTCTTCTTGCCACCTCTCTACCATGACTGAACCTAACTGAAGCATTTTTCTGTAATGTTACACCCTATGTAGCTGGAAGTTGAGTATGGCACAATGCTGATAAGGAAATATAATCCAGAATCATGTTGTACCCCACAATTGAATGTGACACAATCTCTAATCATTGTTTAACTTAAGCTGTATTCAGATGGACTGTTAAGACATGAGGGAATGACTTCCATGGTACTAGAGGGAGCTGTAGAGGGAAAAAACGGTAGAGGAAGACAGAGATTGGAATACGTCAAGCAAATAATTGAGGACATAGGTTGCAAGTGCTACTCTGAGATGAAGAGGTTAGCACAGGGGAGGAATTCGTGGCGGGCCGCATCAAACCAGTCAGTAGACTGATGACAAAAAAAATTCAGATGGATGTCTGTGTCCACAGTCCTAATTGTGTGATGACGTCTTTATTCCCACTCCATGCAGTCTGTACTGTGGTGGGTCCAATTGCATACATTTCACCAGATCACTACTGGTGACTGAAACATTCTCCCCTGTGTCCAATGATATCATGGAATCGTTTTTGTTCCTATTCTTCTTATACCATACAGATCTTATGGCATCCACATCTGCATACAATTTTGTAGGATCTAGCCTTACTGGGAAGACTATAGGTGGACCAGGGGTCCCAGCTATTATTCAATACCTTATTTCTACCTGCTCCTCTACTTTTAAAACTGTTACTTCTTCTTTCTTTATTCACATCACCCTGAGGCTGGCAACCCCTCGTCCTTACATGGCCTGTTTGTCCAAACTTGAAATGTTTTATATTAGCTGCAAACAGTGTTCATTTGCCCTGTATTCCAGTAGACAAATTGACCTCCTCACACACTGTAGTTACGGCACTGCTGTGCGCAGACTGTCAGACACCCTGTCCACACACATTCTGCAATTTCAGCATGCAGCCCTCTTAAAAAAGCTTTGAAGACCCTCTGCTATGCTTCTTGCAAAATAATGTCATTAACTTCAGCATCCTGCCCCAAAGCACAGGTATGTCCATTGTTTCTTCTTATCCTATCTGCAAATTCTTCCACAGTTTCTTTTTTTCTCTTAGTTATTACTGCAAATTGTTCCCTATAGTGTATGGCACTAATTTGATCCATATATCTTAGAATTAACCCTTCTTTAAATTCTTCGAATATTGTGGCTCCCTTCACAGCTCCTGTATACCCTAAATATGTTTTTACTTCCTTTGTTAGTATCAGTTTTGCAACAGGCAATAATACTTCATTAGACAAACTGTGCATCTGAGCCAGATATTGAATGTGAAGACATGCTCATTGTCAGTTGTTTTACCAGAGCAAGGACCAATTAAACTTTTGTCTGACAAATTTACACTTTGTTGAATGATCGTGATCCTGCCAACCCACAAAGTTCCTTATTTTCTGCTGGTAATTCTGTTACCTTCTCGAACAATATGCATACTACTACTGATTGTGGTACACCTTGTGTCTCTGGTTCTATTCAAGCTTTGTCCTTGACAACACTCACTTCGAGAACTAACATTCACAAGACAAGAAGACAAAATACATTAACTTAATTCTTACATGTAATTATGAGCTATATTGTCTCCTAGCACTGCTTAGCCGTATGGCCCAAATGATTACATGTGTAACATTTTCCTACAAGTGATTTCATACATTGCACTTACGACCCTTGAGGTTACACTGTGCACATCTAACAGTCACTAACTAGTCATACCTTCCATTACCTCTAAGAGTAGAAAAATCCACTGGTTCTCTATTCGCAATAAAATCTACGTCATAAAAGTCACCACTGTCAGATGGCTTTTCTATGACCAAAATATAAGGATTTTCTTTTTCTTTAATTCACTGTATCATAGGGTGTAGGTTCAAACATTGCTCTAAGAAGTGATGGCAAAATTCTGACATCAATGTTGCATGACCCTTGGATTGTCACATGTGGAGGGTGAAATGAGGTGTCAGGGCAACTAGATATGTTTAATTACCTTCTTTTTTCCAGCCCTCAGCTGTAGTAAATCAGGAACAGCTTGATAGAGGCTTCCAGTTGCCTCTTAAGTGAAGTAGTAGACATCTGTCATTGCTGACAGGTCAAGGAGCAAGGCTGAATATGGGGTCACTCAGTGTTGCTGTCAGCAGTCACTCTGGCTGCGACAGTGATGCAGCTGATGATGGCAGTAAACTTCCTCCAGTGAGCAGCCAGCTCCCTCGTACCTCACAGCAGGCTACCCTGTGTAGTGGTCAAACAGCAGACCCCCTAGTGCATTCTAGGATGTCACTCTGGGAGTCACAGGATTGTTGGTGTTGTTCGCTCTGATATTGAGACAAGAATCATTTAGTACACAAATAGCTGAATGTTTATTCGTTCCAGACTATGTTCATTTAGGGCTTCTGGCAAATATTTTAAACACGACTGGTGGCAGGTGAGGAAAGGCTCCCAACCTTCTGCTAATGTACTCCAGCATTGGCTGTTGCCACATCACACCCGACTGACTCAGCTTCACAACACCAGTTGGTTGTGTATTGCTTTGCAGCATGTAATACTCCCACCCACCTGCAGCTGGCACTGTTGCAGCTCACTTCTGCTCTGGCGTATTTTCTAACCAAATTCAGTTGACATGCTACAGGCGAAACCCAACAAGGACCAGAGGGAGCATTGAAAGGACCTACAATCACACCAGTGTGTCACTGGAAAAAAGCTGTTGTCTAGCGTAAGAGAATACATTTCGGTCAAATCTTTCAAGAAGTACTGCATAGGTAATGCTCTGGTGGGCAGTGAAGACCATCTCTTATATGAAGAAGACAGTTGTTATGAAGGAGAAGTTCAATTTTGACATTCATGGGGCTTTAGGTCAGTGCAGTTCTATACACAGAATTGTTGTTAGCCTGGCTTTGCAATCTAATATTACAAATTGTAAAAATGTTACTTTTTAAAAAGTGCTTGAGTATGAATGTGTACCCTATAGCCTGCAGCATCTTATAGTCTGTAAAATATACTGAGGACCCTCAATGATCGTAGTTATCATCCCAGCCTTGTACAAAAATATATATATCATGCTTTATCTTTCCAGTCTCACATTGTATGGCCACAGAGGATCATTCCCCATGTAACTGAGTACCACCCAGGACTGGAGCAACTGAATTACATTCTCCACCAGGGTTTTGACTACCTCTCGTCTTGCCCTGAAGCGAGAAATTTTCTGCCCACTATCCTTCCCACACCCCCCACAGTGGTATTCCACCATCCACCAAACCTACACAATCTACTCACCCATCCCTACACAACCCCTGCTTCCAACCCCGTACCTCATGGCTCATACTGCTGTAATAGATGCAGATGCAAGACCTGTCCCATACATACTCCCACCACCATCACAACCATAGCCTATCCCATCAAAGACAGGGCTATCTGTGAAACTAGTCATGTGATCTACAAGCTAAGCTGCAACCACTATGCTGCATTCTATGTGGGCATGACACCCGACAAGCCATCTGTCTGCATGAATGGCCAGCGAAAAAAGTGGACCATCTGGTTGCTGAGAATGCTGCTATTCGTGACATCTTTTGTTTCAGTGACTGCTTCAAAGTCTGTGCCATATGGATCCTTCACACCAACACCAGCTTTTCTGAATTATGCAGGGAGAACTTCCCCTACATTCACGTAACACTCTTGGCCTAAACCTTCATTAGTCATTGTCCTCACCCATTCAGCCTCCTGTTCCATATCTACACCATGCAGTCCTCATCATTCCACCTAGTCTTTTTACTTCTCGCCTTTGCTGGTGCCCCCCTTCCCACCTCTCTCCTGCCTACTGTCTAATTGCCTGACAGCACGTAGCTACCCTGCCCTCTTTCCACCTCATCCTTGCCGGCACTGCACTGTAAGTCACCCCTACCCAACTATCCCTCCCCACTCCAGCCTCCTCGTTACCCCTCCCCGGTCACCACTCTCATCATGCAGTGGTGCTGCTGCTCACAGTGTGGCTAAAGTTTCCGAGACTGCAGTTGTGTGTGTGTGTGTGTGTGTGTGTGTGTGTGTGTGTGTGTGTGTGTGTGTGTGTGTGTGTGTGTGTGTGTGTGTCATCTATTTTGACGAAAGGATTATGGGCCAAAAGTTTTATTTGTCACACTCTTTTTGTTGTTCCTACCTGCAACTTAGTATCTGTGCATTATGGCAAATGTCAGCTTTGCTTCCGCCTGCATGTCTGGGGGGTTAGAATAGGCTTAAGGTATCCCTGCCTGTCGTAAGACATGACTAAAAGGAGTGTCTCACTCTTCGACCCTATAACTTCAGGTTCCATTTTATGGTTTGACCTGCCGCTTTCCAAATTCTACAGAAGTGCGGGCCATATGGGGAACAATGCCTTAAGTGGTGCATGAGTTATCCATAGTTCCCCTAGATTGGATGTCCTGAGCCTATTGTCTTGGCTTTGCATCTCCACCTGCAATTCAACTATTTGGATGAACACACTTACTTCTTCTTACATTTTCTCCTATACTCTTTCACCCTCATGGCGGTTTGGATTTCTCTGCACCCAATATCCAGCAGTTCCCACCAACCAGCCAGAGAAGCAACAGCCTCCTCTGGCACATCTCGTATGGAAGCGGTCGCTTGGGACTCTTTCTCCCAAGGTCTCCACTAATGCTACAGCTGACACTCACCAGTGGCTAAACGAGCGAAAAGCTGCTGGTCAAAGAGCTGCACGATCTTCTTCCATGTCTGAAGCTACTTCAGAGAAGTCCTCCCAGCAAGCCCCTAAAGAGAAGTGAGAGGGCAAAAAAAAAGAAGTCTGCTATGAAAAAGAACCCTCAGGTGGCCTCAGCACCACTACTACCTACCAGTTCTATACCTGCAGATGAGATGGAGATCTCAGCATCTACTGAGGACCTGGATCTCACTTGATGCCTCATCCACAATAGGAATGGATACAAATACTCAATCGGTGGCAGCAGGTGACGCTGAAGTGTAACCTGCCTCCTTGCATGCTTCATGCCTTCCCAGCCTCACAATAACCTCATCCTCCAGTGGAACAGCAGCGGCTTTTTCCACGACCCGGCTGAGCTACAGCAACTGTTTAGGTTTACACCTGCTTTCTGCATTGCCCTCCAGAAAATCTGGTTCCTGGCGATGTGGACCCCTGCCCTTCATGGCTATAGGGGGTATTACAAGAACTGTAGCAACTATAATAGTGCGTCATGTGGAGTTCTTGTCTATGGCCTGAACTCAGTATGCAGTTAACCTGTGCCCCTTCAAACCACTCTTGAAACTGTGGCTGTCAGGATAAGGACAAAGCAGGAAATAACTGCCTGCAACATATATCATCATCCGGATGGTGCAGTACCCCTGAAAGCATTGGCTGCACTAATTCATCAACTCCCTAAACCTTTCCTACTTATGGGAGATTTTATCATCCATAACCCCTTGTGGGGTGGCACTATGCTTACTGGTCAAGTTAGAGATGTCAAAACTCGACCTCTGCCTCTTAAACACTAGGGGCCTCCACACATTTCAGTGTGGCTCATGGCACTTACTCGGCCATTGCTTTATCCCCTCTGCATCCCACGACTTCCGTCTGTCCACTGGAGAGCCCATGATGCCTTGTGTGGTAGTGACCACTTCCCCATCTTCCTGTCACTTCCCCAGCATCATTCCCCCCAGATGTCTATCAAGATGCTCTTTAAACAATGCAGACTGGAAGCTTTCACCTCTGCTGTCACCATTGAAACTCCATCACATGGTACCATCAATGTGGTAGTTGAGCAGGTCACTTGAGCGATCTTTTCTGTGACAGAATTAACGATCCCTTATTCTTTATAGTGCTCCAGCAAAAACCTTGATGGTTGCCAGAAATCGTTGAGGCCATTAAAGAGCATCGACAAGCTCTACAGTGATGTAAGTGACACTCTTCCCTAGTACAGTTAATAGCTTTGGACAGACTCATGCTCACATTCTCCAGCTTATAAAAATATGGAAACAGGCATGTTGGGAGAGGTACGTCTTGACCATTGGTGCCATACGTCACCTTCCTAAGTCTGGAAAAAGATCGGACATGTATGTGCGTACCAGACCATGACAAGTGTTACTGGCACTAACATCAATTGTGTGTTATCTACAAAGGCAATTGCTGAGCACTACGGTTGAGCCTCTGCACCATCAAATGGCTGATGGAAAGGAAAGCACTCTAGTTCACTGAATGTCACATTGAACCCTATAATGCTCCGTTTATAGAGTGGGAGTTCCTCAGCGCCCTTGCACATTCCCCTGACACTGCTCCTGGGCCAGATCAGATCCACAGTCAGATGATAAAACATCTATTGTTTGACTAAAAGCGCCATCTCGTTATCATCTTCAACTGGATCTGGTGCAATGGCGTCTTTCCATCGCAATGGTGGGAGAGCACCATTATTCCAGTGTTCAAACCCGGTAAAAACCCACTTGATGTGGATAGCTATTGGCCCATCAGCCTCACCAACGTTCTTTTTAAGCTGTTAGAACGTATGGTAAGTCGACAGTTGTGTTGGGTCCTGTAGTCGTGTGGCCTACTGGCTCCATGCCAGGGCAGTTTCCGCCAGGGTCACTCTACTATTGACAATCTAGTTTCCCTTGAGTCTACCATCTGAACAGCCTTTTCCAGATGCTAACACCTGGTTGCCATCTTTTTTGATTTATGAAAAGCTTAAGACATGACCTGGTGAAATCATATCATAGCCACATTATATGAGTGGGGTCTCCAGAGCCCATGCCAGATTTTTATGCAAAATCTCCTATCGCTCTGTACTGTCTGTGTCCAAGTTGGTGCCTCCCGTAGTTTGCCCCACATTCAGGAGAATGGGGTCCTGCAGGACTCTGTATTGAGTGTATCTCTATTTTTAGTGGCCATTAACTGCTTTGCAGCAACTGTCAGGCCATCGGTCTCGCCTTCTCTGTACACAGATGACTTATGTATTTCATACAGCTCTTCCAGTACTGGTGTTGCTGAGCAGTGCCCACAGGGAACCATTCACAAGGTGCAGTCATGGGGTCTAGCCCACAGGTTCTGGTTTTCAGCAGCGAAGTTGTGTGTCACACCCTTCTGTCGGTGTCTTACCATTCATCTGGAGCCAGAACTTCACCTTAAGGATGATCCACTCACTGTAATTGAGACATATCGACTCTGACGACTGGATTTCAACACGTGATTGATGTGGCTTTCTCATCTTGGTCAGCTCAAGTGGAACTACTGGCAGCACTTCAATGCCCTCTGGTGCCTGAACAACACCAACTGGTGGCAGATTGCACTAAGCTGCTGCAGCAGCTAAGTTGACTATGGGAAACTGGTTTATTGTTTGGTGGCGCCTTCAGCGATATGTTTACTCTACCCAGTTGACTGGCAACAGGAGGTTTCAGGTCGAGTTCAGTGACCAGGTCGGAGTCCCTCCATTGAAGGTTAGACATGCACAACTGCTCGCCAGGTATGTTGCACACAGTCATAGTTCTCCAGAGCATCCACATTACCGTCTCCTTATCCCATACACGGTATTTCATCTCCTGCATCGGAGGCCCAGGTCAGGGCTTATGACTGCAGTTCGCAACTGATCTTGTCTGTCTGAAGTGGAGTCCTTGCTTTTACCACCTATGCTCAAGGTCCATTCATGTTCATCTCCATGGTGCACACCGAAGCTGAAGCTTTGCCTGGACCATTCACAGGGTGCTAATGGATAAGTTAACTCTGCAGCTCTCGGCTGTCACTTCCTCTCGATTCTCGACAAGTACCGGGACCGTGAAGTGGTTTACTCGGACTGCTCCATGGGTGATGGTCACATTGTCTTTGCATATGTTCATGGAGAACATACTGAACAGCACTCCTTGTCAGACGGCTGCAGTGTTTGGATTGCAAGGCTGGCAGCCATTGCTCGTGCTCTTGAGCACATCCAATGTGCCGTAGCAAGTCGTTTCTTCTCTGTGCTGACTCCTTGAGCAGCCTACAAGCTATCAACCAGTGCTACCTGCACCATCATTTGGTAGCGACCATCCAAGAATTCATCTATACCCTGGAATGGTCCAGTCATTCCGTGTTGTTTGTGTGGACCCCAGGCCACGTTGGAACCCCAGGAAGTGAACTTTCCAACAGGCTAAATGGAAACCACTTATGGAGGTCGGGATCCCTATAACTGACCTGTGATCATTATTACACCACAAGGTTTTTCAGGTTTGGGAAACCGCATGACATAATCTCAGTATGCACAACAAACTCTGCGCCCTTAAGGAGACTACAAATGTGTAAAAGACTCCATGCAAGCCTGTTGCATGGACTCTGTGGTTCTCTGCTGGCTTCACATTGGCCATACATGCCCTAAATCGCTCCAGGCAAATGCCGGGATGGTTCCTTTGAAAGGGCACTGCCGACTTCTTTCCCTAATCCTATGAGACTGATGACCTTGCTGTCTGGTCTCCTTCTCCAAAACAAACCAAACCAAACAAATGCCGGCCATACGTGGCTAACACATGGCTACTTCCTCTGTCGTGAGGACCCACGTCTGTGTCACTGTGGCTCACATATGACTGTCATCCACATCTTGCTGGACTGCTGACTTTTAACTTCTCTACGGCAGACTTAACCTTCCTAGAACCCCAGCTTCGGTTTTGGGTAACAATGTTTCAAACCCCAGATTTAATTCGAGGTTTTATTTGTGAGGGGGTTTCATCATACAATCCAAGGGTGGGCATTTAGCCTTCTCTCTGAGGTCGCCACCCTCCCTCCATTGTAACTCTGTCAAACTTTCTTTGCAATTGTTTGTCTTCGTCTTCGTTATCATCTTTTCCCTACATGTGCTCTTCTCGCTTTGTCTTTTTGAGGTGGACGTTTTAATATGTTTCAGAGTGGCTGGCTCATCCTCATTTATTATTGTGATCAGCCAGCCCAGACTATATGCTCTATGGTTTTAATGCCGTCTTCTACTTTTCTTTGTGGTGTATGTTTTCCCTATTTTTTATTCATTCCATTCATTTTCTTTTTAGGTGTGATGCTGAGTGTTTTTGTACACCTTGCCTTGCTTCCGTCAGGAAAAAAGGGTGTGATGACCCTGTGGTTTGGTCCCTTTTTACTCAGAACCAACCAACCGATCAAGTTTGCTCTTTATAATATTGTTACATTCCTTCCCGGATTTTCCATTACTTGTTGTTGATCCAACATTGAAATTTGTCCCATAATTCTAAGACCATGAATAAAACTAACTGCAGTTCTGTCTTCATCAGTGATGAAAAAGTAGAAAACACACTGCTATATTATTGAAAGAGAATGTGGAGTATGATTATTCAGTTGAATATTGGGTAGTAGTATTGACAGCATGATTCAGGACCATGTGTGCAACACATAAGTGTGTTCAAAAGAAGGATTCTAGGACATAAATATGTAAATTAAGTTAAGGCTGTACAGAGAATACCATGCCTTGATGCACAATGAAAAGGCAATTTACTCGATAAACTCTATGTAAATAGGTGTGCCAGGCAGACGAAAGGAAGGTAAGACAGACAGTACTTCATTGAAACAAGCTGCTTTCAAATATGAAGTCCAGTCAAAAGGAGTGTGTCAAAAAACATTGCTTGACATATTTTGCATCACCCACCAATGAAAACTTTCTCTTCAACATAAACTGGAAAGTGGAGTGACCACTCCTGAAGATGGTTGAGGAAAATATTTGTGTAGGCCACATGTCATAGCAAATGATGACAAGTCCCTGAATCAAGAACTCAGTTTGAGTTTCTCGAACTAAGAATAAATCTTCTAAATAATGTCTGTACCACAATCTCAATCTGTGCAGAAATGGATTCTTTATGATCACAGCTTCAGTAGAGTTACAAATGCACAACATAGAACTTAGTCAGTTGTCTTGCAAAAGCAGACTGAGCATACAAACTGCTAAAAAACAACACAGAAATGGCTACAAAGGAACAATATATATGTTACATGCATGGACATACAACACGTTCTACTTTGTCATAAATTGGCACATTCCATGGTACTCTGCCAGAAACAGTTGCCGTCATATAATTTCATGGTTCATGACTTCGGTACTTAACTAACATGGTAAATGTAGGGGATGGATCTGGTGCAAGGTGTGGTTCAGCCAAAATAGTTTCCTGTCTGATTAAATTTGTGATGCTTGAAAAAGATGTGGGACACAAACTAATTATATGGTCTGACGACCATGTTGGGCAGAACAATAACTGGAGAATTCTAGCACTTTATTTCTATCTGGTCAACTGCAAGTACTGTGTAGAAATACATAAAAAGTTTTTGTGTTAGAGTGATAGTTTCCTGCCTTGTGACAGGAACTTTGCAGTGATTGAGCAAAGAAAGTGTCAAAAGTTGTGGCTCCTTTAGAATGGAAGCATGTCATTGCTTAGGCCAATGTAGAACCTTCGAAGTTGACCATACAGGAGATGATGTAAGACAAGGGCATTGGATCTGTTGAGCTGGTTGCCAAATTGCCACCTACTTCGAAAATTACTGCTTTGCTCTGGTTGAAGCTATGCAGTGATGATCCTCAAGGCATAAGCGGTTTCATCCATGTGAAAGACATTGTATTGTGAAACATGTTTTTGAACATGAAGTAAAAGAAATTATGTTGCATTTTGGTGTTTGGTTGCTCTACAATGGGGTACTGAAACTTGTAAGGAGAAGAAAGGCAATCTATTGGATGTGACGAAATACAGGGAATTAAAATCCAGACATTTTATGAAAACATTCAGTGTGCAACTGAGTGTAATGTGCCAGCTTTGTGCTCAACTTCATAACAAACTCATATTCTATTACTTATTTAAGACCAAAGCAATCAGTTTACTATAAATATTAGTTTGTATCTTGATATAATTTTTTTATGTAAAACTTTGAGAATCTAGGCAACCTTATAGTTGTAGTGGAGTGTGATATACAGCAATGCTGTATATCAGTTGCTATACACTGTTTTTCCATTTTAATAGTTATGTATTTTCTAAAAACTATCCTTAGTGCAATTTTAAAAAGAACAACCAACTATTTTCAACAGTCTGCATCTGCAAACAATAAATATCTGCTATTACATTTTTATTAACGGTTTTTGCCGATTTCCAAAAAACTTGGAAATATACCATACAGCGTTATTCATGCACATGCTTCATTTTGCTATGATTATGTGCATCTATCAGGTGACACTAATTGAGAATAAGATTGATTGGTACCTTCTTCCAGCCACTAGGAAACTTCCATGGGCTCAGAGATGTTTGATATGGTGCTGTTAGAGAAGGAACAAGTTTAGTGTAATATGAGTGGTATTGTACAGTCTTCTCATATTGCCCAGGTGCCTTTTCTCTATTAAGTGAGTATACAGTGTAAAATCAACAAAAATTGATCATCTCAGAAACTGTCATTATAATGTTTATGCTGGTACTAAAAGGAGGAACTCCATTATGATATTCCATAATAAAAAAGATTTGAAAGAGAAAATTGAATATTTGGCCTTGTGTCTGTTATCTTCAGATTGTGTGCCAATAGGGCAACTGATAGTGATTTCAGTCCAGCTACTGTCACTGTGTGCTGATTGCTTACTGTGAAAATTCAATCAAGATGCGTAATGTTAATGCTTTGAAATTGGTCCTATGATGTACTGAGTTTCAGGGTAGTGAACAGAGCTGATTTCAGCATCTCTCTCTACAGTCCCATGCATGGGTCAAGGCCATCTACCACTGAGTATCTACCCTGTTAAAACCACCAGATGCCTGTCAGTCAAGCAACATCTAAAAGTATGAAGTTAGGCATATATTGTAATAGTTAATGTATACTTAAACAAGTTGTTTAAACGAATTTAAATGCAGTGACAACCAAATAAGGAAATGTAAACACAGTGACAAAGTTCAGTTGAATGGTACACTGTCAATGTAAGACACAAAAATAGAAATGGCCATCCTTAAAATCATTAAATTGAATTATATAGGATCACATAGCAAGGTTGAACACTTCAGATTGAAGATAATGCAGTTCAATTATGTGAATAAGTCCAGCTAGGTGTTAATCATCAGTGATGCTGTGTCACTGTCAATCAAAGTATAGTACAAAACAGAACTATCAGTTGCGCAAAGTGAAAGTTCGTCAGTCACAAAAACATACAAAATACAATTTTAGAGCTGAAATGACACTACTGGTTGGCTGCCCAGAGACTTCAGTTCAACTACTGTCAAAACCTATGCAGACTTAACAGCAACAGTTCACCGGCCCAAACTATGTGAGAAACACACATACATTACCAAAGACTATGAGGCACAGCAGCACTGTTTATTTAAAACCTCAAGAAACCATACCATGCTAGTCATGTTCAAAACATCTTAGAAAACTTAATTAAAATAAGTGATTGAAAGTACATTGTTTTTATTGAAACTAATCAACTTGAAATAAACACTTTCCCATACTGGACACTTTGGAAGCTTACCAAACATTCTAAGATAAATATTTACATTAAATATCAGTGAAAACATGATAATAAGCCATCATATGCAACTGTTAAAATAAGTCAATACAAGGAAATATTACTATAGAAACGAGTTTGTCATATCAGATGAGATCATAGTGCTTTAAGGTACTATATAGCACATACCAAATTCAAAGTACAACCAGTTGAACTGAACCCATCTTGATCACATTGCATAATAGTTAATTTGTCAAAAATACTTGAACACAAATTCACTAAGGATGAGGGATTTTATTTGATTTTGGCAGAGAAGCTAAGACAGCTTTGGTCTAACCTGGCACTGAAACAGTTTATTGTGCAGTATTGCTCCCTGTATATCTAGTAAAGCCAACCAGTGCCCTTAGATAGTGCAAGGAGTCTCTCTACCCATTATTTGTTAGACACAATTTCTCCACTTCTAGTTGCACTGAAAATTCTCTCTGTTTGCTCTCCCATGTCATGCATTGGAAGATTAAGTGCAATGCAGTTTCTTCACTCTCATCACAGATGCTACATTTATGGTCTTCTTCCATTATACCCATTGTATGTAGGTGTTTATTTTTTATTTTTTTATATTCCCATGACTGGTCATCAGTCAAAACATGAGTTTAATCTCTTTCCCCTTTGAGCCCAGGGTTACAGAGCATCTTTTAAAGCACAACTTTGGCATTGTTACCATACCATGTTTTTGCTTATAGACCTTGGTCTAGTATTCTATGTGCTTCTTATAAGCCAGTTCCATAGTTCGTTTGATCATAGCATTGGTGATTATCAGAACAGATACCGGTCCACTGAATGGAGTCTTTGCTCCCATCCTGGCCAATCTGTCAGCTTCTTTATTGCCACTGATCCCTGAGTGACCAAGGACCCATATTAAGTTTCCTCTATTGAATCCCCTAACTCCACCCAAGCCCTGTGACATTCTGCAATAATAATATATTGTGCTGCAGGAGCTCCCAATTATTTCAGGGCTACCTTGGTGTCTGAATAGATGTAGATGCTATGGTCCTTGTAGCACCTGTATATATTCTCCTCCATACACACCTTGATTGCAGTAATTTCAGCTTGGAATACCAAGGCCAGTTTTCCTAGAGAGATGATGCCCTCCAGTTTTGGCTGAACCCTGTACACCCCAGCACCTTGGTGTGATTTTGACCCATCAGTGAACCAGACAGTGTCCTCTGCATGGTGTCATACTGTTTTCCCACTGCTCCCTACTTCCAGTTATTCTATTGTAAGGCTTGTTGAAGCAGTTGAGAGTTGTTATATTGTCAGGCGGCATTTCTCAAGCCATTCCTATATTTGCCTCACTATTTTAGTGGATATCCCAATGTGATCCAGTTTTGAGTGTGTGTGCATCAGCTGCTGCCTTCATCTTAACCCAAAGATGTGGTGGAGGCATGTCCAGCATGACTTACATCCCAGTGGTTGGTGCGCTACTAATTCCTCCTTGTTGTGGCAAAGCAGGCAAGTTTGTGCACCTTAGCAAGCTCCTTAGCTTCATCCTGCTGTTGTACATTCTTCCACGACACTACGGCTCCATAGGAGATCCTAAATCTAACCACTGTTGTGTGTGTCCAGTGCATACATCAGGATCTTAGGCCCCAGTTTTTCCCACAAGGCCTTCTGGTACTCACTAGAGTACAATTCGCCTTGGAGCAGATGCTCTTAATGTGAAGGGTCCGTGTTAGTTTCTCATCTAAGATTGTCTCTAGATATTTCACTATCCCCTTCACAGATAGTTTCATCGAAAAGCTTTAGATGTGCTTCTTCATGACTGGTAACACAACAGTCTTGTTAGGATTAACGTTTAGGTCCTTTGTAATGTACCAGTCTTGCACAATGTCCAGTGCGCCTTGTGCCATATTCCTAACCCTGTCAGCAAATTTGCCGGGTATTACTATGACTAGGTCATCTGCATATCCGTGGCAAAAGCATTGTCTGTAATTTTAGTTCCTCAATGAGTTCGTTCTCCAGTAGATTCCACAATAAAGTGGACAAAACTCCTTGTGGACAACCTCTAGTGGTGTTAATTAATATTTTTTCATTCATTATGTGGCCTCTACCCTCCTTCCACTATGCATGGCCCTAGTCCACCTATATATAGTAGGTACATTAACTCGACTGATTGGTCTCATATCCTTGGCCTTCGTATGATCAATTCTCCTTGGCTTTGGAATAAAGACAACCTTCACTACCCTCCAGGCATTGGGAATGACTCCCACTGCTAGGCTAACTCTGAATAACGTGCAGAGGACTCGTATATGGTTGTCTCCTATTTGTTTTGAGAGAGCTGGAAGGACTCCATCTCGACCAGGTGACTTGACCAATTAGAATGTTGGCACTGCCCATTGGATTTTACTGAAATTCACACACTCCTTGGCTGATTCCCAGTCCTCTCTTAGAGCAGAATGTGACCTCTGAAAGACAATGGTTGTCAGGCACTCTGTTATCTGCCAGAGCATATTGAAGAAAATGAGTTTTGAGGAGCAGTTCCAGTGTCTCATGTGCTGTCTCTGTATTTTCCCCATCGTCCTTCCTCAATTAACCTCCTGGATTAGTTGGTACTCTGGTGAGGATTTTGTGAAACCTGGCTTGAGATAAGCACCTTCCCATGCTGGTCACTTTAGAACCTTAAGAAACATTCTGAGATAAATATTTCATTAATTATCAGTGAAAACATGATAAATTGCCATCATATGCAACTGTTACAGTGATTAAATACAAGGAAATATTTCTATACAAACAAATGCGTCATATCAGGTGAGATTGTAATTTCCTGCTCATTTACATGGTGCTTTAGGTTACTATGTAGCACTTACCAAGTTTGAATTACAACCAATTGAACCTGACACATCTTGATCACACTGCATAATAGTTAATTTGTCAAAAAAGTATCTAATACACATTTGATAAGGATAAGGGAGTAGTGTAAAATATGCTGTCTTTTGGTGTATGGAATTGTGGAGTACATTTAGCTCTGGTCAATTTAATTGAGTAGTTCTAATCAAATTGTAGATACCCTGGATCCAGTTGAGTTCCAGTCAAACTATGTATTCACTGTACAGTTTAATGTATTGTTTATGCCTGTGGCAGTTTTGGCTTACATGTAGTACTATTTAGCATTATTGTAATCAGTATTTATAAAATAAATTAATGAAAAACTATACAGGACTCTATTTAACTCCTGAAGTTGGGCTGCATAGTTTGAAATAGTACTGTTGAATTCAATTTTAGTGTTTTTCTATATAATATTTGTGAATAATATTTTATAGCTGGAAAGTGACAAATTAGCAGTTGGTTATGCATCTGATTTTTTGAGAGATCAGTCAGCAGAGTTAGAATATTTGATTTGTTGCATCCTTTGTTTATTGCTGCCCCTCACTAATTTTGGCCGCATTCATCTTTTGTTTGTCAATGAGTTTATGATTATGTTTAAATGTGTGACAAAAATTCTACTTGCCATCATAGCACTGACCTTCGGAAAGTCCTAAAATTGCTTAAAGATTCAAGTGCAAAAGTTAGATGAATGTGAATTTAAATACTGCCTCACAGTTGTTGGCCTTTTCTCACAGGAAAGTAACCCCAATGGGTAGTAGGTTATGGGCATTTCTCTTGACTTAAAAGGAACATAGTTCACCAGAGCAAAATATTAAATGTATAGATTTTCATGTTTCAATGTTAAATGGGAAATGTTCAGTGTCATCAATCCTGTGCATTTGATGGTAGATTCATATTACTATCTCACGTATAATATTTGAAAGTTTGAATGCAAGACAGATTTCCAGTTACCTTCATTATTTGTTCAAATTAATTTCCAGTGGTGCTTACAAAGACTTGATACCATATATTGCAGTTTATAAAATTCATTTGTTTCTTCAAAAAATTGCTTCCAAAATTGAGGTGTGTTATACTCAAATTTAATATAAGAAGTCCAGTGTTCCAGTCAAAATTCCCGGTTGCCTTAAAAATGGCCATATATTCAATGCTGCAGGAAATCTATTTCTATCTAGTAACATTGGATTCAGTTGGCAGAAGAAATGCACCAGTGCAACAAACATGTTACAGGGATTCACAAGCTTTCTCTTGGAACACCAGCTGATTGCGTACAAATCATGCTGTCTTTCCTCCTCTCTCTTCAGGGATGACCTGACCTTGGCTTATTGTTTACTGTTGTTTCATGTTTTTTGCTATTGACTGTGCACACTTGTTTGTGGTTGTGATATGCCATAGTCCCTAGAAGTACTCACAACCTTGAAGAAATGCAAAACACTTTGTCTCACATCAAGCGAGTGTTCTGTTTTGCTATACTTCTAGTTCTCTGGAAGTAAACAATCACTGAGTGAATACCTCAGTCGTAGTAGTTACTGGATACCATACCATAAAGGCAAGTTACAAACTTTCGAGCGAAAGGAATACATATGTACATTGTTGTTGTATGATCTTATTTGTTCTCTAGATATGTAACAACAGCAGTGTGCAGCTCTTGATGGAGCGACACTTGAATGCATTGCTCTTTTTTTGACTGCATGCAAGCAGTACTGACAGCATAACACCACCACTGCAAAATATTTCTGATCACTTCTGTAGCCTAACAAAACACTCCAAATACTGTTATCTGCATATTTGCAGAGTCTCTTTGAGCTGCTTGCTGCAACTTGTTTGCAGTACATATACGATTGCTATGCTTTACTGATAAGGTACTACAAATATGGAACTTCTTTTTCTTCCTGATCAATTACAGGCCAGCTAAGGTTTTACATTTATTTATGCTACTCCTTCTTCTGTACACATTTTTCTTCCCACGCACCTGAAGTTCAATTTGTATTATGTCTTTCTGTAACTGTTATGCCGTGGAGAATTTACCAGCTCAATCCAGTTTCTGTATTTGGTTTGGTTTTAAATATCTTACTAATTTATACAAGTTTCTTGTAGGTCTTTGTGCACTCTTGTAAGGCAATGAGATTTTTTAATGGTTTTAGTACTGCTAAACAGTTTTTCTTTTCAGTATGCTAAGACTCATTAACCTTGTATGCCAAATTTTGTCTCCATTTATTTTCCTACATATTTATCTATACTTCTGTATTGGTTCTGACTTTAAATGTTTGTGGTGGTATTCTGTTTCCTAATATCTTTACTTTATTGTAATTTTCACTATCTTTTGTTGATTCTAAAATTATTATTTGTGATACAGATGTGTATTCTGTGTGATACAGATGTGTATTTTGGCCAAATGACTGCCTTGCAAGTTGGAGGTTCTGCAATTTTGGAGAATGAATTTTTACTATAAACCTCTTCTGTTAACTGAAATGCAGAGTCCATCTTTTATAGTATTCCTCTTGTGGTTCCATTTTCCCTACCATTTGGCTACATGACTTCTCATAGATCCTTAAATTTGTCTTCCCCTGACCCTCCCACACTTTGTATTTGATAGGGATGTTGCAGTCCTGTAGTTACACATTACTGCTTCACTGCTGCTTCTCAGAGGAGACGAGTAGTCATGCTTTTCCTACTGTTTTTCTTTCTCTCTGTTCTGTGGTTTCTCTACATTGTCAGCATTGCTAAATTATCTACAAAAGTTGAACAAACAATTTTGAAATTACCAATTTTCTAACCAAGTTAGGTAGTAGTAGATTCTGACAACTGCTCCATCTGTTCAATATTCACTTTTCTAGTATACTCTGAAAGAAGAATGGAGTTAGTACATTGCCTTGGCTAAAGTCTGTTCTTATTCTCAAATGAGGCTGTAGTTCTTTTACGAAGACCCGTGTTGTCTTCTGTATTTCAGATTCTTTAAGAATTTTGAAATAAAGCAGTCTTGCTTTATAGTCATAAGCCTTCTAAAATGTTACAGATGTGTTCCAATAGTATTTTGCTCCTTTAGTCCTCTATCAATTTGGCCTTCACAGGACCATCCTGTCCTAAGCCATCTCTGATATATCTTCTATTTTAGAATTTTGCTGTTGTCTCCTTCAACTTTTCATAGAATTTCATTGAATCTAATGTGAACATGGTTATCAGTTATTCTAGGCCAGGAATTTTACTTTTATTATTCAGTGGTAATGGTCAATTTCAGCAGATATCCATGTCTGACTCTGGAATTCATCATCTTTTTGGAATTGTGCTTTGTTACTGGCACACAAGCTGTCTGATATTCTCAAATCATATTATTGTTGTCCTTGTATCTTTTTAGTGGTGTATGCTAAATGTCTTTTTCTTTGCAGTTTTCCTTTTTTCTTACATCTAGTCAGGCAGACATTCATAAATGAAAACATTTTCTACCAGGACTGATATGGAATGTACTTATTCAAAATTAATTTGGCAGTTGTTCAATTCTCAAGTGGTAGCTCAATGTGATCTCTGAATCCCTTATAATTCCTTTTGAGGTAATACTTTCCTTGTGTTAACCATGTTTACAAATTCCATTTTCTGTACAAGATGGGAGTCTTCGTAATCTGTATGCCTAGAAATTGGTAGTACTTCATGTACTAATTTCTGTCAAAGTCATGTCATACTGCACATCTTAATATCTACTCCCCAAGCACTGACTTAGTTCATAGTAAGCTGTCGCTTGAGAATGGCATAACAGTCAAACTTTCAGTTGTAAATAAATTCATTTAATAGCAGTTTAGGCAGATAATGTTCTCATCTCCATTCTGTACAAGTCTGAGGATAAACGTTAAATAAAATCTCTATGTTTTCCTCTGGAACTTCATCAGATGCTTCTCAACATTGTTCTGAGGACTGTTTTACCTTCTGCATTGTTATCCTGATCTATTGGTGCATGTGCATTAATTATTGTGTACCTCTCACCTAAATATTGAATTATTGCAGAGAGAGAGACTTCTGGAGGTAATGAAAAATTTGGATTTTGGATTGTTTGGGGGAAGAGGCAAAACAGCAAGGTCATTGGTCTCATCGGATTAGGAAAGGATGGGGAAGGAAGTCGGCCATGCCCTTTCAAAGGAACCATCCCGGCATCTGCCTGGAGTGATTTAGGGAAATAAGGGAAAACCTAAATCCGGATGGCCGGGCGTGGGATTAAACCGTTGTCCTCCCAAAAAATTTGGTACCGTTTGCAACATAATTGCCATTTATGAATGCAGAGCCTAGTTCTGTAGTAGTTTCACGAATTTCTTCCCTGTGTTCTCCGTGAAGAATCTACAGTTCTCTGATTGTGGTGTTTCTTCATCTGTGAATGTGATATTTTGTAATGCCAATTTTAACTTGTCCATTTACAATGTGTGAAACTATTTTGAATTTGCCAATATTTATTAATGTTTGTGTATTTAATGGTCCAAGCCTGTATGTGTCACTCCCCACCTCTGCAAGTTGGTATGGGCTGTCCAGAGCACAGAGGTCCAAATGTGTCACTTATGATGATGGATTCATCTGTCATTGCATCGCAGTTTTCATAACGGAAAAAAAAACTGAAAGAAAATTTTACACAAAGTGTAAGTGCATAACAGATTAAAGATGTTATTGATCACTTTCCTTTGTGAAGTGTCTAGTAGGAAGTATGGCTACAACCAAATTACTGGCTTGTGGAGTTATTTACAATACTGAAGACAGTAAGAATTCATTCTCCATTTTCTCACTAACATTCTGTTTCATTAACTGCAACAGTTTATCATATCCTCTTTAACAATATTTTCAATCCTAACTTACAGCATTTTGTGGACCAATCGCATGTCGGTGGGCGTTAATAGAATTCTATGTATTTACTGTCTCATCAGTTGTAAATCACTGGCCATTTCTTCAAATATTTCAGGTGGAAACCTCAACAAGATATGCATCTGGTAGTGCAAGGTAAGTTTTCATAATTCACTGCAGAACTTTTTCAGAAATATAAATTTTTGTTTATTAATTGTGAGATTACTTCAGTTATAAAATGCACTACTGTAATGATTCATTAATACTATTCTTTGCAACAATCATTATGTGACTATTCCTAGATAAATAGAGCAAATGTCTGATATCCATACAGGAAAATAAAAGTCCAGGTGGCATATCAGCAGCTGTATTGTGTTTAATGCAGAATGTCACATGAAATCACTTAAATTCAACAGATTCATCTTGATGGGCACAAGCTAATATCATACTGCAGTAGAACAAGTTGGATGAAAGGGTGAATGGCTATATATCCAAAAATTGGAGCTGATTTCCAGCCTTTCAGATTAATGAATATAGTGCTGAACACCCCTCTCAATGCGGTGCCACAGTGGTGCTCAGGTAACGCACAAGCTTGTAGTGGTTTACAGGCCACCATCAAGAATAAACATAAGTATCTGGTGCCACTTTCAGTAAGGCCGTGAAGACTTAACTGGTGAATCCTCATTCTCTTTGTTTCTCCTTCATCCTGGTGTGTTCCTGAAGGCTGTCCCATTCGTTAGACACATTACAGGTGACAAGGTAATGCATAATTGGCAGCTCCAGGTCAACGGGTAGGGTTCTCATGTACCCTCTGATACAGGTCAGGCCCAGAAGGGTGAGTCCCTGAGCTGTTGCCTTCCCAAATGCCAATTGGTCCCTCTGTCAGGAGTTTGGGGGGTGTGACCTGAGGTGCGAACAGTCATTTACGGTGGGTGAATCCCCCTCTGAGGGGGTTCCCAGTTGGAAAGAGCATGCCATTGGAGATGTTGGCAATCATGGGGGATTCTTTTGCAATGTATCAATCACCATCTTAGCGTGTGTCTACTAAACATAAACAAAAACATAAACAGAATGAGGCTATAGATTTGAAGGCCCTCCCAAATACACCTTGGTTCCTCATGATATCATGTACTGAAGACAGTCATTTCTTTGCAACCGTTAATGCATGCCTTGTTCTGGAAGGTGTTGCAGTTGGAGGCTCTGAAATTTTTCTAATTTATGAAAAAGATGGATGCAAACTTAATGCCCACATGCACCCAAAAAAAAGAAAAAAAATGGTTCAAATGTCTCTGAGCACTATGGGACTTAACATCTATGGTCATCAGTCCCCTAGAACTTAGAACTACTTAAACCTAACTAACCAACTAACCTAAGGGCAGCACACAACACCCAGTCATCACGAGGCAGAGAAAATCCCTGACCCCGCCGGGAATCGAACCTGTGAACCCGGGTGCGGGAAGCGAGAACGCTACTGCATGACCATGAGCTGTGGACCCACATGCACTCATTTTCTACCATTTGCTCGAGTAGTTTTTGCCTCAAAGATTAAGTGAGGGTGTGAAGTAATCACAGTCCAACCATACATTCCAAACCAGATGAGTTCATACAAGTGTCAACGTTATAATAAAACGTGTATCCAGTCAAAGCATGACCAAGTGTGTTACTTTTGGCAGAGATGCTCACGAGGGCAGGTGTTCGCCGCCTCTCTGCTGTATCAATTGTAATCCTGTGAATATCCCAAGTGTCTTAATGAGCAAGCATCCAGGAGATGTGATTGAAGGACATCAAACACCACCCTGTCACTTGTAACTGTGAGCTAGTCAATACCCGTGCATTACAGCACCATTTTTGATATGCCGTGCATAACTGAGGATATGCCCACCAAGACTTCCAACTTCAAGTCAGTGTTGCAGTAGTGAAATCACACAGGTCACAATAGCATCCCTGTCTCCTAGTACAGCTACGCAACAAGAAATCAGATCTTTACATTTGGTGGCGAAATCACGTGCTACACAACTGCCAGGCTGAAAGGACAAAAGCAATACTCCTGCAAAGACTTTCTACAGCTAAAAACATACTCTTCATCTGTCAACTAGAAAGTTCTAAGAACTCTAACAAAAACAAATGGTCTTCTCCTTCCCTGACTTGGAGATCCACTTCAGTGGTGTTGGCATATGTACCCTTACCTGGCTGACCGCCATTTTGCTGGTGCCCACTGCCTACCGATTTTCTGCCGTGGAATTCAGACTGACCCGGGGAGAGCTCCAATATGTTTGTAGATCTCATGGAACAGGATTCTCCAGCCTCTTCCCCCTGTAACAGTGGATTTTTGAAGCCACCAAGGTGACAAATCTTCATTTGTTCCCTCTTCCCCAATCCCCATTATGACTTCTCCAATAGAAAATTCATGGCATTAGATCCCAGGAGGGATTACAGCTGCTTTTGGAATTGCAGTGTCCGCTTGTTTTCTGCTTCCAAGAAAAAAAAAATTATCCTCACAACCCATTTGACCTTTCATGTTTCTTTCTGGTCCTCTGTGACCTTTGCCGCCAAGGACAGCATTCCACCTCCTGTGGGAGCCATGCTGGCCCTCCATCTAATTTAACATGTGACTGCTACCTGTAGCAGTCAGCATTGCCCTTCCTCATTTCACCTTTCGTCTTTGCAACATCTACACCTCTCCACCATTTGCTGTTACCAAGTCGGACTTACTCTAGCTCATCGGTCAGCTCCCTCACTCCTTTTTGCTGCTTGGCAACTTCACTGCCCACCATCTGCTTTGGGGCTCTTAGAGAACCTGTCCAAGAGGTTCTTTCTTAGCTGACCTTCTGAATCATCTCTTACCACTAGAGCACCCACGTTCCTTTCAGATTCCATGCACATTTCTTACCATTTGGACTTCTCGTTCTGCTCTGTCCAGCTCGCCTGACATCTTTGGAATGTGTGATCTTATAGGACAACTGTCCAAGGATTTCCACCCATTAATCCCCAAACAGTTTTTAGAGTTTAGCCAAGAGACAAAATCCAATAATAAGTTAACTTGCAATACAACTTAAGATCATTTACAAAAACCTTTAAGAATGATGACAGTTGGCATCATAAAATCAGAAAACATTAAAAGCACCAATAAACTAAAAAACATTAATAATAATGGCAACTTGGCATCGTAAAATAAGAGAAATTTATTCTGCAAGAACAAATTACAATGTTGCCTAAAACGATTTTACACCTGAGACCAAGATCCAATAATAATTTGACTTGGCATTATAATTTAAAACCATTTATATAAAAGAACTTTGAGAAAGATAATGTCACTTGGCACCATAAAATAAAAGAAGCACAACACACAACCAATAAATATAATAACAAAATAATAATTTGATATAACCAAAGGGCAAAGGCAACTCCCAACACAAGCACAGACAACCGGCCTCTCACACTTCGGAGCCTTCCCACTAGAAACGATCCCCGAAATAAATTATGAGAGCTCCCCGACATGGCTCCCACAACTGCCCATCACTTACGCACCTTGGTTATGTTCTGCAACACGCGACAGATAATATCAACACAAGATAAAATTCAAAAATGAAATAACAATATAACATTCCGACAGCACATGATAACCACAGTGCTGTTAACTCAAGCGCTCTTAACAGATGCCAGAAGCCCACACACACAAATCTTAATAAACAAAACAATAAAAGCCAAGCGCACATGAATAGACAAACCACAGTCTTAGAAGTGCCTTAACAATACCAAACGCGACTATTCCACCAAGTTAATAATAACACAGTAAGATAAAAATACGGAACATACCACTAAATGCTGTGGCACAAACCAAATTGATGAGATCGTGTTGTTCAGGTCGCAGAAGACCATATATACTAAGCAGAAGTAATTCACTATGTGTATACTGTCCAAAACTGCCTTCCTTAGGCAGACTTTACCTAACATGTCAAATGCCAAATATACCATACATGAATGCAACTCCGGGCAGGTAACAGGAACCACCTACATGAATTCCTTCAAAAAGGAACATACAGGCACCACCAAAGTCTACGCTGAGCAGACCGGGTGGGTAACGACCCACTCACCGGTATAAACAAAAGATACTCCAGTTGAGCAAATAAATTAGTACCAATGAATATCGTAATGTGCCACACACACACACACACACACACACACACACACACACACACACCATAAACTTCCAATAACGCCGTCCCACATCAGAATGTTCAGAAACCACAGCTGGAGCTTCCAGCGGAAAATCTGACGAGCCAACCGAGCCCACACCCTAACCTGGCAGACGACTCCAAAATTTAGCAACTAGTTGTCTTTGGGCCAGAGTATCACAGGACACCACCGGACCTCCACATCGGACAGGCAGGCAGAACTAGTACACCGGCGCCAATTGATCACCACCGCATGGCCAGCACAGTGCGACGAGTTGATCCGCCCCAGACCACTCTGCTCATATTGCGAGGTACAACCACCTTAGCACTAGTCAATAGCAAGTCAGGCAGATCGAACTTCACGTTCTGTGCAATATCCAGAACCCGATTACCCTCTCACTTTCCGCCAGCCACCACGAACACACGCCAGCGACATAATAGCAAATCACCACCGGAGCGCCACCCGTACTACAACAGCGAACTATAATAGATAACAGCACGCGCTCTAAACAAGATCACAGGATAGCAGCGCACACCGTATCAACCTGGAATGACCCATTCCCTCTGATACGTGCTCAAGTGATCATTTCCTGTGTGCTATCCATGAGCCAACTCCTACCCCACCTGAGTGAAAATCCAATTGGCAAATTTCTACATGTACATTATACTCCGCAAGCCACCCAACGGTGTGTGGCGGTGGGCACTTTACGTGCCACTGTCATTACCTCCCTTTCTTGTTCCAGTCGCATATGGTTCGCAGGAAGGACTGCCGGAAAGCCTCAGTGTGCGCTCGAATCTCTCTAATTTTACATTCGTGATCTCCTTGGGAGGTATAAGTAGGGGGAAGCAATAATATATTCGATACCTCATCCAGAAATGGAACTTCTCGAAACCTGGACAGAAAGCTACACCGTGATGCAGAGCGCCTCTCTTGCAGATTCTGCCACTTGATTTTGCTAAACATCTCCATAACGCTGTCATTTTTACCAAATAACCCTGCGATGAAACGCGCCGCTCTTCTTTGGATGTTATGTATCTTCTCTGTCAACCCGACCTGGTACGGATCCCACTCTTATGAACAATACTCGAGTATAGGTCGAACGAGTGTTTTGTAAGCCACCTCCTTTGTTGATGGACTACAGTTTCTAAGGACTCTCCCAATTAATCTCAACCTGCCACCTGCCTTACCAATTGATTTTATATGATCATTCCACTTCAAATCGTTCCATACACATACTCCCAAACATTGTACAGAAGTAACTGCTACCAGTGTTTGTTCCGCCATCATATAATCATACAATAAAGGATCCTTCTTTCTATGTATTTGCAATACATTCGTGTGTCTATATTAGGGGTCAGTTGCCACTCCCTGCGCCATGTACCTATCTGCTGCAGATCTTCCTGCATTTCGCTGCAATTTTCTAATGCTGCAACTTCTCTTTATACTACAGCATCATCTGCATGGAACTTCCGACACTATCTACTAGGTCATTTATATATATTGCGAAATGCAATGGTCCCATAACACTCCCCTGTGGCATGCCAGAGGCCACTTTGTCTGTAAACGTCTCTCCGTTGAGAACAACATGCTGTGTTCTGTTTGCTAAAAACTCTTCAATCCAGCCACACAGCTGGTCTGATATTCCGTAGGCTCTTACTTTATCAGGCAATAATGCGGAACTGTATCGAACGCCTTCCGGAAGTCAAGGAAAATGGCATCTACCTGGGAGCCTGTATCTAATATTTTCTGGGTCTCATGAACAAATAAAGTGAGTTGGGTCTCACACGATCGCTGTTTCGGGAATCCATGTTGATTCCTACAGAGTAGATTCTGGGTTTCCAGAAATGACATGATACTCGAGCTAAAAACATGTTCTAAAATTCTACAAGAGATCGATGTCAGAGAGATATAGGCCTATAGTTTTGCGCTTCTGCTCGACGACCCTTCTTGAAAACTGGGGCTACCTGTGCTCTTTTCCAATCATTTGGAACCTTCCGTTCCTCTAGAGACTTGCTGTACAGGGCTGTTAGAAGGGGGGCAAGTTCTTTCATGTACTCTTTGTAGAATCGAAATGGTATTCTGTAAGATCCAGTAGACTTTCCTCTGTTGAGTGTATTCAGTTGCTTTTCTATTCCTTCGACACTTTATTTTGATGTCGGCTATACTTTCGTTCGTGCGAGGATTTAGAGAAGGAACTGCAGTGCGGTCTTCGTCTGTGAAATATCTTTAGAGAAAGGTGTTTAGTATTTCAGCTTTACGTGTGTTATCCTCTGTTTCAATGCCATCTTCATCCCAGAGTGTCAGGATATGCTTTTTCGATACACTTACTGAATTAACGTGAGGCCAGAACTTCCTAGGGTTTTCTGTCAAATCGGTACATAGAATTTTACTTTCGAATTCACTGAACACTTTATGCATAGCCCTCCTTCCTCTAATTTTGACACCCTAAGGCTGACTGGAGGCTATACCCATCCCTCACGACCTTTACACAACTGTGATGACCACGTAAAGTATCTTCCAAATGTTATCCTTATCGCCAAAGAATGTTCCATACTGTGGACTTCAAGTTTACTGTATTGTGTCCTGGTTCCTGGTGGACTGAGGCAAAAGCGATATGATTCGCTTGCAGAAATATGCTCTCCACATTTTGAACCATCGTCCTGACACATCTGCTAGAGGGCTGGTATCCTCTGTAGTCCGTACATGTGGGGCTTTAGAAGATGTCTGCCCCCTTTACTAGAGGAAGTTTTGAAAGACAAAGTTGTCTCAAGGGTTATATGGTTTGACTTGTCAACACATTTATCGACGAAAACGGATTGCCTGAATGCTCGTCCTGGGTATCATTGTCTTTGCTATCCCAAGTAACCATATTATGTAATCAGCCAACAGGCGTCTCGGCTCCCTTTTCGCCAAGGATTTTACACTCTGTTACAGTTCCACACAAACGTGTCTCCTTGTGTGGCGTCTTCAGCTTTGTTCCTATCTTCTTTTCTCGTGAAGCAGGGACAGTGGCTTTCACTTTTCCACTGTCAAAACGTTTTGTATGAATATTTGGCTGCGTAATAAGTTTCTTACACCATCTTTACATCTTGCACCTTTCGTTCTTCCGCTAATTTCTGACAGGAAACTTACTTTGTCCTCCCATGTATTCTTACCTGGCTGTACATGGTACTAAGTTCCTCAGTGTCCTACATCTCCTAAGTGGTACTTCCAGGGGAGCGGATCAGACCACCCTCCTCCGTTTTTTAAAAATCCCATGTCCATTCATAACTAGACTGTGGGTGTTTAGTTCATTCCTCTGCACTTCTGTTCATCATTTGCTGTCTTAACACACTCCACCATCATGGAATATGTTTCACCACTGTTGGCTTTTATGCGAGCATAGTTGAGAGTCTTTGCAGAAGATGCTGAACAACTAGTCATACTGGCATGATGTCCTCCTCAGTGGATAGGCATGCCATTTCTATTTCACACCTGACCACTCATCTTGTTCCATGACTCCCTTGCCTTCTAGTATGGTTCATACCATCCATATCAGTGACCTCGTGGAGTTTACTTTTGGCTTCTGCTTTGCAGCTTAACTTCACAGTACCTGCCATATTCCTGATGGTTGTGAACCCTTCGCCACCTTGGCTTCATGTAGCAGCCCATGTTCATTGTGGACGTCATTTTCTTTACTTTTATAAGCAAGACTCACTGTGGGAAAAAAATGCATAAATAATATGGACTAATCTGTCGTTGAGGTACAAAATTCATTACAATATTACTCTCTACACGAATTTTACTGACTGGCAGTTGGTTCATCAGTTGATAACTCAAAAATTTTATCAATATTATGCACCATCACTTGTCCGTCAGAGAAACCTAGTAGGCATCCTATTAAATATTTGTGACTGAAATCCGCAATGTGTTTTGTTTCTATCTTTGACTTAAACATATTAATGTTTGCCTTCACATCATACCCCAAATCCCTTAACAAAACGTTTCTAGTATACATATGAATTGTCAGTGTTGCAAGTGCCAAGAGGTATTGACACAACTTCCCAATTCTCTAGATGCAATTTATTATTAATTCAGTGACGTTAGCTATGCTTTCGTATGGTTCCAGCCAGTCAATGCTGTACGTCGCTAACCCCTGCACATATATTGGAGGAAAGTAGTTTGCTTTAAATTTAAACCAATTAGGATTAGAGTGAACATAATTACATCGCAGATTCAAATGATGTGAAGACTTGCATACTGCTTGTTTTTATGCAATTTTAGGAAAAATATCATGCAGAAATATCCTCAGAGATATGAACTGAAGTCATGGTAGCGTCGAACATTGTACATCAGCTGGTTCCTATTGGTGAAGTGACAACACAGTTCTTCAGGTGGCCTTAAATCACCAAGAGCTCCATACCCCAAAAAACATCTAAATTGACAGTTCCATGTTTCTTGGATTTCCACATTGTCTTAGGCAATGTATACTTTATAAACATGCTGTAAAATCTCGTGATTTTAAGTTTGCTGACGGATTAATAACACAGATATGGTTAAACTCTTTTTTTCCAGTATCATTGCTGTGGGCCTTTATGTACAACCAAAGCCATGTAAATATAGGCCTTTACCTACAGCAATGGCCTCCATGGTCATATTATGCCTTTCAGCTGCTTTTAATTACTTTTTGCTTTTTCGGGTGTTCTGTACTGCATGGATTATATCAGCTCTCCTAGCTATTGAAACCAGTAGCTGACAGCCCAGCAAATGCAGGTATCAGAAACTGAATTATTCCACCAGATGTCTTTGATATTTGTTGGAACGTGGGCGTTTTAACACATGATTTCCTTCCTTCTTTCTGCCTAAAGGCAGCTTTTGCAGCTGTCACCAATTTTTTTAAATATCCCGTAGCTTTTTCTTCTTCTTTAGTATATAGTGAACTGAATTCAGTAATGCTTGAAGGTTAGTCCAGTACCCAATTTAAGTTCGAGCAAACATTGCCTTATCAACCACATATTCAGAAATAGCTTGTGCTGCATGAGTATCTGTTGCTTGACATACCTGTGTAGCCTTATCAATGAATATTTGCTCTGCAATATGGTGAACTTTGTCTGTAGTGTAGGCAATGATCTGCACTTTGTATACATTGTCCAATACATTAAAGCCCTTATCACCATAAGCTAGGTGCTATTTTAGTTTTGTTCCAGCTCCACATAAATTGTATCCAGAGATATACACTTCTGATGGCAGATTCTCGTGAATACCACCTCCAACTTTGTTGATACGTTTCGTAGCACTCGTGTCACACTACTGCATGGTTTCAGCTTTGCTTTTCGAATTACATAGCAAATTGTGGGTGTTCACCCCGCTGTTGAGCTTTGATGAGAAACTGAGCCATTTCATCAATGCCCTGTTCCTTTAACATCATATGACCCGCTCTATGAGGAACATAATGGGTTCAAAGCTTTCCTGTAATTCCTTTGTGACTTCAATAGGTTTGCTCTTAATGGTGAATAATGCGATTATACTCGTCAATGATTTTTGGCTGTATGTTCAGCCATTTGCACATACATTGAAGATTAAATTGCTTCCACATTCCATTTTTGATGGTCCAGTTGAACCATTTGGCGATACTGGTTTCCAAATATGAGAATGTTGAGTAGTGGTTTATCCCACTTAATTCGAATTCTGCTTTGAAATGTCTATCAAAAAATTCACTTCCATCATATGTCTTCAAGGTTGATGGACATTCAATTTAGTCCTGTCTGCAACAACTGTTCAGAAACCTCTCAAACCTCCTTCCCTGTCTTTACATTCAAAGGTAAGGCCCAAACGAAATTGGACTGTGTCTGTGACTGCGAGAACATACTTGACGCCATTATTTGATTGTAAGTAGTTTTGCACATCCAAGAGATCAGCCTGCCATGCATAATCCATTCCTCGTATTATCAGATATATTCTGCATGCAGGTCTGTAAAGCTCATGAACAACTCTCTCCACACATAATTTTCGTAGCTCAGGTAAGATTGATGATAATTTGTTCATGTGATCTACAATCTCTTCACCAGCTAAAGCTGTAAACAGTCATAATCGATCTATGATTCCATTTAGTTACCACAATTTATATATTCTAGACGTAGACTGTTTGGTCTTTCAGGCTGAACTTCGACTATTTTACCTGCACTAGGTGGAGCTGCTAATGCTGGTTTAGTTAAAATCCTGTATTTGTCACTCTATGAGACTTCCATTCATCCTTTTGGGGTTTTACATGCGTTGGTCATATGTGATATTGAACCACATGTTTTTATAGTTTCAGGGCATATTTTTAACAGTTGACATTTTCAAAATTATTAACTGTAACAGCCTAGGCAATCTTTCAAATTCCTTGTTCCCAATTCTCATTGCCTTGTTGGTTAAACATATTGAGTGCTTACCTAACAAATGCAGTTTTGCCCTGATGACCCCATATGTTCTTTCTTAACTCAGCCCCTCCTCCTCCTCCTCCTGTTTCTCGTTTCATCCATAGTCCATGACTGCTCTTTCGGCCCGTCAGTTACTGGCTTAAATGTTGCTGAAGGACACTGGTCTCGTTGCAATTGACCTAACTTTCATGAAAGTAACTTCTGTCAAATCGTCTTCCACACCTCAGTTTTTAACATTACACTTTTTTGACAACATGCTGCTGCATACTAATCCATTTTTCAAGCAGTTTACAACTTATGTATATTCTGAGACAGTCGGTGGTGATGGGTGTGAAGTGCCTTAGCTATCACATTCTTGTTCCACATATGTGTTAGTTTTACATTGACTCCTTCAATTTTCTCGTTGACACACTGGTCATATTGCTGAATTTGAGCAATCAACACCTCACCATTCATAGCACCTTCCTTGACAAGGCATTCAGTTCCATTACTTTAGTGTTGATTACTTCCATTTTTTTGTCAAATGTACGTGCTTTGCATCCTCTGAATGAATGTGCAACACATGTGTGAATTTGTACATAGTGTACAATATACTGCCAGGTGCATTTTGGTGCATTGCCTTTTTGAAGAATCATTTTGAAGTTTTGACTCTCATTCAGTTTAGTAGTTTCATCTGTAACCAGCAAGTTATACTGAGAGTTACTCCAGCAATCCTCACATATAACGAATTCATTGAGTGCCATGTCAGTTCCTACATGTACTTGGAAAATATGCTTTAAATTCAGATTGTCCTGTTCGATTGTTATAAGGTTGGTGTATCCAAGACCAACAGCTTTGGTATGCTTAAGTATGTCTCACTCAAATAAATTATATTCACTTCTATATGGCGAGCAAAGCAGAAATGTCGGCGGATATCCTGATTTTCCACAGAGATGTTGCCAAAAATGAATATGCTGTTTGGTTTTACGTTTTCAGGTGGTGGAATATCAATGCTTTTGCTGGCAGTTTAGTTTGTTAGTAACTTAACTCCATGCAGAATCTCCTGCAGTAGCTGATGTTTTGATTGAAACAGAATTTTTGAAAAATGTGTACATGCTCTAAGTGGACTCCCACAGGATATGTCAACAGTGTAAAAAGTAATTGTTTTCCGCAGCATGAAACCCCAATAACCAAAGCACCTCTAATATCAGGAAGTAATGGTCCATTCGTCTCGTTCTTCAGGTTTCTACCTTCATCACTGCAGGATCCGTCATTTAAAAACCCTTGTGGTGAGATAGTTTCGTCCACTTGGTTATGGTGGTAACTGTTTATTTACATTTAAATGAAGGGTTTTTATAAACTCTTGCTTACAGCTGGGTATATAAACAAACTTAAATTAGATCGTAATTCAGTGCCCACATCTGGTACTGATGATTCATACATTTCCACTTCCATCATTGCACAGAATGCATCAGGGAGTCGAGCTATGGTAGTTTCCAGTGAGTGGAGATTTTGGCAAGCTACCGACAGTAAATTACTTGTAGAATATGTGACTGCCATCTTTGCCAACAATCTAGCTCATCCTGTACCTCATTTCATTAAAATGTTAAAAATCAACTCCTGTAGATCTGTGCTCCCTCTGTTGTTAAATATTTTAACAGTACCAACTCTATCCCCTACAGACATGGTATGATCACCTGGTAACAGCAGGGGAGAACAAACTTTTCTGTGGAACAAGGCTGACATCTGGTCTGTGACATTGCATTGTCAGTGTCATTGATGCAAAGGGAATATTACTTTGTCATCACTAAATTGATGGTTTTCAAGAAATTCCACTTACTAGACCTCCCTCTTCGATATTACACTGACAGTAACATGCTTACACCCACTGGTATTCAAACAGTAGGTTTGATTGAACAGCATTATGTTGACACCAGATGCCTCTTGCTGCAACAACTTCACCTTTGCTGCAAGGAAAGCATATAGTGTTCGTTAGAATCTTATTTGCTCATTTTCTGTTCGGCAGCATTAATACATAAAATGGCTCACAATGGGGACTTTTGATGCATGACTTGACGTCCTTACCCTTGATGTTTGTCACAAGTGAGCAAATTATTTATCAATTGCTGTAAGTATATTTTCGCGACATCTACTACTATTATAGTTGAAATGGTATTATTATTGTTAGTGTTATTATTGTTATTTAGCTTCAAATCCCGTATTTTGTGCACATGTGTGTATTTATCAGGCACATTTATAAGCTTTATAAACTGTGTGGTCCATAGAACCATTGGCTGAATTGCATCACTCCTTTGTTTTGTGTTACTTGCAGCACTTAGATCGCCCAATCCAGTGGAAGCTCTCATAGTACCAGCAGTAGTACACAGAGTACTGTGAGCTGACATCTTTTCATAAGAAGCGACTTATTTTAAATATTGTCTGTGTTCCTTACCTTCAACTCCTATACTTCATATATGTCTGTTTATTTACCATGCCAACTCTGGTAAGGACAGATATAGTAATTCCTGTGTTCAGATGTGAATGAAGTTGGTGATTCTTCACTCACAGCTCCAGGTAGTGTTGTCCACCAATTGGTCCAGTGCTGCGGTCACCTTGGGTACTGCCCATACTGAGATTAACCTCTCACTTGGTTCGCAGCTCGTGGTCATGTGGTAGCGTTCTCACTTCCCGCAGCTGGATTCCCGGGTTCGATTACCAGTGGGGTCAGGGATTTTCTCGGCCTTGTGATGACTGGGTGTTGTGTGCTGTCCTTAGGTTAGTTAGGTTTAAGTAGTTCTAAGTTCTAGGGGCCTGATGACCATAGATGTTAAGTCCCATAGTGCTCAGAGCCATTTGAACGTCTCACTTGTGGTTGAGTGGGAAGTCATTCCAGTGTGTGGGTGGCAGTGAAAGAATTTCCATGTTGCTGATCGGAGTGCCTGCTCAGTTTCTCTGATGAAAAATTTGATTTCTGTCTATGGCTGATGAAATCCATGAGCCAGATGAAGTCGCTTGCCATGTTCCAGAGAAAGCCTCTGTGTGCAAGACAGGACAGAGGGTAGTATTACTGGTGATTGGAAGCTCCGGTGTTAGGTGTGTAATGGCACCATTTAGAGAAACGACTGTATAGGAGGGGAAGGAATCCAATGTGCATACTGGGAGGAGTCTTTACAGATAAGAAATAGGTGCTTCTGGATGCCATGAAAGGCATGGAATAGCTAGCAGTATTTGGTGGCTCACGTTGGTGCTAACAATATGTGCCATATTGGATTGGAAGAGGTTCTCTCAGGTTTCGGGTGACTGGCTAGTAAAGATTTCCAGATGAAGGCAGAGCTCACCATCTGAAGCATCATGGGCAGAACTGAAAGTGGTTCTTTTATACAGAGTGGAGTGAAGTGTGAATCAGAGTCCCAGACAGTTCTGCAGCTGTGTAGGTTGCAGATTCCCCAAGTAGCGTCAGAAGGTGGTGGCTTTACGGATTCAGCTAAATGGCTCAGGAGTCAACTACACAAAGGAAGCAGTTCCATGAGTATGCGGATGTGTTGAGGGGACTGCGCTTTTTTTTTTTTTTTTTTTTTTTTTTTTTTTTTTTTTTTAGATTAGAGGGTCTCAAGTAAGTACAGAAAGTGCTTCAGTTCCAAAGGCTGCAAGTACAACACCGAAAGAGGGTAGATACAACACAGTAAGTATTGTAGCTGTAAATTGTCGTAGTTGTATTAGAAAAGAACGAGAGCTCAAAGCGCTAACAGAAAGTACTCAATCTCAAATCGTTATAGGTATTTAAATAATTTTAGCTGAAATTTTTGAAGAGACCTAAGCATGTTCACAAATAATAGATGAAATACATTTGGTGGTGTAGTGTTCATTGCTGTTCGATGTAGTTTACCTTGTAGTGAAATTTAAGTAGATAGCTCCTGTGAGGTATTAAGGGTAGCGATCAATTAAAAGTTCTGATCTCACATGTCATGGTCTATCTGTAAAACTACCTCTTCCTGACGTTTCGTTGCCTACTGCAGCCAACATCTTCGGAGGTGAGTAAACAATGGCTGCCAGGCCATGGATTTCCCGTTTACATAGTGTGCATAGAAGGCACCAACATATGTCACGTGGGGCGGAATATAAGTCTGTCTCTGACTAACATCATTATTCTTCAATGAATGTAATCGATCGTCACATCATTGGAACAAAGTCTACCACAATATCCTGTCTAACTTTAAACCGTCCCCTTTTGTGTAGAAATCATTGTGGTGTTCCAGAATTTCTATAGCTTTCCTATACATAAATGCATAGTAATCGATGTTCTGGCTAACACGCTTGTCTCAGTAAATTTTATTTCATGACCACCTTCCTTAAAAATATGTTTCGGTACAGCTGATTTGTCGGTATATCCCAATCTACAGTTCCTTTTGTGTTCGGTTGGCCAAAACTTTCCCAATGCAGTACGTAATATTGTGAATAAATGGAAGAAAAACTTTTCCAGCTGACAGTTGTTGCTGCATGTTGTCACATACTTTTCTTCTGGGATGAAGTGCTCACTCGATGTCATTGTCGGCATATCCATTTTTCTTAACAGCCATTCACAAATGAGTTAGATCAACTTGAAAATAAACTTACTAGCTATGTCCACCAATGTTTTAATGACACCTCTCTTGTTCCTGGGATGATAGTTCGAATGCTTATGGAGGTGATAGTCGATGTGTGTTTCTTTTGTATACACCTTATACCCTAGAATCCCATTGCCTGTTTAATTGCTGATACGTCCAAAAAATTTAGTTGCCATTTCTCTGTTTCTCCATAGTAAATTGTATCTTTGGATTAATACTATTCAGATACACCAAGAAACTGTACAGTTCCTCTCTACTTTGATTCCATATCACAAAAGTCCCATCCACATACCAATACTACTTTCAAGGACTTTTTCTGCCTGACTGCAGCCCTTACTGTTCAAAAAATTCCATGAAAAGATTAGCAACAGCTGGACTCAGAGGGCTGCTCATGGCCATGCCTTCTGTTTGTTCATGAAACTCATTATCATACTGGAAATAAGTCATGGACGGCCGCCCGTGGCCGAGCGGTTCTAGGCGCTTCAGTCTGGAACCGCGCGACCGCTATGGTCACAGGTTCAAATCCTGCCTTGGCCATGGATGTGTGTGATGTCCTTAGGTTGGTTAGGTTTATGTAGTTCTAAGTTCTAGTGGACTGATGACCTGAGATGTTAAGTCCTATAGTGCTCAGAGCCAAATAAATCATGGACATGCAATGTTGGGACCTCCATAGCATGGCAGCCAGTCATTGACTCGCTGCTGCCCGCAGTTGGTAATGAAACGTCAGGAAGTAGTAATTTTACAGATTGACCATGGCCTCTCAGGCCATAATTATAACTAATGGGGATGCTGACTGTGAAAGCCTATACAGTATGATAAGTACGGGTGGAGCTTACACCTACAAACTGGAATAAATTAATAAGTTCCCTTCACCAATGCTCTGACTTGGATGAAACATGCTGAACAGTTCAAAGAAAACTTGTCATTTGAAATAGGTATGCCACTCGTAGAATTAGAGTTGGTGGGGACTTTAGTCTACCCTCGATATATTGGCGAAAATACAATGTCAGTGGTAGGCATAAAACGTCGTCGAAAACCTAACTGAATGGTGTGTCTGAAAATTATTTTGCACAGTAAGTTCAGAAACGCACTGAAAGTGTAAATGGTTGAGAAAACATCTTTGACATCTTAATAACCATGGCCAAACAGGGAGCGTAACAGGTACAGGGATTAGTGACCACAATGTTGTAGAGCCATGAAAAGTTCACAAGAGTGAATACTCTAACATCAAAATTCACCAAAATAAACGCATAATACATGCCCTTGAAAAAACAGATAAAAATTCACTTGACACATCCCAAAGAGAGAGTTTCAACTCCTTCAGATAAGTCTTTCTAAACATAGTCCAGATGTGGTTTAAAGTAAAATAAGTAATAACTGAGACATACAAATGAAATAAATTAATAAGTGGTACTGACACATAACAGGTTAGACCAGTGTTTCAGAAGCAATGAAATACATGACCAGTCTCTCCCTGTAGCTTACCCCCACTTTTTTCAGAATCTCGAACAGCTTGCACCATTTTATATTGTCAAACGCTTTTTCCAGGTCGACAAATCCTATGAATGTGTCTTGATTTTTCTTCAGCCTTGCTTCCATTATTAGCCGTAACGACAGAATTGCCTCTCTCGTGCCTCTACTTTTCCTAAAGCCAAACTGATCGTCACCCAGCGCATTCTCAATTTTATTTTCCATTCTTCTGTATATTATTCTTGTAAGCAGCTTCGATGCATGAGCTATTAAGCTGATTGTGCGATAATTCTCGCACTTGTCAGCTCTTGCCGTCTTTGGAATTGTGTCGATGATGCTTTACCGAAAGTCAGATGGTATGTCGCCAGACTCATATATTCTACACACCAACGTGAATAGTCGTTTTGTTGCCACTTCCCCTAATGATTTTAGAAATTCTGATGGAATGTTATCTATCCCTTCTGCCTTATTTGACAGTAAGTCCTCCAAAGCTCTTTTAAATTCCGATTCTAATACTGGAGCCCCTATCTCTTCTAAATCGACTCCTGTTTCTTCTTCTATCACATCAGACAAATTTCACCCTCGTAGAGGCTTTCAATGTATTCTTTCCACCTATCTGCTCTCTCCTCTGAAAGCAACGGTGGTAACATTAAGAGTGCAACGGGAATTCCACTGTTAAATGCAATGTCACCAAAGGTTGTTTTCATTTTCCTGTACGCTGAGTCTGTCCTTCCGACAATCATATCTTTTTCGATGTCTTTACGTTTTTCCTGCAGCCATTTCGTCTTAGCTTCCCTGCAGTTCCTATTTATTTCATTCCTCAGCGATTTGTATTTCAGTATTCCTGGGCCGGCCGCAGTGGTCTCGCGGTTCTAGGCCCACTGTCCGGAACCGTGCGACTGCTACGGTCGCAGATTCGAATCCTGCCTCGGGCATGGATGTGTGTGATGTCCTTAGGTTAGTTAGGTTTAAGTAGTTCTAAGTTCTAGGTGACTGATGACCACAGCAGTTGAGTCCCATAGTGCTCAGAGCCATTTTTTGTATTCCTGATTTTCCCGGAACATGTTTGTACTTCCTCCTTGCATCAATCAACTGAAGTATTTCTTCTGTTACCCATGGTTTCTTCGCAGCTACCTTCTTTGTACCTATGTTTTCCTTCCCAACTTCTGTGATGGCCCTTTTTAGAGATGTCCACTCCTCTTCAACTGTGCTGCCTACTGCGCTATTCCTTATTGCTGTGTCTATAGCGTTAGAGAACTTCAAACGTATCTTGTCATTCCTTAGAACTTCCGTATCCCACTTCTTTGCGTATTGATTCTTCCTGACTAATGTCTTGAACTTCAGCCTACTCTTCATCACTACTATATTGTGATCTGAGTCTATATCTGCTCCTGGGTACACCTTACAATCCAGTATCTGATTTTGGAATCTCTGTCTGACCATGATGTAATCTAATTGAAATCTTCCCGTATCTACCGCCCTTTTCCAAGTATACCTCCTCAAGGCTCTTGTGATTCTTGAACAGGGTATTCGCTATTACTAGCTGAAACTTGTTACAGAACTCAGTCTTTCTCCTCTTTCATTCCTTGTCCCAAGCCCATATTCTCCTATAACCTTTTCTTCTTCTCCTTCCCCTACAACTGCATTCCAGTTGCCCATGACTATTAGATTTTCGTCCTCCTTTACTTACTGCATTAGCCTTTCAATATCCTCATACACTTTCTCTATCTGTTCATCTTCAGCTTGCGACGTCGGCATGTATACCTGAACTATCGTTGTCGGTGTTGGTCTGCTGTCGATTCTGATTAGAACAACCCGGTCACTGAACTGTTCACAGTCATACATCCTCTGCCCTACCTTCCTATTCATAACGAATCCTACACCTTTTATACCATTTTCTGCTGCTGTTGATATTACCCGATACTCATCTGACCAGAAATCCTTGTCTTCCTTCCACTTCACTTCACTGACCCCTACTGTATCTAGATTGAGCTTTTGCATTTCCCTTTTCAGATTTTCTAGTTTCCCTACCACGTTCGCTTCTGACATTCCACGCCCCGACTCGTAGAACATTATCCTTTCGTTGATTATTCAATCTTTTTCTCATGGTAATCTCCCCCTTGGCAGTCCCCTCCCAGAGATCCTAATGGGGGACTATTCCGGAATCTTTTGCCAATGGAGAGATCATCATGACACTTCTTCAACTACAGGCCACATGTCCTGTGGCTACACGTTACGTATCTTTAATGCAGTGGTTTCCATTGCCTTCTGCATCCTCATGTCGTTGATCATTGCTGATTCTTCCGCCTTTAGGGGCAATATCCCACCCCTAGGACAAGAGAGTGCCCTGAACCTCTATCCGCTCCTCCGCCCTCTTTGACAAGGCTGTTGGCAGAATGAGGCTGACTTCTTATGCCGGAAGTCTTCGACCGCTAATGCTGATTATTTATCAAAATTTAGGCAGTGGCGGTGATCGAACTGGGTACCGAAGACGTTTTGATTATGAATCAAAGACCACGGGTACACCCGTCCTTCAGATAAGTGTTTCTAAACATAGTCCAGATGTGGTTTAAAGTAAAATAAGTAATAACTGAGAGATACATATCAAATAAATTAATAAGTGGTAGTGACACACAACAGGTCAGACCAGTGTTTCAGAAGCAATGAAATACACATGGCAAATTTAAAAGAATGCAAAATCCACAGGATTGGCAAAGTTTTACAAAAGCTCGAAATTTAGTGCAAACTTCAATGAGAGAGGCTTTTAATAGTTTCCAGAACGACACTCTGTGTCGAAATCTGGCAGAAAACGCAAAGAAATTTTGGTTGTATGTAAAGTATACAATCGACAAGGTGCATTAATACCTTCTTTGCGCGATAACAATGGTAAAGTTATTGACGACAGTGCTGCTAAAGCGAGTTACTGAAGATGGATTTTTATCAATTCCTTCACAGGAAAAGCAAAGTATTCCAGAATTCTAATTAAGAATAACTGCTTATATGAGTAACTTAGAAGTGGATATCCTAAATGTGTTGGAGTAGCTTAACACTTAAGAATGGCAATGCCTCTGGGGCAGACTGTACACCAGCCAGGTTCCTTTCAGAATATGCTGATACAATAGCTCCAGACTTAGCAGTCATATGCAACTCTTGAACTGCAGAAAGATCAGTACCCAAAGACAGGAAAGTAGCACAAATTAGACTGGAGCCCAAGAAAGGAAATGGGAGTAATCCGATGAAATGCCCACCCATACTACTAACGTCACTTTGCAGTAGGATTTTGGAAAATATAACCTGTTTGAACATTGTGAATAACCTTCAAGATATCATTTATGGACACATTCGGAGAACATAATTCTTGTGAAACAACACATGCTCTTTATTCTCGCAAAGTAATGACTGATTTGGGCAGATGACATTACATTGATTCCATATTTTTTGTTTTACAGAAAGCTCTAGACTCTATTCCTCACAAGTTATTTCGGATTACGTTGTGTGCCCCTGGAGTATCATCCTAGATGTTTGCACTTACTCGTGATTTTGTACTAGGAAGGCAACAGTTTGTAATATCTGACAGAAAGTCATCGAAGTAATGCCTTTAAATGCGAAAATTTTTAGGTTAGGCTTTACCGTGACTGTTACTGACATTAAATGAAACAACAAGTTCACTGTTACCAGTCACCGTTTTATTCATTTCCACGACGCGTTTCGAAGGTTTAAACCTCCATCATCGGGTAGATTTACATGCGTAAGTATTACATTTGTGTGTGTGTTGTGTTACAATTTTTGGAGGAACTTGTGACACTGCCTCGTGGAGAAACAAGACACTATTTCAGAATATGGTTTAGGATTACTTTTGACAAAAAAATTAAACGGATATCTAATGGTAAACATTAAATAAGTAAACTACAGTACCTTCAGTGGTCACAGGTTCCTTTTGCTGTCGTAACACATCACATATATACTGCCACATTTGTAAACAAATATGGCGTCAGAAATCAGCTGGGTGTAAGGATCGTATAGCAGAAGAGAAGACATAATCGCAAAGTGCAAAGAGTATACATCGTAAAAACATTATTAAAGGATAATTGCTTTAAACTTTTGGCGGTGTTTGTTTTGAGGTGTCAAATGTATGTGTGTGTGCTTCAGATGGCATATAAATCCAATTCTGACAAGTTAAAACTGCTAAACATTCATACTCGTTTATACAATTGTGCAGTGTGGTGTGGAACATCAAAGAAATTTAAAGGATAGCAGCTGTTTTTGTATTATCACGAAATCGGAGAGAGTGCTATGGATACGATACATGAAATGGGATGGCGCTTTTCGCTAGAGCCAGAGATTTTCGTGAAATTTCAAACACGAATTTTGTCGTCATAGTTTGATAATATTTTGTTGGCGCCCATCTATGTAAGGAGAAATTATCATCATAGTGAAGTACGAGAAATCAGAGCTCATATGGAAATATGTAACCCTGCACGCAGTGAGAGTGGAATGGTAAGAAGCAAATTAAAAATTATGGTTCGATGCCCATCTGCCAGGCCCTTAATCGTGAAATTGCAGAGTTATCATGTAGATATAAATCAACAGGCATCATCGTCGTCATCATGGAGGTATGTGCCGTCTATGCAACTAAATGAAGGCAGTTTGTTTGTTGCCATACGCGTTTCGCCTCATTTATTTGGGAAGCATCATCAGTGGCCTGAAATACATGTTTCTTTTTATATATACAATAAGCGTATTATCTGCTAGATATATTCTGTTGATATATTACATTTTGTCGGGTTTTTTAGGTTAGAAGCAACTTTTGTAGCACAAGTTCCATAAAATGATGTATCTTTCGTTTTACTTACGATTTCCAGCGCTGCTAACACATGTATGTGTTTCTGGTGATGTATTTGCTGGTCTCCATGCTCCAGTTAGCCGAATCAGGTGTTGTTTAGCCATTTGTCACATCACATTTCACTTTCACTGCCATTTGGCGATCAACATATGTGTGTTTGCAGTGTGTAGTGTTGCCAACTGTTATGTGTTTCTTTTGTGTTTTGTGGTTTTCATTTGTTGTGTGTGTGTGTGTGTGTGTGTGTGTGTGTGTGTGTGTGTGTGTGTGTGTGTGCAATCCTCACTTTTTTTTGGGTATGAGTTTTTTTTTTGTGTGTAATTTGCTGAGTGCATTACTTTTCCTTTAATCTGTGGGTTCATGTGTTTGTCTGTGAGTCTGTGAGTATATGTGTGTGTGTATGGGGGGAGGGGGGGTAGGAGAGAGAGAGAGAGAGAGAGAGAGAGAGAGAGAGAGAGAGAGAGAGAGAGAGAGAGAGAAAGAGGGGAAGGATATTCATTAATTATTTATCCTGGTTGCACTTCAGTTTGTTATTGTTTTGGTGGCTAGCATGATCAGCGAGTTATTGTTTATATGGATTTGGTCATTGAGTGTCTTCTTTTCCATTGCAATGGCTCTTTGTATGTGGAAGTTTTCTTGCAATGTCAGGAGGTTTTTGTTGTGATTATTCACTCTGATAACTGTCATGTCACATTCCATGTTGGATGGTTCATGTCCATGTTTTATCAGGTGTTCGGCAAAGGTAGAATGACTGTTCTCATATTTCCAACTTCTTATATGTTCTTTATACCTAGTTTTAAAGTTCCTGCTTGTCATCCCCAGATATACTGCTTTACATTCTTGGCACTCTAGCTGGTATATACCTGCTCCTTGGTATTTGTCTGGTTTTTCTGTTGTTTGTAAATGTGATTGGAGTGTGTTTCTTGTTCTGTAAGCTATTTGTAATCCCTGTTTCTGTAATATATTTGCTATCTTGTGTGTTGTTTTGTGTTTGTATGTGAGAGTATACAATTTTTTTCTGTTGTTCATGTCATGAGTGTTATTGCTTTGTGTTTCTGTGTGTGCTGTAGTGTTTGTGGGGTTCTGTAAACTCTCTACCCTCCGCCACACACCGCCAGGTGGCTTGCGGAGTATAGATGTAGATGTAGAACTCTCCCACCCTCCCTTCCTTGCTCTGTCTCCCATGTGTCTCCCCAGCCCTATAAGCAGGTAGGTTGAGATTCCTAAACTGCCAGAAAGTTCTATACAGGCTTATAAATCCATAACCATTCAATGGATTGATAAGATTTACAGCTCCTGTGGAAACGATACCATCTTTTAACATGGAAAAATGTACTTCCATCCAATAAAAAGTTTTTCACTTTAGTAAGCGCGTTTCTAGCTGGGAAATCAGGAAATTTTTTCTTGGTTGTATATACACCCAGTTAAGAAGGTATCTCTTTCATATGAAATGAAGTGCCTATTGAGAAGAAATGCCGTGCACAGGTGGTACAGCTGTTTTATCAGAACAGCAGCACTGCATTGCAGGAATATCATTGAAATAAATGGCTGTGAAGAGGCCCCATGTCAATAAATGTGTTGAAGAATACAATCAAGGAATTTGAAGAAGTAAGTGAATTGGGTGGTGCAGCAGATTGCCGTAGCGGTTGTGGATGTTGATTTTAGCTATAGCTAATCATGCAGCAGATGTCTCAAATTCTGCTGTAAATGTTAGCGTTCTCACAGTCTCTCTCTCTCTCTCTCTCTCTCTCTCTCTCTCTCTCTCTCTCTCTCTCTCTCTCTCTCTCTCTCTGACACACACACACACACACACACACACACACACACACACACACACACACACACACACACCCTCCCTACCTCCTTCCCCCACCGACCCACGCTCCACACACACGCCAGCTCTGACTGCCTCACCCCCAGTCAACAGTTAAAAAGATTTGGTGACACATTTTACACTAGTATCTCTACAAGGCTCTGAATGTGCTGCTAAAGAAGCCCCAAGATAGGCTACAACACTTTCATTTTGCCTTCATTTTTGGCACACATGGAAATGAGCGAATTTTGGCTGGGGAATATTCTTTGGATGGACAAGGCATATTTTACACTGCATGGGGCTGTGAATGCACAGAACTGTCAAATATGGGTGTTTTTCTCTCAAATCTTGTGCAGGAACATCCACTGCTCCCAGCTTATGTGATAGTGTGGTGTGATTTAACAAGCCCCCTTCATTTTCAGTCAGTGTTCCTAGAAGATAATGACAAGTCACGCACCTCTTAGGAGTACAGTGACATCTGAATTTAATAAGGACCTTGTTATGCAACGTGATTCCAGCATTTCATGAAAACACATGTACCATTATTTTGATGATATGTCATTTATCGAGTGAACCATTGGTTTCATGTAAACTTCAGTGTCATCTGCGTCGTATCTCGGCAGTTTCAAGATATGTGGCCTTCAAGATCCTCTGATATAAATTCATGTGGCATGTGGATGTTGGGATATGTGAAAGATTTATTGGGGATGTATCCAGATACCCCTGATCAGTAAGCTATCATATGATGACAGTCAATCTGCTTACACTGTATATGATGTAGACAACTATTAACTACGTCATGTCATGGATACATCAAGCTGCAAAGGCAGTAGACCATTTTGAATATGTAACTTCTGATCATACGCTAACAAAGGTACCAGAACCACCATTATCATTGGTCTGATCGTTCTTCTCTTTTCGTGCTTGATACCTCATTCTCACTGCTTATAGCGCCGTCTTTTCACCTGGTGGCCGAAACTGAAAAATTATTTTTCAGCATGCTCGTTGAGGAGACCAGTTAATATACATACTACAATGTTACAGCATCCTGCAAAGTATAGAGCCCACACTGCAGCACCCAGAACACTCTCAGTTTAATTAAAATCAGCTAAAACGCCTTGGATCGATTTCTTGTTATGAAAACAGGGTGCTTTTCAGACAATTTAACGCTCAGTAAATTCCTAATAAAGTTGCTATGACGTCTAGCAGATACCACACTCGTTTTATGATTGCCACTCAGCAGGGGTTTTTATCAACAGCTTGTGTTTATTGTTATTACAGTGTAATAATTATGGTGACCTCTGTCAGTGTCTCTTACAATATGCAGTGTGTCCCATGTCTCCCTAACCATTCAAACCAGTCGGCTCGGACTTCTTATTCTCCATGAATTCTGTCCACAGCTCGTGATCTAGTAGCTAACATTGCTGTTTCTGGATCATGGGATCCTGGGTTCGATTCCTGGCTGGGTTGGGGACCTTCTCTGCCCAATGACTGGGTGTTTGCATTGCCCTCATCATTTGATCATCATCATTCGTGACAGTGGCTATATTGGACTGTGTAAAAAAAGACTGTAAAAATTGGGACTGATGACTGTGCAGTTGAGTGACCCACAAACCAATCATCATCATACATGACTTCTGAGAGTAAGAGAACTGTACTTCAACGTATATTTCGGCAAATGATTTATGAATTTGTGGATGACACTAATATTCATCAAGATTAAATGATGGAAATTGGTGATACAAATTCAGAAAAGGGCTTGGTGGTGGTAGTAGTGGTCGTTGTGAAAATGATAACAGAGGACATACTCATATCACCATGACTCCTTCTTTTATTGTAGGGGAAAGTCAAATGGAGACATGAACAATCCAAGCAATGTTTATGCTAGACAATACAACAATGCTTTGCAGATTCCTGCCCTGTGACTTAGTGGTAATGCGTGGGGGCAGGAATCGAGACATTGAACAAGAAATCAGGTGTACTTTTCCCTGAAGATATTTTAGATATTCAACAGTAATGAAACAAAATCTTGATAATATAAAAACGTTCAAAAGAACATTCCTTCTTTGCATGATATTAATATTTCTGAGATAAGATTTAATAGGCTTGCTTGTATTCACGACAGTCTCCAACCCTGGCATCAAGTGCACTGACAATCTTTCCTTAGTAGGTGGAACCAGATGTAATAGTTTCACAGTGATGTAAGAAACGACCCACCAGGGTAGCCGAGAGCACTAACACACTGCTTCCTGGATTCGAGCAGGCATGCTGACTCCAGATCGAATCCACCTGGCAGATTAACAACAGTGTGTCGGCCAGCCTGGATGTGGTTTTTTAGGTGGTTTTCTATACCCTGTTAGGTGAATAACAGGCTGGTCCCTACATTCCACCTCAATTACACAGCTTGCAGACAGTCGTATTTTCCCTTGGATTACACTGGATGGGAACAGTTAGGGTACACTAATTCACTAATTATGTCCTGGAATAGGGGGGGGGGGGACGACGACTTTGGGAATGGTGACCCCATCGTAATACTAGCCTGTATAATATGTAATGGCACTTCGCAACCTTTACTCAGTTATTGGTCGAGGCTGGTTGCAAAGTCTCATTGATCCCGCAACCCAACTAGTTGCTGGGTAGAGAAGTACTGGCGTAGATAAATCGAATGTAAGAAACTGTTTTTGTTCATAATGACAGCCCTTTGGTTGGAAAATTGAGAGAACAAAGGAAGGAATAAAATAGAGGTAACAGCTATCATGCCAAAATTTTTAACAAATATGGTGTAAACCATCAGCAGTGTTACTGTGCAGGCTGTAGTATGTGTGTCGATAAAATACATGTGCACTTCCATCATCACTGCAACCATCAAAAAGAAGCACAAAGTATATCTATTTAAAAAAGCTGATAAAAATGCTCTTAACGCCCTCTTAAGGGACAGTCTTCTCCTTCTGATCTGATCATGTAAGTGTAGAAAAGTTGTGGTATGTTTTCAAAGAGATCATATCGCCAGCAATTGAGAGATAAGTACCACATAAATTAATAAGTAGTGATGGCACTCATCCCCCATGGTACACTAGGTGGGTCAGATCGTTGTTGCAGAAGCAACGAAAAAACCATGCCAAATTTAAAAGAGCGCAAAATCCTCAAGATTGGCAGAGTTTTACAGAAGTTCGAAATATGGCGTGTACTTCAATGCGAGATGCTTTCGATAATTTCCACAATCAAATTCTGTCTCGAAATCTGGCAGAAAACCAAGAGAGATTCTGGTCATACATAAGGCACACCAGTGGCAACACGCAATACAACGGTGAAGTCCCTGAAGTCACTGAAGATAGTGCCACTAAAGCAGATTTATTAAATACGGTTTTCCGAAACTCCTTCACCAAAGAAGACGAAGTAAATATTTCTGAATTCCAATCAAGAATAACTGCCAAGATGAGAAACATAGAAGTAGATACCCTCGGAGTAACAAAGCAGCTTAAAGCACTTAATAATGGCAAAGCCTCCGGTCCAGACTGTATACCAGTCAGGTTCCCCTCAGAGGAGGCTGATAAAATAGCTCCATATTTAGCAATAATATACGACAACTCGCTTACCGAAAGATTCGTGCCTAAAGACTGGAAAATTGCTCAAGTCACACAAATACCCAGAAAGGGAAGTAGGAGTAATTCACTAAATTACAGGCCTATATCACTAACATCGATTTGCAGTAGGGTTTTGGAACATATACTGTATTCAAACATTATGAAATATCTCGAAGAAAACGATTTATTGACACAGTCAGCATGGATTCAGAAAATATCGTTCTTGTGAGACACAACTGACTCTTTATACTCTGAAGTAATAAGGGTTATCCACAAGGAATGTCAAATTGATCCCATATTTTTAGATTTACAGAAGGCTTTCGACACTGTTCCTCACAGTTGTCTTCTAACCAAACTGTGTGCCTATGGAGTATCGCCTCAGTTGTGCGACTGGATTCGTGATTTCATGTCATAAAGGTCATAGTTCGTACTAATTGATGGTAAGTCATCGCGTAAAACAAGTAATATCCGGCGTTCCCCACTATTGTTCCTGCTCTATATTAACAACATAGGAGACAATCTGGGTAGCTATCTTAAATTGTTTGCAGATGATTCTGTCATTTACCGTCTTGTAAAGTCATCACATGATGAAAACGACTTAAAAAATGATTTAGATAAGATATCTGTATGGTGCGAAAAGTCGCAACTGACCCTGAATAAGGGAAAGTATGAAGTTACTCACATGAGTCCTAAAAGAAGTGTGCTAAATTACGATTACACGATAAGTCACACAAAACTGAAGGCTGTAAATTCAACTAAATACTTAGGGGTTACAAATAACATAAATTCGAACGATCACATAGATAATATTGTGGGTAGAGAAAAAGGGAGAGAAGGAAACATAGTAGGTGAATATGGATAGAGGGTAAGAAATGAAAGAGGACTTCGTCTGGTAGAATTTTGCACAGAGCATAACTTAATCATAGCTAACATTTGGTTAAAGAATCATAAAAGAAGGTTGTACACAGGGAAGAATCCTGGAGATACCAGAAGGGATCAGATAGATTATGTAATGGTAAAACAGAGATTTAGGAACCAGGTTTTAAATTGTAAGACATTTCCAGGGGCAGATGTGGACTCTGACCACAATCTATTGGTTATGAACTGTATATTAAAACTGAAGAAACTGCAATGGGAATTTAAGGAGATGGGACCTGGATAAACTGAAAGAATCAGAGGTTGTACAGAGTTTTAGGGAGAGCATAAGGGAACAATTGACAGGAATGGGGGAAAGAAGTACAGTAAAAGAAGAATGGGTAGCTTTGAGGGATGAAGTAGTGGAGGTAGCAGAGGATCAAGTAGGTAAAAAGACGAGGGGTAGTAGAAATCCTTGAGTAACAGAAGAAATATTGAGTTTAATTGATGAAAGGAGAAAATATTAAAATGCAGTAAATGAAGCATGCAAAAGGAATACAAATGTCTCAAAAATGAGATTGACAGGAAGTGCAAAATGGCTAAGCAGGGATGGCTAGAGGACAAATGTAAGGCTGTAAAGGGTCATCTCATGAGGGATAAGTTAGATACTACCTACAGGAAAATTAGAGAGACCTTTGGAGAAAAGAGAGCCACTTGCATGAATATCAAGAGCTCAGATGGAAACCCAGTTGTAAGCAAAGAGGGGAAAGCAGATAGGTGGAAGGAGTATACAGGGTGTTACAAAAAGGTACGGCCAAACTTTCAGGGAACATTCCTCACACACAAAGAAAAAAAATATGTTATGTGGACATATGTCTGGAAACGCTTACTTTCCATGTTAGAGCTCATTTTATTACTCCTCTTCAAATCACATTAATCATGGAATGGAAACACACAGCAACAGAACATACCAGCGTGACTTCAAACACTTTGTAACAGGAAATGTATAAAATGTCCTCCGTTAGTGAGGATACATGCATCCACCCTACATCACATGGAATCCCTGATGCGCTGATGTATCCCTGGAGAATGGCGTATTGTATCACAGCCGTCCACAATATGAGCATGAAGAGTCTGTACATTTGGTACCCGGGTTGCATAGACAGGAGCTTTCAAATGCCCCCATAAATGAAAGTCAAGAGGGTTGTGGTCAGGAGAGCGTGGAAGCCATGGAATTGGTCTGCCTCTACCAATCCATCGCTCACCCAGGCTGTTGTTCAGAAGTGCACAAACACTTCAACTGAAATGTGCAAGAGCTCCATCGTACATGAACCACATGTTGTCATATTTGTAAAGGCACATGTTCTAGCAGCTCAAGTAGAGTATCCCGTATGAAATCATAATGTGCTCCATTGAGTGTAGGTGGAAGAACATGGGGCCCAATCAAGACATCACCAACAATGCCTTCCCAAATGTTCACAGAAAATCAGTGTTGATGAAGTGATTGCACAATTGCGTGCTGATTCTCGTCAGCCCACACATGTTGATTGTGAAAATTTACAATTTGATCACGTTGAAATGAAGCCTCATCCGTAAAGAGAACATTTGCACTGAAATGAGGATTGATACATTGTTGGATGAACCATTCGCAGAAGAAGTGTACCCTTGGAGGCCAATAAGCTGCTAATAGTGCCTGCACACGCTGCACGTGGTACGGAGACAACTGGTTCTACCGTAGCACTCTCCATTCAGTGACGTGGTCAATGTTACCTTGTACAGCAGCAACGTCTCTGACGCTGACATTTGAGTTATCGTCAACCGCACAAAGAATTGCCTCATCCGTTCTCCTCATCGCTCTAGGTCATCCTCAGTCGCGAGTCATAGGCTGGAATGTTCCGTTCTCCCTAAGACACCGATCCATTGCTTTGAACGTCTTCCTGTCGGGACACCTTCGTTCTGGAAATCTGTCTCGATACGAACATACCACGCCACGGCTATTGCCCATGCTAATCCATACATCAAATGGGCATCTGCGAACTCTACATTTGTAAACATTGCACTGACTGCAAAACCATGTTCGTGATGAACACTAACTTGTTGATGTTATGTACTGGTGTGCTTGATGCTAGTACTGTTGAGCAATGAGTCGCATGTCAACACAAACACCGAAGTCAACATTACCTTCCTTCAACTGGGCCAACTGGCGGTGAATCGAGGAAGTACAGTACATACTGACGAAACTAAAATGAGCTCTAACAAGGACATTAAGCGTTTCCGGACACATATCCACATAACACATTTCCTTTGTTTGTGTGAGAGGAATGTTTCCTGAAAGTTTGGCTGTACCTTTTTATAACACCTTGTATAGAGGGTCTATACAACATTCTTTTGGCACCACTTACATAGGGATAAATGATAATCAGGATAAAATAAGAGAAATCAGGGCTCACACAGAAAAATTCAAGTGCTCGTTTTTCCGCGCCGTTCGACAGTGGAATGGTAGAGAGTGAGTTTGAAAGTGCTTCATTGAACCATCTGCAAGGCACTTTATTGTGAATAGCAGAGTAATCGTGTAGATGTAGATGAATAGTTTATCATTGTACCTGCCACACGAAATGCTGTGTTGTAAAGATTAGGGATATGACACAAGCACCCAGTATCTTCACAATGCTTACACGGTGATCTCTAAAACAATTGATAAATAAAAACCTCAAAATTTATTTATTGCTAAAGCTTTCCAGAAATTCTGTTTCTTATTCAGGTTGGTTTATGGTTGACTGGCATATTGTAAAATCTTAATTGTAAGTCTTATTTCTAGTTCTTTGACAAACTGAAAGGTATTTGTTTCAAATCTTATTTGCATATTTTTCTGATGTGTTTTATGATCATTAGTGTTCAGTTACTTCACTTACATGTGTATGAAAATAAAATTTGTTTATTATTGAGTCCGCAGCTCGTGGTCGTGCAGTAGCGTTCTCGCTTCCCACGCCTGGGTTCGATTCCCGGCAGGGTCAGGAATTTTATCTGCCTCTTGATGACTGAGTGTTTTGTGATGTCCTTAGGTTAGTTAGGTTTAAGTAGTTCTAAGTGACTGATGACCATAGATGTTAAGTCCCATAGTGCTCAGAGCCATTTGAACCATTTGTAAATTATTGAGTTATAAAAGTTACAATATTTAGTGATGCAGTTGTCAACTTCTAGAATCTGACACACCATGATACCAGTTATATTTAAAAAAAATCGTGTGATCCAGACCATGCCAAACAAAACTATACACTCAACAGAATGCAAAAAATTGAAAAGGTACAGTCAGAACAAAAGAAAACTCTGGAGCCTACACACCTTCAGTACTTTGTAATCTTTTATATCCAGCTACATACATACTGGGGACCTGAAAACCATTACAGTTTTTCTCTGTGGGAAAGGGTTTAACTGCACGTATAATAATGAAACCCAGATACTACAGGTGTAGCTCATGCATCAGCTGTTATCACTGCCACTCAGTATGTAGTGTTACCCTTCAGTATTTAATGGGTGATGATGTGACCATTTATGTGTGTGTCCTTCAGTCAACGGTGTTCTACAATGGCAGGAGACCAGATATTGGGAAGATGTAAAAACTTTCAACAAGGCTCACTCACAGTGTACTGGTAAATTTGCAACCATTTCCATCTGTTCAGACAATATTTCCATTTGTGGAAGGCTTCACATAAGTTGCAGTGCCAAAAACAGTTGTAGATTAAAACAATATGCAAGTATGTCATTCACATTCCTTCAAAAGTATGCAAATTTATCCCCTTGATTGATGTCACATTGATTCTTGTTCATGAACAGTCATTGTCCAGCTGATCAACATCCATTGTAGATAGCGAATGAAAATATTGATGCTTGGACTAGAAATTGATTTATTTGGAGTCAGACAAAAAAATTGTTTACCAGGTGAAATAAATTTACCATTTCTAGAGGTAAAAGTGTTGGCGAAACAAGAAGAATGCAAAACCTCTCTTACCTCATCAGTTCTTTACTTCTGGTGGCATATTATAATTTTAAATCAGTAACAGTTACTGAATATGTCAATTCTTATGCACTTTTATGACTTGTGGCCTATAGTACTGGATTTATGGTCACTCAAATATTGTTTCTTTGTTGTATATCTCAATATTTAACATTATCCTCCTCACTCTTCAGATTTACTCAGACTGCTGGTGGGAGTTGCAGCATATCATGTGAAGAAACTTGTCACCATAGACTGGTCCAGGATGAGTTGGTGATAGACGTGGAGAAGTCAACACATGGGTTCAGTACCAATACAGAAGAAGTGACTATTGATAAGGAATGCTCAGTTGCCACCCAGTATGACTGTAGCACGAGGGAAAAGGAATTACATGTATATAGCTGTAATTTCTGCCAACAGAGTTTTTCTTCAAAATACAGACTCATAATGCATGTGTTTATGCACATTGATGGAACGCAACCACCTTCGTATGTTTGTAAGTGGTGTGGTGAGGTATTTCACAGTGATGTTAACTTGAAAAAGCATATGAGAATGAGTGAGAATTGTCAAGTTTTAAGTGCTGACAGTCATGAAAAGTATGGACATAGTGATGAGCATCAAACCGCTACCTCGATGGATAGTGAGGCAGAAGTTTCTGTCACAGAACACAATGTGCAGTCATCATGTAAGGAAACTTGGAAAGGTTCAAAGAAGCCCTCTAATGACATGTATAACACACATATGACAAATGATAGAGAGAAAACAAGTAATTATAGAACTTTGTCTATAGCTGTTAATGTCAGTGCTCAGGCTGATCTACTTACTGCAAACAGAACTGACAGATGTGGTATTTGTGGGAAATTGTTTGCTAGGTCAGGTGATCTTGAGAGACATGTTTCCATTCATACTGGGAAAAGACATCACAAATGTGATATTTGTCAGAAATGGTTTGCCAAATCACGTTATCTAAAGGCTCACACATTAATTCACACTGGAAAGAAACCTTACATGTGCGAGATTTGTGGGGAATCTTTTACTATGCTAGGTAATCTCAAGAAACATTCATTAATTCACACTGGAAAGAAACCTCACAAATGTGAGATTTGTGAGAAAACTTTTGCTTGGTCACGTGATCTCAAGAATCATGTTTTAATTCACACTGGAAAGAAACCGCACAAATGTGAGATTTGTGGGAAATCTTTTGCTAGGGCAGATCAACGCAAGATACACACATTAATTCACACTGGAAATAAACCGTACAAATGTGAGATTTGTGGGAAATCTTTTATTGTATTAGCCAATCTTAATAATCATATATTAATTCACACTGGAAAGAAACCTCACAAATGTGAGATTTGTGGGAAATCTTTTACTGTTTTAGGTGGTCTCAAGAGACATGTATTAATGCACACTGGAAAGAAACCTCACAAATGTGAGATTTGTGGGAAATCTTTTACTATGTCAGGTGATCTCAAAAAACATGTATTAATTCACACTGGAAAGAAACCTCACAAATGTGAGATTTGTGAAAAATCTTTTACTATGCTAGGTAATCTCAAGAGACATGCATTAATTCACACTGGTAAGAAACCTCACAAATGTGAGAATTGTGGGAAATCTTTCAGTATGTCTAGCTATCTCAAGAAACATGTAGTAATTCACACTGGAAAGCAACCGCACAAATGTGAGATTTGTGGGAAATCTTTCACTATGTCTAGCTATCTCAAGAAACACATAGTAATTCACACTGGAAAGCAAACGCACAAATGTGAGATTTGTGGGAAATCTTTTGCTAGGGTAGATCAACGCAAGATACACACATTAATTCACACTGGAAATAAGCCTCACAAATGTGAGATTTGTGGGAAATATTTTACTATATTAGCCTATCTTAATAAACATCTATTAATTCACACTGGAAAGAAACCTCACAAATGACAGATTTGTGGGAAATCTTTCACTATGTCTCGCCATATGAAGAAACGCGTATTAATTCACACCAGAAGTAAACCGCACAAATTTGAGATCTGTGGGGAATCTTTTGCTACATCAGGTGATCTCAAGACACATGCATTTGAACACACTGGAAGTGGACCTCACAAATGTGGTATCTGTGACAAAAGTTTCACTTACTTGGATACTCTCAAGACACATGCATTACTTCACATCAGAAAGAAAATGTAAGTATGTGTTAGATTACACAAATAGGTTTTCGTGGTTGGTGCCCTCAAGGCCTATAAAATAATGTATATACCAGGGGACAATAAATTGTACTTCTGGTGAAATAACTTTAAAATCTGGTAGAATAGTGAAAAAACTTGTAATGATGTGTACTATGGAGTGCTAACAGATAATGCGACAAAAAATTCATATCTGTAGCTTCAGATGTCAAGGAATGGTATTACGAAATACTCAAGAAACATGAATCAAATGTGTTTTTGTCATTAGCACTGCTGCTTTTTCCTATTGATCTTGCGACAAGAAGATTGTGAATTGTGATAAATCCTTACATTTGTCAGTAATCATAAGTATCCTGCAATATTCAGTATAAGGCCAAGGAAATGTGATGACTTGCTGCTTAATATTCCAAAGTAGTACTTGTAACTCTGTATAGACACAGTGACAGTAAAAATATATTCATGGCACTGGCTTCAGTGAGACTAGTAAACTCAATACTGGAGAAACATGAATATAACAATTATTTTACTCTGATATGTTTTCTCAAGAGACTTGATTTGTCATTAATAGTGTGTACATTTATGTTCTGTTGGTACTAATCCTGCATTAGTAAACATAACAAATATAAGAACGTGCTTAATAGCATGTTTGGCCACCTTTGGAATACAGTACTTTGGCAATTATACATGATATGGACTTGACACATCATTTACATGTTTTTGGGTGTATGTTGCACCAGTTGTATTCCACACATTCACATTAGCTAAATGGTATGGTCAAGACATCAGTGTTAGTTACCATGCTACTCAGACCATGCACATGTGACATGGACAGTTAGCCTGCTGAAAGATGCCTCCACTATGGGAGAGCACACCAGGAATGAAGGAATCCATGCAGTTCCAATAAATGTCACATAGTCTGCAACTGTCATGATGTCTTCTGTTGCCAACAGGTGTCCCAAAGGAACCAAACAGACTGCCCCCAAAGCATAATGGGCCCTCTATTTGGTGCCATTCATTTAGATGATTGCATATCTGGGTGTGCAACTGACCTGGTGTAACAGGAAATGTCACCCATCCTGACAGTTAACATTTGAATTGACCTTCACTCCAGCCTCAATGATCCCTTGCCCACTTCAGTTGCAAGTGAACATTTTGGTGGATCAGTATGGAAACATACAGTGACCATATGTTCCAGAGCCACACATTCAACAATGTACATTGATCTGTGGGTTCCAAAACGTGTATGGCTGCCCCAGCGTTTTTTTCTGTCATTAGATATGCCACATATTGCCACATGTCCAGCTTTACAGAGCAGGCAAGCTTATGACCTCCATACTTTGTGAAAAAGTATAGATGTATTACATCTTCTCATAATGTTATGGACTCATTACCTTTCAGCCACTTTCCTCAGATGTTCACAACAGTAGCATAGATCCATTGTACCAACTTCACCACTGTTGAGGTGCTAGTTCCCAACTGCAATGCCACTTTAACTTGCCCTTTGCTAAAGTCACTTACATAATTAAATTTACATGTTCGCAACTCATCTTACTGATAGAACATAAGGTGTAAACCTTTGGTCTGCTTATATACTTGTAATCTGCTTACCGCATCATGTGAATACAACATGGAGTTCATTCTCCTCATGAACAGTGTTCATGACATTTTTGCCCATCAGTGCCTTTTCATGTAAATGGGCCAGATGCGGAAATGTGTAATCTAAGAAATTCATCATGCTTGGTTGCCATTTATACTAGTGCACAATAGCTATATGTTTGTGAAGTATTTTTGTTTCACAAAGCTCTGTACATAATTCAGAGATAATATACGTAAGTGTTATCCACCAAAGCTCTTAATTACTTGTTCAGCATCTAATACTGCGTAAGTTCTACAAAAAAAAAGAATTAGGTAAACAAACATTAGGTGTTATTATTTGATTCCAGTTTTCTGTATACACAAGAACACCACATGGGAGAACTCAGAACGTGAGCACTAAATATTTCTTGTGTTATATTCAAAGATGTTTCCATTGTGGGTATTTTTCTTAATTTGTGTTAAATATACATGAGGTTTTAGGAAAATTGTACCTATGCTTCAGTTTCAATTTCAGAACGATTGTTTTTAATTTTGATTTCCTACTTATTTGTTATTGTTGAAAGTGGTGTAGTATGTTACATCATATGTGTAACAATTGGAGACAGTTATAATTAAGTGATTGGCACTGTTCTGTGTTGCTAAACTTAAGCTGTGACACTTTGTAGTGATATGATTACATTGTATTTCATCTTTCCCATGACAGTACATCCACAACTGCTGTATGGGTTATTCATAATAGACAACATCCCCATACATTTGGATTAAATATTATTTTCCAATAAAAGGAAAGAAAAACCGGGTTTCTGGACAATAGCCTTATATTCCAATGAATCTGAAAATGTACTACAAAGTGTGGCGACTAAACATATTATGAATCTCTAAGAAACAGTAAAATTTGTAAAACATGGTAAAAAAAAGGTACACAATATGGACTGAATATCTATAGGCGTCAGCTAAAGATGGGTCATATGGTGTTTCTCTGGTACACGAGATGTAAGCAGAAAATAAACATGTTCAGTGGTTGTGTGGAAAACCACCCAAAGAACTGAGTCCACATAAACACTGCACATACCCATAAATTAAAGAGTGTAACTGCACCTATTAAAATAATAACCTAAGCTAATCACTCCAGAATAAACTGTTGTATAAGAATTGTCAAGGACAAGTCAGTTGTAGGTTTTGGATCCAGGAGTAAGGGTAATCAAGCATATTGTTTAAAAAAAAAAACAATGAGGAGTACTATAAAACAACTAACTGGTATTTACATCAGAACTTTACTTCTAAGGCCGCTAACAGATTGAGGGCATAGTGTTGGAGAATGGGATAGAAGCACACCTCTGATCAGACTGAAAGCTGGTTGCCAATAGTGAGCCAAATTTATCCCGGCTATGCCCTATGACCCCATGTGACCATTAACAGTGGTCTCATTGGTTGCTGGATGGTTTTCTAGGTTTTCCTCACTAAGGATGCTTCTTGGAAGTGTCTCCTCATCAGTATTTTCACTGTAAGAATTGTATGAATGTGAACAAGGCATATACAGCGGTAACTGATACAGAACTAGCCCCCTCACTAGCCACAGCTCTGAAGTGAAACGTATTTCATGAAGTGTTCCCCACTTGGTCTATCAATCTACCACACACACTTTACTCCCCCTCCATAGCAGCAGGCTAATTATTTTCAAAATTACAAAAGTAGTAGTTTGATATTTGAAAAAGCTCCTTTGGACTGGTGGCTCTTGCTAAAGGATGCAACGTTCAAATAGGGGAAACAAATAATTTTCAAAATGCAGTAAAAAAGTGGACAGGAATAGAAAACTAAAAGCAATTAAGAAGTGACAAATAATAGTACAATAATTTAGAGTTCGAATTAGCCAATTTTGGCTATTGTAGAAATATACGCAGCCAACTGAAATGATGCACTGATACAGTGGTGTGGTGGTGCCGAGGTAACATGTTTGCTGACCATGTACTGATCCAGCAGGGTCAGCTTGAGGGCTGCCAAGATACATCAGCTGGGCAGTGGCTAAGCTGGTGCAATGGTGATGCCAGTGGACAGTGATGGAGTATTGTGGTTCAGAATGACAGCATTGGGGCCAGCAAATGTTGTTACCAGTTGTGAAGGTCTAGCCTCGCAGATTATGAAAGGCTGTAACACTGCATCAGATGGGTGCATCATCGAAGGCTGGCTAGTTTTTTCCATACAAAAGGTGGTCTAGATCAATAATATTAATAAGATTTATTAGTTTTCCTATAATCTGTGCAGTTTGTAGTATAAAAGTTAAAATTACAAAGTTATTGAAGGACACATTACAAACTGATTATATATCCATAATAAAGTAACCTCATTAAGACAACTGTAACACTTTCATTGTTTTATTAAATCTTACTTCATGTACTTAGGTTGACAGCCCTGTAGCCAGGCAAATGTGGGTGTATGAAGCTCTCACTAAGTTAAGCAATTAATATTGAAATAGGAGCTAATTTAGTTAATATTACATTTTAGACTAGTGAATTTACTTCTTATCTAATCTATGTATTGAAGGTTTTGCTTTTCTAAACGTAATTACATCGAAAAGGAAATATTTTCTAAAGGCCAGCAGTTGTGTTGTTGTTTACATATTTTGGCATAAATTTCGTACGAGTATAGATATTTGTTTTTGACTAGACTTAGCTCTTCAAAGTTAAATTAATTCGTGTCTCTCATCCATAATTTGTGTGGTTGATTATAAGTTTCTGAGCCAAGTTTATAAGTTTGTTTACATTAGTGTTTAGTTACATACTAGGACAGGTTAAAACCTATCATGCTGTTGAAGTTATTTTTTGCTTTTGTGTCACGTTTTACTATCAAACCATGTGTGACAGGTGTGGTGGTTGCCATAGAAATTTGAAAGAGGGAGTGTTCTGTATAGACTGTAGGTTGTGGTTTCATTGGGGAGAGTGTAGCGGAGAGGAAACAAGGATAGATCATTAGGCTCTTCCATGGCAGTGTAGGTTACATAGAACGGATAGAAAAATTGTGGAACTGGCAGCAAAGATTTGTGACCTTAAGGCTGAATTAGAAATCACGAATTTGGAATTATGTAAACTAAGGGAGGAAAAGGACTCTGGGCGCTGGTAAAAGGTTGCAAGCAAAGGGCAAAAAAGGGAAACGGTTGATAGAACTTACATAATTCAGTTAGGAAATCAGTTTGGCTTGCTATCTGAAGTAGTGGAGAAAGGGCCTCATTCAGATTTAGTTGAATGTAGGTTGAAGCAGAATATTAGCTTAAATTAAAAAGACAGGTCGGGATCAAACCAGAATAGGAAAAGAAAAATTCTGCTTATAGGTAGCAGTCTTGGGAGGGGTGTGGGCCAACAGCTACAGGAGAAATTAGGGACAGAGTACCAGGTCACACGTTTTGTAAAACCAAGTGCTAGCCTTAGCCAGGTGACAGAAAATTTATGTCAGCTATGCAAGGACTTTGAGAAGGAAAATCAGGTAATTATAGTTGGGGGAGCAGTAAGCAGCCTGGGTATGAATTCAGGGTATAGTATTAGGAGTGACCTGGATAAAATAGGAGCAGAAACTGGGCACACGAATGTTGGGTTTTTGGAGGTATTTCAGCACTATGATCAGCCCTGGGTATCACATGTTAACACTGAACTGAACAGGATGCTCCACACACCGGCAAAGTCTCACATGAGTGTTGGTCCAGTTGGTGCTATTGGTAGGTGGGGCTACACTACACATGGCCTGCACCTTATTAGGAAGGGGGAAGCTAAATTAGCTTCTCTATTAGCAGATACTGTAAGGGGGGCACTGTCACACAAGGGGTGATCCCTGTGGTTATTGTAACCAAGGCAGACAGTTTTTTTTAGGTTAAAGTCAGTTTCCAGACAGACAACAACCAAGGAAAATATATGAAAAGGAACTTCATGCACAGCAAATAAGGATAAAGCTAAGGATGATATCAACTTCGCCAAAATACCAGAGGAATTTTTAAAAAAAGTAGGTGAGCTGATAATGTATTTAGATGATCTCGAAAATAAGAATAAGAATGAGATTGATATACTTTGTCTGTCTGAGCATCATGTAACTGTGGGGATGGAAAATGTCAGTATAAATGGGTATCATTTAGCATCTTACACTTTTAGATCTAGTATGGATAAAGAAGGAGTTGCCATTTTCATAAAACAAGGGTAAAAATACAGAACTGTTGAAGTGAGCAAATTTTGTGTTGATCAGCACTTTGAGGTTTGTGCATGTTAACTTCAGCTAGAAAATGTTGTTATTAGCAACAGTGTACAAGTTTCCACTAGGAGATTGGGAGCTATTCATAAAAAAGTTTGACTCCCTATTATGCTGTCTGTCAGATAAAAAGAAGAAGTTATTAATCTGGGGTCAGATAAAAAGAAGAAGTTATTAATCTGGGGTGATTTCAGTGTTAACTTTTCTAAGCAATTCTGATAGGAAAAGTGAACTAGAAGTGTTGTTAACAACATATAACTTAGAATCAGTAATCAGTATCCGTACACGTATAGCTCAAGACAGTAGTACTCTAATAGATCATGTATTTGGACAGCAAGAGGATGTAGAACAAACACATGCTTTCCCTGTGGTAAATGAATTATCTGACCATGATGCACAACTGATTAACTTACAAAACATAACTGGGTGTACACTGCAGAAACCATTAAGTAAAAGAGTGAGGGTGCTCAACCCGGTATCTATAGATCACTTCAGAGAAAGTTTAGGAAATGTAAACTGGGAAGATATATATAATGATCCAAATGCTAATGATAAATGCAGCATATCTCCTAATAAATTTATATCCCTTTTTGAACATTGTTTCCCAAAGAAAATTACTAAATGTAACACCACAATATTTTTAAAGAAACCTTGGATTATTGTAGGTATTAATGTATCTTCAGAAAGAAAAAGAAAACTGTATGAGACAGCAAGAAGTAGTTTTACACTATAAAAATTATTGTAACACACTGAGAATAGTTTTAAAGAAAGCAAGAAATATATATTTTAGAGAAAAAATTAACAACTCCAGCAATAAAATCAAATCAGTGTGGAATGTTGTTAGAAGGGAGGCAGGAAAACTAACCAGTGGGGTAGGTAGTATTACTGATAAAGAGAATGAGACCATCTTAACCAACATTACACAGGTAGCCAATGTATTTAACAATCACTTTTAAAGTGTAGGAGAAAAAATTGGTGAGAATAGTTCAAAAGAAAAAGCCAGGCAGCACATGGAAGAGTGAGTTTTGAAAAATTTTAGTCACATTAGGTTTCATCTAACAAACTCTTGTGAAATAAGGAAATCATCGAAAAATAAATGTTCTGCACGAGTAGACGACATCAAAACAATTTGGAGCAAGTACAGCTGATATTTTGAGTCACATATGTAATGCATCACTGACTCATGGAATGTTTCCAGACAGGTTAAAATATATCCATTGTGAGGAATTTTTCCAAAAGGGGGAAACCACAGATGCCGATAATTACCAGCCAGTATCCTAGCTTACAGCATTTTCAAAAATGTTTGAGAAAGTAATGTACTCAAGAGTGGTTAGCCATCTCAACAGTAATGGGATACTTAGTAAATCACAGTTTGGATTTCAGAAATGCTGTTCCACTGAGACAGCAATATGCAATTTCACTGTCTACATAATAGAGTGTTTAAATAGTAAAATGTCACCAGTAGGAATATTCTGTGACTTATCCAAAGCATTTGATTGTGTTAACCATGACATTATGTTAGAGAAATTACAATTCTATTGTATAAATGGAAAAGCATATGAGTGGTTTAAGTCACATCTACAGAACAGGAAGCAAAAAGTCTCCTTGTATGCTTCTAGTTATTGAAGGAGTTTGCCACTTCATCTAACTGGGATGAAATTACATTAGGATTTCCACAAGGTTTAATTATGGGTCTCCTCCTGTTCTTGATTTATGTGAATGACCTCCCTTGTTACGTGAAACAAGATGTTGAACTGACACTGTTTGCTGGTGATACAAGCATAATTATTAATCCAGTAAAAGAAAGTCCAATAGAAAATGATACAAATAAGGTCTTTTGAAAAGTTATTAAATCGTTTTCTGTGAATGAGTTTCCTCGGAACTTCGAAAATACACAGTACAAACAATTTTCTCCTTTGAAAAGTTTAATTCCTTCAATAAACATAACATATCAAAAGAAGTCTGTAGCCAGGGTAGAGCATACTACGTTTTTGGGTGTACATATAGATGATAATCTTAATTAGAAAATTCGTGTTTTGATCTCCTAAAGCGACTAGGTTCAGCAACTTTTGCAATCAAAATAATTGCCAATTTTGAGGATGTAGAAATTAGTAAGCTAACATACTTTGCATACTTCCACACTCTGATGTCATACAGAATAATATTCTGGGTGAACTCAACACTTAGGCAAAAGGTATTCATTGGTCAAAAGAAAGTAGTTAAAATAATGTGTGGGGTTCATAGTCGCACATCTTGTAGGCATCTGTTTAAAAGGTAAGGAATTCTTACAACTGCTTCACCGTACATTTACTCAGTAATGAAATTTTTTCTCAAAAACATGGACCAGTTTAAAATCAACAGTGGCATTCATGATTACAATATCAGGAGAAAGACAGACCTACACTATCCTTTACTTAACCTATTTTTGGCACAGAAGGGGTAAAATATGCTGCGATAAAACTTTTCGATTAATTACCAGATGAAATAAAATGTCTGACAGAGAGCAGTAATAGTTTCAAAAACAAATTTAAATCATAACTCCTTGACAACTCCTTCTATACCATAGATGAATTCTTGAATATGATTAAATAAATCTGGAGATATAATATATGTATTTTGTGCCATTTAAGGGAATGGGGTAAATAATAGAAATATTTAGGTAATGTAAACACTATAATGTAAACAAAAAAAGCAACTTGTTTCCTGTGCGCATTTCTTGTGCATTTGACACGTTCCACATCATAATAGTTTTTCCATGCTATTGATCAATGGAACACGTAACTAACTCAATAACTAAGTAACATAATTGATATTGGTTATAAAATCCTATATCATTGGTTTGGTCCTTAACTAAGTGGAATTTAATGCTCGCCCATGTTGCAAAATACGCAAAATAACAAAATTATACAATGAAAACAATCTAATACATATTAGCATCCCATCTCCTCATGCTTAGTCATAAACGAGAGTCATGACTGAATTGCGCCAGGATCCAAAATCTACTTAAGTATAAAATTACTTAACAGCTGCTGCTTGTGCACCACTGGTTCGGTGATCTGAATAGTTCACAGTATCCTGGATTACGTATGATCCATATAACCATTCTGAGGACAACTACAGTGACTGGAAGATACATGACACCGGGGCAACCACTCTATGTAGGAATTCCAGCTTACTCCACTCAGTGATGTATGCAATGCCATGGTCAATGGTAACTTGCAATTTCTCCAAGCTAGTATTCATCAATGGTTTTGCAGAAGGTGAGTCTTCGATTTTTTTGATAGTGTAGGCAGACTGTGGATTGGGTGCCAGCACAAAAGATGTTTCAGGAAAATTAGAAGAAAAATTTAAATGCTATTCTGTATGTAAGTTAAACGAGCAAATAACCTAATGGTGGGTGTGATACATCATAGTAAGAACATTGAATAAAAATCTACTGTTAGAGAAACTCGAGACGTCTGGAGTGTAAATGCATGGTCATAGCAGAGAACTGCTGCTATATTTGACTGTGCTACCAAATACAGTAATCTTTTCCCAGTGGGCATAAATAAAGATTTGTGCATTGAAACAACAATGTGAGAGCAAGGGAATTCTGTAGTTTCCCCTAAAAGCAATGCAATTTCACAATGCACTAATGTAGAGTAATAAGGTATGAGGCTTGTAATAATTAGTGTGAGTGCACAGTTGAAACTTGAACTACATGACAGTGTGATGGACAATCCTTGGAAACAATCAGGATGCCCCTTTGCCAAACATTGCGTTCATAGGCAGCCACACAGGCGACAGAGAAAGAGAAGGTGATAACACTCAAATTTGCGACTGGTGCAAGTTATGGACAATGATATCTGCACATTTAAAACATCTGTAGATCATGACAGTTGTACAACAGCAGCAGTGCAATAATACAGAAAGGTTGATTCCTAGATGGAGTACATCATTTGCATGTGTACTGATGTATGAAATGAATTATTAGCTATGGTTTGCTGTAAGGTTTCAGCTGGCACTAAGTTAGGGCTGAGGCTCTGTTACAGTCTTGACTGAATGGAAGTATGCACAGTGTTAACATGCAAGTGTTGCGTGGGTGTTATGCAACAAGATCTGTAAGGCTTTGGTCCCTTCCAAAGTAGCAGTCAGTTTGCAGAGTTCCCTGTGTGCAGTTATTGAGTCACACTGGATCGCATTTTTAAGTTCTTAGTATTTCAGTATTAGCACAGCGGCTATATTATGGATTTGTCAGTTGGTAACCAAAATTTGTCTTCAATGTGATTGAGCTGCACATGCCAGGATACTAGGATTTCATGATACTGCGTAACAAAGAACGAAGCTCGCTGGGGAGCTTTATCACAGCGATCATCATCAGTCTGATCAGGGGTACCAAATTTGTTTTCAACACAGCTGCACCTCTATTAAACCAAACTTGTATAGCAATGTGGAGTGGTACTGTGACTGTTTGTTCACAGGATGAACAGTGTTTTTAATGCAGTGAAGGAGAATTAAATCTGTGAAAAGACAGAGATGGTAGTACTCATTGTCTGGTCGTTTCTGCTTGCATGCTGCAAGAGACAGTACTCGTGTAGAGGCAATAGCAACAGGGTACCAAGGATCGGCGGCTTCGCAATCAAGTTGATTGATCGGCAGTATTTATAGAGTGTTCACAGGTGCTAGTTGTCTTGAAACGGCAAGGTCCATGGTTCATGGGGGGAGGAACGAGATTGCTATAGAACCTCAATATAAGTTAGATCTAGTCTTAGTAAAACAAAATCTTCAGAGCTCTGCCTTGAAGAGAGAAACGCATAAATTTTTTCAAAAGTGTGTGGAGCCTTACCGAGTACAATGGGTAATCCACACAAAAACCTTATTCTTAGTGAATCATACAACTGGAGAAGAAAAAGGAAAATATAGTGTTAAAGATATAATGTGGTGTATTCCCCAGGAACGTTAACATTCTGTGTTAATGGGGGAGTGACGACCATCGAAGCTGAGTTGGGTGCAGTGTTACTTCCACAATTAGTTTTCCTACACTGAATTCCCTTTAAATCTTCGACAATTTTGTAATCTATTTATAACCTCATAAACTATCCTATCATATTAGTATTTAAGTGACTGATTGTGACTGTACTGTTATGACTACTTTAAGGAGTCACAGTAAACAGTAACACCTAAGCATGAGGTAAAACTAACAGAATAACATTCTAGAAGAAGATATGTTATGATGGTACTGTATAATACCTAGATGAATAAAGTGAACAGGGTATCTTATGTGTGTATAAGATATAATGTGAAGTGACTAACTGGTAAAATAACTATCTGACTTAAGTCTATAAATGTTCTATTTTTATAGAGTATTTTATACCTTTTGGTGAGATAGCATATGAATGGGGAGGGATTCTACCAATTTTGAAAGGGGGTTGTTAGTGTAGGTACACAACGTTAACGCTACACACACACACACACACACACACACACACACACACACCACACCACACCACACCACACCACACCTTTCACACAACCCTCGCAGACAAGTGTGACTGATTCTTCACCATATGCTATTCCACAGGAGTTGCTAAGATCTTTCTTCGGGGACTTCAAAGGTGAAGGTGAGAATGTCCATTCTTTAGGTGACGTTTAACATCATACACTCTCCGGTTCCTCACTTAAGTATCGGTGAAGTGGGGATCCTGGGGAAGGGCGGTGGGAAGAATTTCCTGTCTTTAGGGCTATCTTCTTTCTCTTCTTCGATCTTAGCAACCATTTCTACTTCTCCCTTTCTTACTTATTTTCTGAGTACCAGTCCACCTTTCCCTCTTTCCATATGCATACACTTCTATTGCTAAAGTCCTTCTTACTTTCTGTGGTTTCCTATAACCTTCAACTTATTTAAAATAAGTAGGCCAAAGAACCAGGCTGCATGAAAACATATCGACATACACACAAAATTAAACTTAGATGCAAACATGAAAATTTCGAATTAGAAAGCTAAAAGCGATGGCAGACCCGCCAAGATATGTAGAGAAATATAGATATATGTCCATCTGAATCGATGCTCATACTACATTGCTGATATGTGATAGTACTGCATCGTTAATTATGTAGCTCTAACATATATTTACATGTTCAATTGGAAGAAAGTAAGTAAATACACATAGACATAGCATCTACTAGGTGTGTGCATGATCTCTATTTATATAGCAAAAGTGAGGAGTGAAAGAGGACTCTAGAGTATAAGATGATGCATTAGAAAATGGAATATGGGTGTAAAGTAGATTGGTAATCTGACCAGAGAATATTTAAGAATAGTATACATAAAGATGTGTGCTAGGGCAATGAACCAGGAGGCCTAATCAGGAAGGAGAAGGAGGGCGCACCAAGCATTTATTGGATGGTAAGGCGCAGATAGGCAGACCCAAGAGAGGCTAACCTATACTGTGCAGCAGTGGCACCAAGATGGGGATGACCTGTGTACCATAGATTAGGAATTAAAAAGGGGTGTACCTACCCAAACGGAAGTAGAAAGGGCACTCCTAGGATCAACTCATGTGAGATATCAGTACTGTTCCAAAAGGAAAAAAGGGGCAGTATCGTGACAGAAGTCGCATGTTTATAGAGATTATTCTGGTAAGTTTGAATTCTCTATTCCACTAGCCTTGTCAGGTTTACAAATATCCAAGAAGGGAACACTTTTATTCTACCCAGAGTTTCTCCAGATTACAATAAGTTATAATTAAGTACATACTTAGAAAAAAGAGTAGTACAGGAAGTAAGAACAAAGCAAAAGAATGTTCGTGAATCATGTGCACCTGGAATTTACTATTGGAAGAGGAACAAAAAACAGAGGTAACTCCAACCTGGACTGAAAGGTTCACAGTTTGTAATTGTGGTATCATCTTGTGTAATTTTAATATGTAGAATGCATATGTGTAAAATGTTGCGCGTTCGATCTAAAAGGAGGGATATATAGTGCTTCGAGAATTTCGGGGTAAATTCTAGAAACACTTGGCTGTCCACCATTTCGAACACCCAGTATTTTAACGACGAAGGTGAGAGAGCCTTTTTTACTGCGCCACCGGTATTTGTGTGCGCAGGTAGGACAGCTGTCACGAGAAGCCTGGAGCGCCGTCAGATGAGCGACCCTGACAAGTGGGGACCGCGTATGCCTTGGAAGCCGTATGTCCGGTCCAAGGAGTAATCAAGGGACACTCTTTGACAGTGAAATAGTAATGACTGTTCGGAACAAAAGAGCTTGTGCCACTGTTTCTGCCTGTTAGTTTGACATTGTGACAATTTCAAAGTATCATGAAAAATGATTTATGATTATGAGTATGTACTAATTCCCTGCAGGTGTTTTTTTCAATGGACCGAAACATCTATCCTCAGAAAAACCTTATGCTTCAGGTAACCCTGCAATGGTACTCTCGTTGGACACAAATCCGCTCTCTGTGTGCACTGTATGCAGTTCCACACATACTGGTTTACGTCTATGTGCTTGTGCCCCTATCAATACCTTTTCACTACTCTTCTGTTGGTAGATAGGCAACCTCCATGACCCGCTAATATGTGATTTTGAGCTTGTTGTAGCATGCTATTCCTTAGCTTCACCTGCGGCCCCAACTTGGTTTCTTTATATAGCAACACATCCTCCATACAAAAATATGACTGCTTAAAATACTGCTTAATGCTTCATCTACTTTTTGTGCAGCTTGCCATTCTTATGCTTATTCCCCCAATATGTAATGCTGCTACTTTTCTACTTAACGTGCCCATATTTCTGTGATTCTTCCCACATTTATGCATAACTTCAAAATCAACTTCACTTAGTCTTACTGCCCAACGTGACAACCTATTGGAAGTATTCTTTAATCCTAACAGCCATTTTAATGCTACATAATCTGTTACAACTCTAACCTTTTTACGGTACAGATAACATTTGAAATATGTTGTTCCTTAAATAAATCTTAACTTCTCTTTCTACATTGTGGAATAATTTCTTTCCAGAGAATTTAGTTGCCCTGATACATAGGCTACCAGCTAATTACAGTATATGATGTAGCTTCATTCAGTAATTCAAAACTACCCTCCAAAGTTGTGCATACAGTTAATGACTCAACAATAAGAAATTTCATGGCAGATCCTTCAGCAGTTAGACAGGGATGAGGTGTACAAGGAACCCAATGCTAATTTAAAATAGAACTTTCATGATACACTTCTAAGATAATTTGAAAACTGTTTCCCCAAGAAAATAGTTAAATCTAATCATAAGAAACCATGCAAAAAACCTTGGCGTACTAAAGCAATAAAAATATCTCGTAACCACAAAAGGGAACTGTATCTAACAACAAGAAAGAGTAATGAAACAGAAACAGCCAAAATTATAAAAACTACTGTGCTACATTAAGAAAGGATTTTACAAAGTCCAGAAGCAAGTGCATCATATCTGAGATTAATACCTCTGATAACAAAATCAAAACAATTTGGAATATTATTGCAAGAGAGACAGGGAAACCAAGAGTACAAGATTATGGCATTACCATCAAAGCGAATGGAAACTTGACAAACAACAAACTGGAAGTCGAAAACCTTTTGCCGGCCGCGGTGGTCTCGCGGTTCTTGGCGCGCAGTCCGGAACCGTGCGACTGCTACGGTCGCAGGTTCGAATCCTGCCTCGGGCATGGATGTGTGTGATGTCCTTAGGTTAGTTAGGTTTAAGTAGTTCTAAGTTCTAGGGGACTAATGACCACAGCAGTTGAGTCCCATAGTGCTTAGAGCCATTTGAACCATTTTTTTGAAAACCTTTTGAATAATCATTTCATAAATGATGTAGAGAAAATAGGATCTAAATGTAAAAAAAAAGCAAGACAGTTAAAGGAAGAGGCCTTACCCACACAATTTGATACAACTGAAATTCCACCCACCTCTCCTTCTCAAATTAATAAGATAATGAACTCTCTCAAGAATAAAAGCTCACATGGAATTGATGGCATTTGCAGCAGTATAATAAAAGCTTTTTCCCGAGAGATAAGTGGGATTCTTAACCACATATGTAATAGCTCTCTGAAGCAGGGTATTTTCCCAGATAGACTGAAGTATGCCTTTGTTAAACCACTGTGTAAAAAAGGGGATACATCTGATGTCAACAACTACCGCCCATTCTCCCTTGTAACTGCCTTATCCACAATTCTTGGAAAAATAATGTATTGTACAGTAGCTTCACATCTTTGTAAAAATAAAGTTTTAACATAATGTCAGTTTGGTTTCCAGAAAGGTTTTTTGACGGAAAATGCTATAGATACTTTCACTAATGAAATATTAAATTCTGAAGTCACCCATTGGGTCTTTTGTGATCTCTCAAAGGCTTTTGATTGTGTATATCGTGGAATACTCCTAGATGAGCTCAAGTACTGTGGTATGAATGAGACAGCGCTCAAATGGTTTAAATCATACCCAACTGGAAGAGTGCAGGAAGTTGAAATAAGCAGTTCACATAATATGCAAAAAACTGGCGATATCCCAAAGTGGGGAACAATCAAGAATGGGGTGGCACAAGGTTCGGTCTTGGGTCCTCTGCTGTTCTTAATATATATTAATGACTTGCCATTCTATATTCACGAAGATGTAAAGCTGGTACTTTTTGCTGATGATACAAGTATAGCTATCACCCCCAACTGACAAGAATTAACTAATGAAATTGTAAACGATGATTTTCAGAAAATCATTAAGTGGTTCTCTGCAAATGGGCTCTCATTAAAATTTGGCAAAACATGGTATATATAGTTCCACACAGTAAATGGAAACACACCATTAATAAATATAGACTTCGATCAGAAATCGGTAGCTAAGGTAGAATATTCAAAATTTCTAGGTGTATGCATTGATGAGCGGTTGAACTGGAAAAAAACACACTGAAGATCTGCTGAGACGTTTATTAGGATCACTGCAAATTTTGGCGATATGCATCTCTGTAAATTAGCTTACCACGCCTATTTTAATTCTCTGCTTTCGTATGGCATCATATTCTGGGGTAACTCATCGGTGAGTAATAGAGTGTTCATTGCACAAAAGTGTGTAATCAGAATAAGTCCTGGAGCACACCCAAGATCATCCTGCAGACACTTATTTAAAGAGCTAGGGATCTTCACTGTAGCCTCACAATATATACATTACTTACGAAATTTGTTATTAACAATCTGAACGAATTCAAAAGCAATAGTAGTGTACATGGCTACAAAACTAGGAGAAAGGATCATCTTCTCTACTCAAGGTTAAATCTAACTTTGGCTCAGAAGGTGATACATTATGCTGCCACAAAAGTCTTTGGTCACTTGCCTAATAGCATCAAAGTCTGACAGATAGCCATATAGCATTTAAAAGGAAATTAAAAGAATTTCTGAATGGTAACTCCTTCTACTCATTAAATGAATTTTTGGATATACTAAGTCAGTAATTTTCCCACCCCTTACCCACAAAAAAAATTAAGTCTCATGTAATATTTTGTGTATTTTAATATCTTGGATAGACACCTTTCATTAACCTGATACATTTCACATCATTACGAAGTGTCGTATTCATGATCTATGGATCAAGTACTAATCTAATCAAATGTCTAAACGACTTCTACCTGTTTTACAATACACAGTTTAGTATACGGTTTCATGCATCACATGATAAAAGAAATTCTCTATTAAAATCCGGAAATACCAATATTGGACTCGATGTTAAAGCTTATTTTAACTCATCCAAAGCACGCAGGCACTCTTCTGACCACAAAAATTTAGTACCCGTTTTTAACAACTGAACTGTGTCAATGGTATGGTAGTATCCACAAACCCTTTTCTGAACCACTGGTAATAGTTTGCTAGTGCCAAGAACGATTACAGCTCCTTTACAGATTATGGTACAGGAAATTCACATACAGCTCTAATGTTGGGTATGCCGTAAAATCATTTTTACCTATGATGTGACATAAGTATGCTACCTGTTCCCTCACAAAGTTGCGTTTTGCTGTACTCAGTGTTAAGTATGCTAAATTTAATCTTAGGAAAGCTTCCTTTAATTGCTGCATATGCTGTCCCTTATGACTCCCATAGACGATTGTATCATCAAGATACACTAACAACTGCCATGGTTTCAAACCTCTGAGTACTCGGCCCAACAACCTCTGAAATGTTGAAGGTGCATTTTTTAATCTGTATGGTATTCTTCTGAACTGGTACTGTCCACACTATGCTGAATAAGCTCATTAATGTCGATCCAGGCGTGAAGCTTCTATCTGGTGAAATCCGCTCTTCAAATACATTGTTGAAAAAATTTGCATTACGCTAAGTGATCCAAGGTTCTGTAATAATTGGTAAAAGGTAAACGTCTATTATAGTTTTCGCATTTAGGTGTCTGTAATCAAAGGAGAACCTGTGTTTCTGCGACCCATTGAATGATTTTTTTGACATGACTACTGTTCCTGACCCCCATGGACTATTACTTTCTTCAATTATTCCATCTTTCAGCTGTTGATCGATAAATTCCTCCAAAACTGGCTGTAAGTACCTTCGTATTCTGAATGATTTGCACCAGAATGGTGATTTATTTCCAATTGGTATGCAGTGGGGTGTAATATGCATAACTGGTAATGATTCTTTCGGAAAAAATAAATCTTTTAATTCCTAAAGAAATGTTTCCATTTATTATGCATTGCTGCTCTTTAGGTGCTTCACTTTTTCCATTATGCAGTTTCAATAACACCCCTCATATCCCATTCTTCTTGCTCCAGACTAGCGATTAGCAACCTCTTTGTTAATCCTATGTCCTCTGCGCTAAAATTATCTATAGAAACAGATACTTCTCTTCATGCCTTATTTTTGAATGTATACAATACCTCTTTTAACTAAGCAGCACACCTGACCTAATTCTTCATTTTTCTAACGGTTCCACCACTCACAAAAGTCCTACTGGCAAGCTAGATTCAGTACTCACCCAAAGCGGTTTCGCAGTACCATTAGGTATACAATCGTCTGAATCAAACTTTAGTTTGGTCGTTTGTGGTTTATTTATTTATTTTTATTTATGCATTTATTTTACCTGGCAAGATTAGGGCCTTCATATCCACATTCGATATAATAACTTATTTTACTGAAAATTATTTCTGAAGTGGCACACTTCCACAACAGAGCAGTTCCTGCGTCAGTGAAATTCTTCACTTTTTGTCATTATCCCACTAAACATGTATTATAATAACAAAAGCATAAAAAATAATGAAAATGAATCTTTGTGAAACAAATGACATCGACTTTTCTTAACTTGCTGCGATCCTTACATAGTCACAGTGCGGAGTTTGTGGCCTCTGCTACTAGCTAAGCTGAAAACCCTTGGCGTAAGACATCTTCCCTTTAGCAGAGTCAGTTACAAAAGAACTCACAAGTATGTGCACGTAGGTATGGGAGGCGACCTCCCTATCCATTCTGTTTTGTTACTGAATAAATACTGAGCCATGCTGTAACTTTTCTAGGTCTCAGTGCTGCCCTTGAGCTTTGATACACCCACAACAGAACTCATGTAGCGACATATTTCCCTCGCTACAACAATTGGGCACAGAAGATGAAACTTAATGAGAAACGAAAAGATAAAAATTATCTTTAAGGAATCACTGTTTCGACGACTGACATCTAGAGTTGCTCATCGTTCAGATTTTCGAAAAGACATGTGAGACATAGCTGAAGGGATCCTGTAAGTAACTTCTATTTAAAGTATAACTGAGTTTGGTCAGACTCAGTTCACTTCACTTTGCAATAACAGAAATATAAAAACGTATGAGCATTACAGAATGGTTTACTCGCCTTTACAATACCTGGGTTAGGTGAGATGATATTCTAAAGTGAATTCTAAAGTGATCTCCTGAAAAGGTACAATATCTCAACTTGGATGATCATAATGAGGTTCGTTATAGAAAGGCAAATAAATACACTATGTCAACACGAATGAATAAGAATATTAAGCAGTTTCTATTTTAAGAGTGGGAATTAACATTAATCAAAACTAATAAGGGGCCCATGCAATAGACATAAAACGCTCAGAATACTTTTCACTACCCAGAAGGTACAGTACTTTTAAAAAATGGCCGAATTTTAAGATTTTGTATCCGGTGTTTAGTCCATGATACGTTAACATGAAAGTAGAAAATCTCACTGAGCGTTCACAGAAACTGAGGAACAAGTATATACGAGTATGTCTCGCCAAACATCTTGACCTTAATAGCTGCCACGACATAAGCATTATATAATTAGATCCCTGGAAATGAAAAACAAGAATTATTTCAGTCCAATGGTAGCACAAAGAAAAGTTGCACCTCATTGTGAAAATGTTATCAAATCCTGTTGCGGTAAAACCTAATACTCAAATGAAACTAGACCAAGCACAGTTGAACGGAGCATTTAAGTAAAAGGAAAACATCATTATAAGTATAAACAAGTACAAAAAACCATCAAACATCTTTATCAATCATCGTAACCATTATATATCACATAGTCACATTTAGGTAGATAAGTAACAAATAATGTAATCCAATAAAGCATACAACAAATAGATGACCACAGTAGTAGTCATAGAATAAACCATTATCATTTTTTTAATCATGTGTCACAAAAAAATGAAAAAAGGAAAGTAACGTATTACCTTATTCTGTCTTCAAAGCTCACCTTATTCTGTCTTCAAAGCTCACCTTACAGAATTGCTTAGGCGTTTCATGTTTTCTTTCATATTTACTTATTTCTCAAGATCGAAGGCCTACGGGATATTAATCACAAAATTCTTTGAAATAAAAATGAACTTGAAACGGCTATAATGAAAACAGAAACACAATCTGGTTTCCTACAGCACAGCAATAAGTTACTTGAGCGCAAATTTCCAATTAGAGGAGAGATTTGTGCCAAACGATGACTAGCAACGGTACAACGATTTGCAGTGGTACGTAACAGAGATGAGGCACTTTCTGGCATAATTTATGCGCGTAATCAGAGCGAGCAGGAGATTCAAGAAGACGATGGCCACAAGCCTGCACTTTCTATTGTACTTGTAAGCAAAACAGGCTGAAACAGGGCAAGCAACTTTAAATTAAAAATGCCTCTTCTCTGTGGGAATATACATAACGGATATTCGAGTGCAGATTGTAGACACATGGTTGACGACATATGGAGGTTTGGGTTTGGCTGTGACTCGTGCTTGCATAGCCTAATGGTCAGGTGACTGCTTGCGATGAGCGGGAAATCCTGCTTTGAGCCGAGGTCTGCCACAAATTTTCCCTGTTGTCATTCGGGTATGCAGCTGACGGTTGCCCACATTTGCAACTGTGAATGAATTTCATGTATTTCATAACTGCTTTAGTCGCTCCAGTTCCTGTTCCTAAGACATGCATACATGTCCAGAGGAACTCTGTATCCTATTTCTGAACAACACAGGCATTGTAATATCGTACAAACAGTAATACAGAGAACTGAGAGAAAAATAGAGATCAAGCAGTACTCATCTGTTTAGAGAAAGGCTATACCCCATAACCTATAAGAAAACGTGTGCTATAAATCATAAATATTCACATCTTACAGCATGAAGGAGAAGCTTTATGAGCTAAAATAATTTTGTGAAATAAAATCTGTCTCTATTTCTCACCTTCTCTTTCCATATATCCCCTCCATGAAACCTGTGCTGTTGCAATAAATTTCTTTTCCTAATTGCTTGTGAGAATTATTTGAATATATTTAGTGTTTACCAAACTTCTTATTCTATTCTTTTCCTCTAATTTTTTACCTCTACGTCATATTATTTTTATAAATGTCTAAACAGCCTATACTACAGCAGAGAATACTGTGGCATCCTGGTCGTAGACAGAAGGCCGCTCCTTGTCTTCTATACAACTCATAGCTGCCCAATTTATTAATGATTTCACTTGCAAATGCAATTTTTTATTGTTCATTGTTAAAGGTCCCGTAGGTCGTTATAAAATTCATACTGATTACGTAAAGGAACCCGGGTTGTTCTTTTCTAAACAATAGGATCCTTTGCATAATCAAAAACTAATTTCCTTCTCACAACGATCAGGAGCCGACCAGAAGATGGATGTCTTCGGCCTCTTCCGTGTTTCCCGTGACAAAGCTGTGCCAACCAAGACACCTGAAGAAGTGCACAGATAGGTCCATAGTCTGTTGCAGATGTAACCCAGAACGGACTTAACTTCCTCCTGTGTTGGTGATGTGTCAGCAGCATCAGTCTGTTGGCATTGAACTATGAAATTTATATATGGTAGCAAATGCTTTACTAAGAGCTGTAATGAATTACATATTTATACTGTTGCACAAGTTACTTAGGACATCATGTGTTGATCACTTATCACCAGAAATTTCACATATTCTTGTTTAAGAGTGATGAAACATCATTATTATGAATATAACAGAAAAAATTCCTATATGCTAACACTTAAAAATATAAAAGATAAATATTCACATCTTACAGCTTAATGGATTAAATTTGTTAGCCAACACAATTTTATGAAATATAACAAATATCTATCTCTGTGTCTCTTTTTCTCCTTCAACACCCTCCCCCCTCTGCTCCAAATATCTAAACACTACAAATGTCATTTCATTAACATCCAAACCTGTTCAAAACTTCTCACTCCACAGATCAAACGTGATAGCTATAGAAGAGCACAATTGTGCCTGTAATCTGTTGCAGGAACCACCCAGCACAGAATTATTTCCTCATAAAATGCACTAATGATGTGTAAGCAACAACAAGTGTCTTGGTGTTGCACAGTGAAATTTAGGTACAGCAGTATACACTTTGTAAAGAGATGTAATGTATTACATACTGTTTTGTTTGCATAAGCCACTTGGAACACCATGTGTTGAACACTAACCACCACAACCTTAACCTCCATTTTCGTATCTGTGACGTTCATCATATGTTTGCTATATACTGTGTTGGACATTAGTCAACTACCCGAATTATCACCCCTCCCCCTGTCAAACACACACCTAACACCAAATTTCTTTTAGCAGCTTCTAGACCAAGTTAGTTCTGTAACAAACTGATCTTCTCTCATATATTTCTGTCAGCTTAGGACTTGGAGTAGAGAGAAAAACAAAGATTCTCCCAAACCCATGACCTAAACATTTTTAATTTAAAACATGGGGCCTCCATTCTTATCAATTATAATGTAATTGCAGCGACATATCCAGTATTTTTTAAGTTAAGATGTGTAAGTCCCTCCTCTCTTTAACATTAGCACAATCATCAAAAATTTTCTTCACAAAATCACTTAAAAGCGTATTTGTAGAAAGAAGTACAGGTCTTTTAATATTCTATCTCAGCTATCATAAAATTACCTCAAGAAAATATGCATCATTCCATAGTGGAAGGTATGAAGTGCATGTACTCAGAAACAAACACATATACTCTAGTATGATAAAAGAAAAAAAATTAATTAAATTTATTTTAATTTTTTCAATTTTAACCTGACATACACACACACACACACACACACACACACACACACATATATATATATATATATATATATATATATATATATATATATATATAAAATAGAAAGAAACTTCCACATGGGAAAAATATATTAAAAACAAAGATTCTTTCCACATGGGAAAAATATATTAAAAACAAAGATTCTTTCCACATGGGAAAAATATATTAAAAACAAAGATTCATCCACACAGGAAAAATATATTAAAAACAAAGATTCTTCCACATGGGAAAAATATATTAAAAACAAAGATTCCAAAGTGAAACTTCTTGTACAAACGAAAAGAGAAAGTAAGACGATAGAGAAGATTTCGAAATGCAACAGAGACAATAACAAACGTAATTGTTGGGTTCAAATTAATGATTATGTAAATTGGAATGACTCCTTACCCTCTCCCTTAAAACCCACATCCTTTCGTCTTTCCCTCTCCTTCCTGAAGAAGCAACCATCGGTTGTGAAAGCTAGTAATTCTGTGTGTGTGTTTGTGTGTTTTGTTCGTGTGCCTGTCTGCCGGCGCTTTCCCGCTTGGTGGGTCTTGGAATCTTTGTTTTTAATATATATATATATATATATATATATATATATATATATATATATATATATATACATATATAGTGTTTCATACTAGATTGTTGTGTTCCCAGTTTGGCACAGCTTTGTCACCGGAAACACGGAAGAGGCCAAAGACGTCCATCTTCTTGTCGGCTCCTGATCGTTGAGAGGAGGTTAGTTTTTGATTATGCAAAGGCTTCTATCATTTGGAAAATAACAACCCGGATTCCTTACGTAATCAGTATGAATTTTATAATTACCTAAGGGACCTTTAGCAAGTAACAATAAATAGTTGCATTTGCAAGTGAAATCATTAATAAACTGGGCAGCTATGAGTTGTATAGAAGACAAGGAGCGGCTGTCTGTCTACGACCAGGATGCCGCAGTACTCTCTGCTGCAGTATAGGCTGTATTGACATTTATAAAAATAATATGACATAGAGGTGAAAAAAACATAGGAAAAGAATAGAATAAGAAGTCTGGTAAACACTAAATATATTCAAATAATTCTCACAAGCAATTAGGATTTATTTATACACAATATAACTTACATAAGTAATTTTCTGACTGTATAGTGCGATCAGATTTCAGCCTGTCCTATGTTAGCTTCTTGGTTCACATTTTTGTCACAAACTACAGTCATTACTTTTCTCATTCTTTCGGAACAATTCTTGCACCGTTCATCACCTTCATAACAATAACTTGACGATTTACAGTACGAACATAAATTATTTGAATTTTATTAATTTATGACTATTGTCTGCACACTGGTAAGACCACTCACTTTTATGGCTTAAAGACGACCTTCTTTACGCTTTCGCATTACAAACAGAAGTACGATAAAATCTGAAGATCTACAAAGTTTTTTTTATTTATTTATATCGAAGCAGAACGCTCAGTTAAGCTTCTGTTAAAATATTTCTTTGACTGCGCAATCGATGTATTAGCATTAGCGCTAGATGTGAATCTTTATAGTTACGTAAATTATTTAAAACAAATGTCTTTCAAAGGGTAGGTCTCATCTCACAAGTCAATCATTTAATACACAGCTAGGTGAATGCCTTTCCAAGGGTACTCACAGCTTTCATACGACGGGAAGTCCAATAATATTACAACACCTGTTCATAATTTCATTTTACCAAGTAACTCATAGAAAGATGGCCAGTTTAGAAATTTGACTAACAACAATAAAAGCCACAAGAAATGAGCAATCATGTTCCTCTAAAACCTGTAAAGTTTAAACATTAAATTAGGTAAGAATTCCTTTGTTGTTGCCAAGTTTTTCAGCAGCTTTTACACAGGAACTGATGAGTGGCATTCCAAACATGTTCCCTTCTCAAACAGGTATCAATTATTAAAACAGAGTGGATCACACTCTTCAGTGATCTAAAACACACAGAAAAGCAAGTATAATGAAATTACCTTAAAATAGAATAAGCAATTAAAACCTTTTACACTCTAAAATAAAGGAACTCTTTAAACAAAACCCCCTTGGGAAAAGACTGTGAACCTTTTTGTGTAATGTAATTTGAAATACAAGTAACGGTGCTAGAATGGATCTTAAAAGGGATAAAAATCTGACCTTTGACTATGACTTAAATGAAAAAGATTTTAGCAATAGCTAGAGAAAATACTATAGATAAAAGTAATAAATAAAACTTTCGCAACATAAGATTTAAAAAGCACCAAGATTGAAATAAATCGTAGGCTACTCAAAATCCTTCTCTCTAAAAAGATTCAGTACACTAATCTTAGCCAAGACGAAAATTACAAGAATTTATTTCCTTTTTATTATAGTTGAAAACATTTGCAAGAATAAAGGTGGCTGATTATACATAATTTCAAAAACACTGCACCTGTAAAGACCAAAATGAGTAATCAAGATGCAAAATGGCACTCATTCAAAATCAAACACTCAAGAGGGCGCTGAACACTCTGACAACACAGTCTACCATTCACAGTATACAACTTGGACACAAACGGTCCCATACACTATCAGGGTATTAAACAGAGTTAATCGGTGGTATACATTAATACTAGAAGCTAACAAGAGTTTCCATGCTAAACAATGAGGTCACCATGTATTGGTTTGTGTTCTTCCTTCTTTTCATATTATGAAAATCCACAATCTATACATTGGAATCCAGCGTAATTAGCAAATGGCAAATGCTGTACTTCTTGCGCCTGTTGAGCTTTAGGTAATCCAGAGAGCCTATTCAGCAATGGTTAAATAGCTCGTAATCTCGTCGGAAAACTAGATGCCCCGCCAAGCGTAACACCCTCACCTCAATGCTCTGTTTAGACTCAAGATGTATCTTGAAATTCCATTTCACTTTCAGGTGACACTGCGACCATACACTCCAACTGACGTCACTGCGAATCTGTCCAAAGTAACATTGTGCAGACATCGCTGCATCAACTGCACATGCAAAAAGCTACCCAGCTGTCCACCAAGATTCACTAACTCTTTCATTCACTGGAGATGGCAAGACCACAAGCCAGTCTCCTATGGCGTTTTATAGCCTTATAGCGCGACTCTGCTGATGTCTAGCGAGACAATGACGAATGTGTTGCCTAGGGATGCCTCAGTACCTTTGGATATCGAAAGCGGACTGGCTCACTGTTTTTAGACTGTTCATTTTTACAAGTGAAGTGTGGTAGGAAGGAAACTCTTCTGTTCACATTGTCTGTTTTCAAAAGAACTACAAGTTCTCTCTCATTACTATGTCCCAAGAATTCAGCCATACAGATATTTTCAGTTAGCTTCTGTACTGTAATTTAGTGTGCCTAACTGCACTCACCAAAGTGTGGGTATGGCAGGGCTCCCCTATGCATGTCTGCTATTGAAGTACTATATCCAGTACTATCTTTAGCTATTGCATCCTTAGACAGAATCATGACTGAAGCACAAAACTGACATTTCAGTCCCTACAGAGCTGTCAGAGCACTGTAGCCATATACATATGTAAGAAGAGGAAGTAGTTTCTCCTACTCCTTCACATCTGTGGCACAATATTCAATGTGAACTGTGTCACTAATGGTAGATGTAGAAGACAGAGTAGTAGTTTCCAGATCACTTGGTTGGACATCTAGGAAAGTTGCTTTCACGAGTAGTTGTCTGAGAAACAGCTACCTTCCCAAAGAAACTGAACAGAAATGTTTTGTCTTACATTCCGTTTCAAAAATTTATCTTAAGGATACCAAGTACTATGAACGCGTTATATGCACTGAAATTGCCAAACGTTGCCTTAAGGGGATCCTTCTGTACTTTACCTCATAATTAGTACCTGAAGCCGAGTTCATTAATGCAATACTTGGTTATATCATCTAGGCCATGAGAGGTGTTTGATAGGGCCTCATGGACATCTCATTGCAGGTCGTTATACTTTAACGCCATCTTCTGGTCCCAAACATCTTGCCAGTTCAAAATCTTATTCATAAACAAGAAATTTTCCTCATTTTCTTTTCACTGTCAGTGGACGCTTACATGAATCTTTCAGACCTTCATATTTGTATTTTGTTTTAAGTCTCACTGATGACTAACACTTTAATGCAATGTAATGAAACCTCCAGATCTCTGATATTCACACAGACTGTGTTCCTCATCTAATGTTAGAAGCTCTAGCAAACATATTGACTGAAATAATTTATAGGATATATTACATTCCGCCTTTCAAATTTCGATGGACACATAGATTTCATACAGACGACAACGGAGTATTTTATGACCAGTTTACTTTCCAGGGTAAAGAGCTTAGTTAAGGTAGAAAATAAAACAACTTTCAATGCCAATTTTTTGTGTTTTTCTAAAATTAGGATATATGAAGACCTGCAGGAGACTTTCCTGGTTGGTCCTGTTGTTACGAATGCTTTTTAACACGTGCACGCTCTCAATGATAAAAATTATGCTGAACAAGATTCTGAAAGATGGGGATAAACAGTAGTCTCTTTGGTGGTGCTGAGAAATCTTGTCATACAATCTCTGTTTATGGAAATGTTACCAGTCACAACACAACCCAATTTCATTATTAGAATTTTAACATAACTGAGATCACATGCCAGAAGTTGTTTATGGACAGATTGTGCATAACTTCTTTAAATGAAGCCAGAAAGCTCTGTGTAATGAATACATATAAAGAGCTAGCTACAGTGTCTCCATTAAATGTTGTACCTAGAACATTACCCTATTTATAATTCAACTATTTAATGTGCATCTGATAAATCATTAATGAGACAACGTGACCCTATGTCTAATAGCTAAACTTAATGTTTACAGACTTGGACAGAGATGTATTGTAAGCATACTAGAGTGAGCTAGAGCTATCTCAGAATGCAGAAAACTGAAGTCTCAGTAAATACCAGCCACAAAGAGCGTCCACACACACAGTTGCCATGACATGTTTCTGCCAGCTTGCAGAAGTAGGACTGTTCTCAACGTGTGTTGTTTTGACGTGGAATTTATGTCGTTTTCAGCTCACAATGTAGTTTTGACGAATCCGTATTTATTCACGCTAGCCTGTGAGACACAGTTATGACTGATCGGCGTGGCGAGCGCGTTGTTACAATCGTTCCTTTGGAAATAAAGTAGTGGTGCTTAGTAACTCGGTGCTCGTGCATTTCTGTACTCAATGACAGCATAATCGTGTCAAATCAAGGGAGGCCATAAGCTGAGGACTCAAAACCCATAACCACCTTATAGGAGTAGTGTCAGCATGGGGATCAATTACGGAAAATCCTACAGTCCGCAGACAGTGCATCGATTTGTGAATTTCCGATGATTTCTTGCCATATCTCCATGGCGATTAAGAGGCAGCAGCAGCCTGGACATCACCTGTATATCATCTGGCAGCATGGGGCATCCAACACGAGAATTCATGTTACTCTAATCAAATTGGACTGTAATAAGGAAAGGCAGTGATAGATTTTTAAAACATTTTCTGTAACATAGTGTTTTTGACAGTGTACATAAATCGACATTGCAGATTCCAGCATGAGTAGCACCACCAATCACCAAGACCTTGTAAACGAGTCACGAAATGAGATGCAGTGGTTAAATCACACAGAAGTGAGCGCATCCTTCCACCTTACCTGTCAAATGATGGCTCTTGCAAAGTTAGCCCTATAAAGACCCTTTCATTGTTGTCATCAGTACCAGCGTTTAGCATGAAACCCGAGGAAGATGTAAAAGCAAGTAGTGGAAGAAAGCCAAATAAATGCCACTTTTCCATTTTTGCCAAATTTATTCAAGATGGTGGCAGGAGATGTGGCAATGTCACATTGATGCCAACACCTGATGATATAACCAGATGATGTCACAGGTTTCTCACTCCTCCCCCTCTGGCCTCCACCCCTCCATCTGTACTCCTAGGACATGTCACAAATGCTGCATCAGACCACAAAGTACTCAGACACCCGCATAGGATCCAACACAAGTGTGTGGTTGAATTCATCAGATCCAATTCCAAATTTCAGACAATATTTCTGAAGTTAGTGGCCAATGAGTCGTTGGATTTTGTACCATTTCTTGCGACTCCACTGCAGTTAAAGTGACTCTCCACCCAAAAAAGCTATTTTCCTTGTTAACGAAATTCCTGCCTAGAATGTTCCATGAACACCTGCTATCCACTAATCGTTCTGGCTTTTAGCTATGGCTTCAAAGACATTCCTGGATGCTGAGGGAAATGCTTTCTGCAAACCGAAACATGCCAAAAATGCCGATCCCAGTCTTAACAAGTGTCTGCGCTTGTAGAGATGGATTTTCACATGTTCCCACTGTCTAGAAACGTTCCTATTGGTTCCTGTCAAATTCTTACTGACTTCCCAAACAGGGAAATTCTCAGCCATCCCCGCCCTTCTCCATAACCATCCCATCCCACATCTCCTCAATGCCCCTTCCTCATCTCCCCATCTGGAAATTGGCGAGAAAAGCTGTGCTGAGCTTTTTGTGTGGAAGCAGTTGTGGCTATGTGCAGTGTGTTCGACTGATGAGATGTTTGTGTCAGACAGAGTGCACTTCAATGACTGTATTACCTGTAATCATACAGCCAACGACTGTGTCCATACCTTCCTACAAGGGGGCTGGAAAGTTATGATGACAGAGAAGTGTAATAAAATTATTTTCATTAGGTAATTGTAATGCAGCAGGATAGCTTGAAAAAGCATTTCGGAACTGATACCGACGACTGCTGGTGTTCAAACTGCCGACATTGAAGTGACTAGATAATTTACATCTTCCACTGTACAAGAGGCGTTTCCCGCCTGGTCATCAGGTACGTCATATTACTCTTATGTGCTACACTGTGTGTTCAGCACTACACACATAGTAGTAATATGCTGAACTAATAATGGCTCTCCCTGGAGCCACACAGACAGTGTTACAGTGAACTTTCTTCTTCCACAGCCCTAGACCAACTGGTGCCTGCGCGAGATCCCACAATGTGATATGGAACATCTGAGGTATAAGGCTGGCACAATTGCTCGCCAGTTCTTGCTGTAGTCAGTGGAGGGATCATGACATGTCAACGACAGCTGAGATCATCCACCACCTCCCAGCAGCATAGGGAGAAGCAAAGGAGTAGGTGCCCCCTGCTTAATAGTATCACATTGGTATCTGTTACATCTATGTCAGTAGTTGCTGTTATTACTATCACAAGTAATGGTTCTTCTTCTTCTTTTTCTTTCTTCTTCTTCTTTGTTCAGTGTCACAACTGCCTTCCAGCTTGTCGAGACCTGCAGCAGTACAACAGCCAAGCTTGTCAGATTCTTCTCATGAAATCTCAATCACTATCTTTCTTATCTGAAGAAGAAATTATTTGTTTGACACCGACCTTAATAGGGAGAAACGATTATCATAATAAAATAAGGGAAATCAGAGCTCACACAGAAAGATATATGTGTCTTTTTCCCATGCACAGTTCGAGAGTGAAATAAAAGATACTTATTGTGAAGATGGTTCGATGAATCCTCTGCCAACCACTTAAGTGTGATTTGCAGAGTAGCCATGTAGATGTAGATGTAAGGGGAGACCTGCAGCAGTGGCAGTAACCTCTGGCACGTGGGGTTCTGTAGCGGAACTGGTGAGCATGTTGGAGCCAAACAAGAATCTGCTATCGTCTGTGCTTTTCATTCATGAAGACATCGCTGGCCGGTGTGGCTGAGCGGTTCTAGACGCTTCAGTCTGTAACCGCGCTACCACTACAGTCGCAGGTTTGAATCCTGTCTCGGGCATGCATGTGTGTGATGTCCTTAGGTTAGTTAGATTTAAATAGTTCTAAGTTCTAGGGAGCTGAAGATGTCAGATGTTAAGTCCCATAGTGCTCAGAGGCATTTGAACCATTTTTTAACAATGAGATTTATTGATACATTTAAATTAATGGCTTTAAGCCTTGATGAACGTTCTTCAAATATGAAAAAAATCAAATGATCAACACTAGAAATTTATTCCCAAAGGAATAAGTCAGGCTAGTGATTAAGAAAAGCATTTATCCTTGTGTGTACATGGACCTTGGAAGGAATTTGATGAAAAGCTCCTTCCACCACAAGACAGTAAACAGAGTAGGTGTGATATAAGCAATAAAGGCTGAAATCATGCACAACAGATTTGCAAAAATTTAATATCAAATAGTTCGGTGAAAATCATGATTTATACCTTAAAAATGATTATTGTTGTTGACTGATGGCTTTGAAAACTTTCGAAAAATTAGTACACAAGCTTTCAGCTTTGATTCATGCTGGAATTTTACACCACCAGCATTATATTTGATATTCATTAATATGTCATGACATCGAAAAATAGGAAAATTATTCAACTTTGTTATGAAGACTCTGACAGTTAAATGTATAATAATCTAAGACGTTTATGAATATATGAGAATGATCATTGAGTACTTTGATACAAGTGGTTTTTCAACAAATGATGTGTACCTTATTCCTCTAATAAATAAAAAATACTAGGAAAAATGAAAAATGAATGTGAAAGAAAAGTAATGGAAGAATTTTGTTGTTCTTGCAGTGAAAATATATCCTTATAAAGTTAATGATACAGAAGAGAAAAAGTTAAAGAGAGTTAAGAAATGTCTCCTAAAGAACAAAATACACCTTCAGGACTACAGCGATAATCTGTTCAACAATACTGAAAAATATAGAACAATTAACATGATTCATAGTGAAAAAATGAAGCCTAGACAGTTGAAGTCAATAAGAAAGGAATGAATCCACAAAACAAGAACATATGTCTTGGAAAATAAAAAAAAGATTATTACCATATGGATATAATTTAATTAAATACTTGAATAAAATTTAGGTTTGATTTTTTACACAATTCACATGTAATATGTTTATGTTTTCCGTTAAATTATAAAACATTTAAATGCTCTTTCGTTCCTAAGTTATCATAATCAGCCTTTGAACTCATAACTTCAATAAAATTTGAAAATTGCTTTTTATCAGTATTCTCAATGTATAATATGTATGTCATAGTTAACATTACCATATATTTATCAAATAACTTTTCATATTTCTTTTAAAATATATTCTATCAAAAATTTACTAACACTTTCAGAACTTTAAATATTATCATTTTTAGATATTTATTTTTTTATTTTTGTTATAATTTGGAGTTCATGTTTTACACTTCTTTCAATACTTTTCTTTAGATTTCGGATTCAATTCAGACCTTTTGTTACCTGACAATTTGCTCATCTTTTGACTTCTCAGAAGCCAAATCAATTTTTTTATAGTTCCTGTAGGTAATAATACTTTTGTTCTTGATATGCAATTCGTTTTAAAAGCTCTTTGTAATAATATTTAGAATTTTTTCCAGAAACAGAGAGGATTTGATTTTTGCTATAGATTATTATGATAATAGTTCAAACAAAGTCTACTCATTTTTCAGTAACCATCCTTTGTAAATTTCTGTGAAGTATTAATTGCTTTCTCAATCCTGTATTTTGTATGAATCTTGGATTGAACGCCTTTTCTTAGATAAAATTTATTGGAAAAAAAATTCAAAAATAATCCTTTATTACAACATTGTTTTTTGAACCCAGCCATTATGAAAGTTATCAAAGGCAAGCCATTGAAAAAAACTTTGTTTTTCTTTTTTATAATTCTTTATACAAGATATAATATCTGGGAATTTTGTTAATGGAAATTATACTTACACAATTTCCTTGGATTTTTTCTCCAGTCACTAACTTTAATTTGTATGTGACTGTTTAGAATGAATAACCTCTTCATTATCAGAAATTTCTGTTGATCAGAAAGCTGTACAACCCTTCTCAAAATTGGCTTGAAGTTTACTAATTCTAATTTTATCATCACCTTTGCATTTAGCCTTATTGTTACATACAAAGACAACTTTGTTAAAATTGTTTAATTTATTTTGCTGGCTTAATTTTTTATTTTTGAATGCTTTGTGTTGTTCTGTTAAACGACTTATTTTGAGACTAAATCTATCCATTTTAACATTGTATTACATCTTTCTACAACAGATGCTTTTAATTCTGTAAGAATAGAGTAGTGATTAATGCTACATTTATCATTATTTCTTGAAAATCTCTATCATTAAATTCTTTTCCATTATCTGTTTGTAAATATCTTGGAGCATTCTCTACAAATTTTTTTTTTATAAGCATCAACTACATTTTTAACAGTTTTATCTTTAACTGAATAACCTAAGCAAATTTTGAGGAGACAACGATTTCAATTAATAAATATTTATTTTTAAAATTCCATTCAATTTCCAGAATCCATTTGTACTAGATTTGTGAACATAAATCATCTACACCAAATGAAACTATGTGTCTTTATTTAAAGGTCTTTCTCATCAGTTCATGTGATTAATTAATAAATTCTTCATTAGCGTTCAGACCAGACCGTCGATCTGTTCATGCTCCAGCTGACACAGCACCTACAAAATTATTTTAAAAATTTACTCTTTGCAGTCTTGCATATTCTAAATAAATCATGGTGACTCTATGAGTGTAATGAGTCTCAGTAAATTATCTGCACTTCAAGCACCAGATGTGATTGTCCATTTGTATAGAATAAATATTTATTAAATTCGACACTTCCCTTGTTGAGAGCCCTTCCTGGCATAAAGTGACAATGGGTAAGCGGTATTGACCGCCTAGGCATGGTTGAACTACAGACAACGTGAGCCGTGTACCTCCTTCCTGGTGGAATGACTGGAACTGATCAGCTGTCGAACTCCCTCCATCTAACAGGCGCGCATGGTTGTTTACATCTTTGGGTGGATTTAGTGATATCTCAGGTGAGTCAAAGGGACTGTGTTGGTGATAAAATATACACAACGCCTATATTCAGGAGTTCTGGGAACCAGACTGATGCAAAACTTTTTTTGATTTGTGTATTTAGTTGTACATTCTCTGCCCTTAAACCTTGTTGGGTGTCATAATTACTGGATTGTGTGAGCATACTCATATACTGAACCTTCCTGGAAATATCTTTTAACTGATTTTCAAAATATTGGTTAGTAATGGAATTATAACCGGTTTTTGTATATTGTACATTGACTAATCTTTCTTTAAAAGTAGCTTAATTATGGTCATTTGCAAAATTTTAATTAATTCTTTCTATAATTGTTTAAACATTTTTCAATTTTTGTATGAAATGATTTTAAAGTCAGTTTTACTTTTTATTATTCTAACAAATTTATTTGGCGGTCTTTTTTCCAGTAATTTTCCTTTACTTTATTCAGAATTTCATTAAAATAATTATCTGACAATAGCCTTAGCACAAAAAGACACAAATGACCACATATGGCTTCAATAAAATTCGGTAACCACTATAATATCGCAAAATAGAGCCAAGATATTTAAATAATTCTTTGGGAAGTTTTCCTCCAAATGAATCAAACTAAAGTTTTTTAACGTTGCTCTCATAATGACTTACACAATGAACGTAGGTTGATTAGATTCATGAAGATATAACGAATGTATTCAATTTTTTACCGTTTAACAAGATTTTCTGTATTAACATTTGATAAAGGTGTATTATATTTTATGAATATTTTTGGAAATTTTCTTGTCTTCACTCTACTGCCAGTTGAAGCCTTCTCAATGGCTAAATAATTTCTACTGTGTTATTCTAATTCATGATCTTTTTGTTTACATCTATAATAGCTTTTGTTACTGTACCAGCTACTGTACTTGCAGTTTATACATATGGTAATGCTATCGATTGTAATGGAAGAAATCCTCCTTCATGTTTTGTTAATCCAGTACCTCCTTTTTTCCTTAGGTATTCGATAATTTTTTTCGCAACAGAATATCTAATGTTGTAAGCAAATTTCCACCTGTCATCTCTCTTTTCTTTTTGGGCATCAGTTAAAATTTGGCAGTATTAGGTAATTAATTTTTATTGAGTTCAATTTTAATTAATTCTGTTTTAGTCTTGCCACTAGGTAGTAAAGTATAATCAACGCTGAAGTTTTTCATTTAAGCAAATTAATTTTTTTTTTACATATCAGTGTTCTCATAGTCGCTATCCATTATTGTCAGCATCTAAATTCATTCCTAATTTTCGCGTTCCATACATTATTCTTCTTACTACAATCACAGCGAACTTTCCTCCCATTCATTCATTGGTAGTATGCACTTTTTATCTAGCACCAAGCAGTAGTTCCTTACTGCTTTGTGTCTCTTTCCAAAGTCTTTATGATCTCTATGTGAAATATCATGTTTTTTCGCAAGCTTCATCTAGTGGATTTATTCCTAGATCGCCTCTAGCTAATCTTTCGTCTAATTTTGTTCCTAGACCACAGTAAACCACTTCAAAAGGTAATTTATTAAGTATAGTATTAACTAATCTTTCCCATAATTTTCATTTTTCCAAAACGTGTTTGGCAAGCTATTGAAAAATCTAATCAGATATGATATTCCTTTTGGAGTGTTGACGAGAAGACCACAGCTTTATTTCGATAACATCTATTTATTTCAACTTTTTCATTATGATACTCTCTATTTCGAGACATTTCTCCTCCGTGAATCATTGCTTCTATATCGATTAAATCTTTAACATCATTCATCCAGACTATATTATTTTATTATTCCTCCATTTTTCTCAGCTGCAGAATCTGATGATTATCTTAATTTGGAAAAAAAACCATCTTCAGCCATTTTTTTGATCAAAGTTTTATACTTTTTGCCTTTATCTGATTTAATTTTATTTGGATTTCTTTCAGAAATATTTGAGCACAGTACACCTGTGTAATTTGATAAATAAACACCACCCATATCATCCATAGTAATACTTTTGTTAGTTCACACACTCATTAATCCATCTGTGACTACATATACTTTTCCATTGGTTGTTCATCTGTTGTTGTTGTGGTGTTCAGACCAGAGACCTGTTTGATACAGCTCTCCATGCTACTCTATCCAGAGCAAGCTTCTTCATCTCCCAGTACCTACAGCAAACTCTATCTTTCTGAATCTTCATCTCTTGGTCTTCTATGATTTTTGCCCTCCATCTGCCCTCCAATAGTAAATTGATGCCTCAGGTCATGTCCTACCAACCGATCACTTCTTCTTGTCAAGTTGTGCCACAAACTCCTCTTCTCCCCAATTCTATTCAGTACCTCCCCATTAATTATGTGATTTACCCATTCTTCTGTAGTACCACGTTTAAAAAGCTTCTATTGTCTTCTTGTATATATTTATCGTCCATGTTTCGCATCCATACATGGCTACACGCCATACAAATGATTTCATCAAAGACCTCCTGACACTTAAATCTATAATCGATGTTAACAAATTTCTCTTCTTCAGAAATGCTTTCCTTGCCATTGCTAGTCTACATTTTATATTCTCTCTACTTCGACCATCATCAGTTATTTTGCTCCCCAAATAGCAAAACTCACCTACTACTTTAAGTGTCTCATTTACTAACCTAATTCGCTTGTCATGACCTGATTTAATTCGACTAAATTCCATTATCGTCTTTTTGTTTTTGTTTATGTTCATCTTATATCCTCCTTTCAAGACACTTCTCTTCCAGGTCCTTTGCTGTCCCTGAATTACAATGTTGCCGTCAAACCTCAAAGTTTTCATTTCTTCTCCATGGATTTTAATTCCCACTCCATATTTTTCTTTTGTTACCTTTACTGCTTGCTCAATATACAGATTGAATAACATCGGGGATAGGCTACAACCCTGTCTCGCTCCCAGCTCGACAAGTGCTTCCCTTTTGTGACCTCTGACTCCTATAATTGCCGTTTAGTTTATGTACAAATTGTGAATAGCCTTTTGCTCTCTGTATTTGATCCCTGCCACCTTCAGAATTTGAAAGAGAGTAATCCAGTCAACATTGCCGAGAGGTTCCTCTAATTTTAAGCCTTTCCTTTATCTACATTCTAAGATAATTCGTAGGGTCAGTATTGTCTCACATGTTCCAGCATTTGTACAGAATCCAAACTGATCTTCCTAGAGGTCAGCTTCTACCAGTTTTTCCATTCGTTTGTAAAGAATTCATGTTAATATTTTGCAGCTGTGACTTATTAAACTGATAGTTCAGTAATTTTCACATCTGTCAATACCTGCTTTCTTTGGGATTGGACTTATCATATTCTTCTTAGAGCCTGCGGTTATTTCGCCTTTCTCATACATCCTGCTCACCAGGTGGTACAGTTTCGTCAGGGATGACTCTCTCAACGCTGTCAGTAGTTCTAATGGAAACCTGTTTACTTCTGGGGCTTAGTTTCGACTTAGGTCTTTCAGTGATCTGACAAACTCTTCATGCAGTATCACATTTCCCATTTCATCTTCATCTACATACTCTTCTATTTCCACAGTATGGTCCTCAAGTACATCGCCCTTGTATAGACCCTCTATATACTCCTTACACCTTCCTACTGTCCTTTCTTTTCTTAGAACTGGCTTTCCATCTGAGATCTTGATATTCATACAAGTGGTTCTCTTTTCTCCAAAGGTCTCTTTAATTTTTCTGTATGCAGTATCTACCTTAACCCTAGAGTTATATACCTCTGCATCCCTGCTTAGTAATTTTCCATTTCCTGTCGATCTCATTTTTAAGCCGTCTATATTCATTTTTGCCGGCTTCATTTACTGCATTGTTATAAGAGGATCCGACCTTTAATAGTGGCAACTATTTATTTACAGCTCTTACGTAATAGATACGAGTTTAAACCTTTTACTGAGCTTCAGAGTAGTCACCAGCATAGTGTATAACCCATTTTCAGCGACGTGGAAGTCACAGCCAGTTGTGTTGACAGTTTGAGCTAAGGGGTCTATTGCCTGACGAATGTGTAGCAGTTCTGAAGCGAATGCCGCGAAGTATTTCCTTCAGTTTAGATATCAAGTTGAGCTAACAAGTGTTAAAGTCATGGGAGTGCAGTAGGTGGTATAGCACTCAGCAGTCCCACAAGTCGAACAAATCAGTAACAGCTTTCACTGTACGTGCTTTTCCGTGATTTCCCTAAATCGCTTCAGGCAAATGCTGGGATGGTTCCTTTGAAGGGGCATGGCCGATTTTCTTCCACATCCTTCCCTCACCCGAGCTTGTGCTCCATCTCTAATGACCTCGTTATCGACGGCACGTTAAACACTAATCTCCTCCTCCTCTACTAGCCCTCGTCATTCCACCTACTTGGTCCTCTGCTGCCTTCACTATTTCATCTCTCAAAGGTACCCATTCTTATTCTACTTTATTTCCCTCCCCTGATCCTGTAAATCGTTCACTAATGTTCTCCTTAAAATTCTCTACAACCTCTGGCTCTTTCAGCTTATCCAGGTCCCATCTCCTTAAATTCCCACCTCTTTGCAGTTTCTTCAGTTTTATTCTACAGTTCATAACCAATAGATTGTGGCCAGAGTCCACATCTGCCCCTGGAAATATCTTGGAATTGAAAACCTGGTTCCCAAACATCTGTCTTACCATGATATAATCTATCTAAAATCTTCCAGTATCTCCAGGCCTTTTCCATGTATACGGCTTCCTTTCATGATTCTTGAACCAAGTGCTAGCTACGATTAAGTGACGCTCTGTGCAAAATTCTACCATGTGGCTTCCTCTTTCATTTCTTATCTACATTCCATATTCACTGAATACTGTTCCTTCTCTTCCTTTTCCTACTGTCGAATTCCAGGCACTCATGATTATTAAATTTTCGTCTCTCTTCGATATTTGAATAATTTCTTTTATCTCATCACACATTTCATCAATCTATTCATCATCTGCAGAAATAGATGGCATATGAACTTGTACTACTGTGTATTCGTGGGCTTCATGTCTATCTTGGCTACAATAATGCGATCACAATGCTGTTCATAGTAGCTTACTTGTGCTCCTATTTAGTTATTCATTAATAAACCTACCCGCTGGCTGCTTTGGCTGAGTGGTTCTAAGTGCTTCATTCCGGAACTGTGCGACTGCTATGGTCGCTGGTTCGAATTCTGCCTCAGGCATAGATGTGTGTGATGTCCTTAGGTTAGATAAGTTTAAGTAGTTCTAAGTCTATGGGAACGGATGACCTCAGAAGTTAAGTCCCATAGTGCTAAAGACCATTTAAATCATTTGAATTAAAACTACTCCTGCATTACCCCTATTTGATTTTGTATTTATAACCACCTATTCACCTAATTCAAAGTATTGTTCCTTCTGCAACCAATCTTCACTAACTACCATTATATCTAACTTCCACCAATACGTTTTAATCTTTAAATTTTCTAATGTACCTGACTGATAGGTTCATTCCACACGCTGATACCAGAACGCCACTTTTCTTCCTCCTGATAATGGCATCCTCCTGGGTAATCCCCACCCAGAGATCCAAATGGGGGCTACTTCACCTCCAGAATATTTTACCCAAGAGGACACCATCGTCATTTAACCATACAGCAAAGCTGCATGCCCTCAGGAAAAATTACAGCTGTAGTTTCGCCTTGCTTTCCGCCATTCACAGTACCAGCACAGCAAGGCTGTTTAGGCATCCAGACTGTTGCCTCTGCAAGTACTCGAGAGGGTGGTGCCCCTCTTCAGGAACCACACGTTTGTCTGGCCTCTCAACAGATACCCCTCCATTGTGGTTGCACCTTGGATATGACTACCCATATTGCTGAGGCATGCAAGCCTTCCCATCAACAGCAAGGTCCATGGTTCATGGGGGTAGGGTTTAACCCATCTCCATCAAATTTTACTGAATATTTATTAACAAATTTAAATGTACCAACAGGTTTTAATCAAAAACCTGATCATCACTATGGTTGAAATACTTTGTTATTCTTTCACTTATATTTGTTTTCCTTTATATTTTTAACCTTTTTCCTATTTTTAAAATCGTCACAATATTTTTTCAATAAATTCTGTATTTCTAATTCACTTAAGTGTATACCCATAATGAAACCAACTGTATTTTGGACTTATGCATCCTGGTACATCCTCCATTTCTTCAAAATATCTATAATGATATGGAACCGTCTGCTTTTCGAGTTTTCCGTTTTCTTTTATAACTTCCAGAACATCATCACCTAAAACTTCCTGCTTTTATTTTGCCAGTTCCATTTATAACAGCGTGATCTTCTTTTTTATATTTTTTGTATTGTGTTCTGTGTTGTTTATTCCATTTTTAAATTCCTTTTTTAATCGCTTCTTTTCCTTTCTACTTCTTTCAGACTTTTTACCAACCTCTGGGTTGTATGCAGAATGTGTACTCTATCCTTTGAGATGAATGTATTTTATAAAAATTTAATAAGGATAAAAATCTTTTTATGGTTATGATTTATTTTCATGTTCATATTTAAAAAAAATTTAATCTTATCAATGTACTTACCATTATTAATTTTTCTTTTCACATCTGTTACAACAAAAACTAATTTATCTTCATTGCAGCATTTACTACACATTTCCTTAACATCATCAGATTTTAAATTGCCTCTGACAAATTCGTTATGAAGGTGATTTAACACTAGTACCGCCAGAACATATTATTTACCTAGAACTGCTGATGCAGTCATTTTGACCTCTATATGTTCATTATTATGTTCATTCTCAGTATCATTGTTTCAAATGTTTATTTTAGGTTTATGAAACTAAAATGGGATGAGTAATAAAACTTTCCTCAAATTAAGTAGTATTCCTTTTATTAGAAACGAGAATAAGTTGATACTTCCTGGTAGATTAAAACAGTGTGCGAGACCGACTCTCAAAATCGGAACCTTTTCGTTTTGCAGGCAAGTGCTGTACCATCTGAACTACCCAAGCACGACTCACGACCCGGCTTCACAGCTTTACTTCTGCCAGTACCTCGTCTCCTACTTTCCAAACTTCACAGAATCTCTTCAGAGAAACTTACAAAACTAGCACTCCTGGAAGAAAGGATACTGCTGAGACATGGCTTAGCTGCAGCCTGCGGGATGTTTCCAGAAAGAGATTTTCACTCTACAGCGAAGTGTGCGCTGATATGATATTTCCTACAAAATTAAAATTGTGTGCCTGTTCGAGACTCGAACTCGGGACCTTTGCCTCTCGTGGGCAAGTTCTCTACAAGATGGTAGTTTACGATCTTCACAAAGAAGATGATTTTGTCCTAACTTTATCTCAATCAATCGCAGTACATCATCAGGGCTGCTTACCTATTGCTGACCCATCTGACGCTTCGCTACACATCTAACCTCACAAATTGCAACTCCACATACTCACCATGCAGTCTCTACTGATTCAGAATGGTGTGGCGGAAAGGCGTATTCAGCGGCCTCTAATGGACGACTGTACTAGTTTGCAGATAACATGTATCACCCGCGCAGTAAGGCACCTTTAAATGATGCCACATGGGGTTATGGTGTATGTAAATGTGTTTGTTCGATTACGAATACGTCCCTAGCCAGTGAGAAGTGAAACACATTAACTATATGGGGTAGGCTATAAGAGGCAAAGCAAACATGAAATTGAATTTTCTGTTGCATGTATTAACAAAAGGTGTTCTCCCCATGTTGTAACAGAAAGTCACAATGAATACCAGTGTGACCATACAAACACAAGCAGCCAGCGTCAACTGCCATTTATGTGTTATAAAGTGCCTTAAGTTTTTGTTAATGTAGCTCCTCATGAGTCTCTTTCCAAATTTTTGAAAGGCTGTATGCGTATAGGCTGATGGAAGATGTCACCCAGGAGGGTGTCATTCTTGACAGGCCATCCGATTTTTGAAGTGGGCACTCGAATTCTCACTGCGAATGGTAGAGTCGTCGATGGAAACGCTGGAAACAGTGGAATAACTTAAGGCACTGGTCCTTGATGAATCCAGGGACTTTGATTGTGTGTGGAATGATGGCCTTGTGAATGAGCTATTTGTATTTGTGTTGCTGATGCTGCATGGGGTTCTCTAAGATGGGACCTATCTGGCGAACCTCCCATGTTAGGAAGACTATGATACGTCCATGGATCATCATATACGTGCAGGGGTTCGGCAGGAGTCGGTACTCGGCCCTCTGCTGTACAAAGGCAACAAACAGAGTTTATATAACTTTGCCAATTTCTTCTTTCTAAAGCACTAAATAATGTAACAAATAACACTGTATTTTGTGTTGAGAAAGCGTTATTTAATTAAATTCACTTCATAAATTTATATTCGTATTTTTACATGGTGTAGATCTTTCCCTCCGACCTAAATTATATTTTGTTTTCCGATATCTGGCCACCGTTATAGAAGAATATACAACAGAAAAAATGCCCAAGTCATCATGGAAAATCTGTAAAGTGCCGAGAAGAAATCCATTATTACCATATGAGTGGGCGCAACGAAAACAAGTTTCCACGTGATGTCAGCAGGAGACGAATCAGCCTCCCGCCCCTGCCTACCGCCCCTGCCCACACCGACGTCGACGCCTTCCCGAGATACACTGACGGCGGCACAGTTTTATGTCCCTTTGCCGGTCTGTGTGAATGCTGTCATTTAAAAGTAATTGCGCAACACTTTGATGTGCCATTCAGTGAGGGGTGAACTGACTTTTCGGACTACATGATTGATGAACACGAAGTATCTAAGTTGTGAGGGGAAGTTTCTTCAATTTATATTTCCTCTTGCGCCACACTCAGTTGGTTCACTTTCTTACAGTATTTTCGTGTGTCTCATGCGGTACTGCACTCAGGGACATTTTGTAAAGTGTAAGGATCCTCTACAATCCATGGGTTCTTAAAACTGTGTCTTACAGAAGTCGATTACGAACTCTCTCTTGACATATACTCCACAAGTGTTATTTACTATCTGGTGGGGAGAGTTAGGTTAACTGGACCACATTTAAAAAAAATGGCCTGAATCATTTTCTGTACAACTTATCTGTGTTTAATTTTATGGGAAGCCTAGGATACATGTTTTCTTTGCAATGTATTGTTCAAGGACACTATATTACTTTCAGTTTGTGTGAAATTTGAAGTAATAAACTTCTTCGCAAAATGACCACTTAACCTAACCAGTAAGGTTAACTGGTCTGAGGTGGTATGGTTAACTGGTCCAGGTAGTAAAATCAATAGAAATACAGTAAATACATTTAATTTTGAGTTTTACAATGTTTTAAAGTATATTTCACCAACATTTAGTTTTTATTACATTACATGTCAAATGTACTGATTGAAATTTTAAATAAAAGCAGTCTTAGCGAAGGCTCTATCCTTATAAATCGACATTGAAATAAATAATGTCTTCAAATCTTTGACGGAAGTCTTTAAGGGGCTGGGGTAGTTTCATAATAATATCTGCAGTGGCAACAAATGCACTTTCATCTGTTATGGAAAACCTATTAGACGATTTGTGCCGCTTATAGAAAATCACTTCAGCCCCAGAACTAAGAGATTTTTTCACAACAGCTACGTAATTGCTACCTGAGTCTTTTTTAATTCCATGGACTTTAACAATTAAGAAGTCACCAGCTTTAATTTCTGAAATATCCTCATCTGCTTCAATGTCTTCATCCAATGAACAATCGGATTTTTCTAAAACCAAGTGAGTGCTGTCTTCTGATGATGAATCTGGTCCTTGTGGAGTAGGTTTCTTTTTTTTATTCTTCTTTTCATTTCTGGCTGAGGCTTCTTCTTCCAGGCAAGCCTTCACTGGCGAACGTGTAAGAATAAGAGATTATCCTTTCTTTCACCCACGATTACCTCTTTTTTGGGGACCACACTTTGGAAATAGGAGCAAGGCTTCTGGAGCCACAAACAGTTCTGCTTTGAATTCTCGTTCATGAAGACAATGAGGAATGAGATTATCAGCAGAATTTGAAGGAACTGGATGAGAAGCAGATGCTGGAGGAGGTGGAGGAACTGAACCTGGAACTGTATTAGGAACATTACTTTCTGAAACAACTTCACTCTCAGTTGGCTCAAATGGTCGGTCTGTCACAGATGATAACAAAAAACTGCGTCACTGGATGTTGTATCATGAAAGGCATTATTCCTGTAGCTTTGAAACCGTTGCTGATATTAGACGGAGTGAAAGGAGATGGAAATGCTTCGCCTACTATTCCTGCTACATCATAGATACGCAGTGTCTGACCTGGATGATTTAGTAGCCATCTGTCACAAGCTTTGTTGTAAAAGGACTTGAAAGGCCCAAAAACGCCAACATCCAGAGGCTACAGCTTATGGCTGCAGTGTGTTGGTATTGTTAACAAAACTATGCCATTTTCTTTGGCAAATGTTATTGCCCTTATGGACATGTGGCTTTCATGACTGTCAATGATAAGAAGTTTTGGCTTTTCTTTGCTTGGTCGTTCATGTTTGACAAAATGTGGCGATACGTCCATAAATACGTCCCTGGTCATCCATCCTGAGGTGTGAGCCATCCCTGCACTTCCAGGTGGTGCATTATGGAGCATGTGATCATGCAAATGGACATGTGGGAACACAAAAAATGGAGGAACAGCTTTTCCAGTCCTCCCAATTATGCCACACATGGTTACAAGCGTGCCTCTCTCTGCAGAAGTTATCTTCCCCACTTGCTTCTGGCCACATGGAGACACTACCTTTCCAGGTTTCTGGCCTGTCTCATCATGGTTGTAGACGTCTTGTGGACGAAATTTGAAGTTTTTATAAGCTTCCTTCAAATTGGTATAAAATTTACCAACATTTGACTTATTGAAACTAGTATTCCGTTAACTCAGGTTTTCCCAACAGATTAATTTTTTGTGTACTTCTTTTCTATGTGTACTACATTCACCTCTTTTTCTTCTTTCTTGCTCCTGGAATATACATATACGAATAATTACAAGAAAATCTATTACATTTATTCAAATTATAACTGTGAAAAAGTGAAAAAGAAGACATGTACACCTCTTGCGCTGTAACTAATCAATACAGATCGTTATTCTACTTTTGATTATATACTAATGAAGACGATTTTCACAGTGTCCCCATTTAATCTGTCACCAGATCTATATTACTGAGATAATTAAGAAAATTACCTTGCTACCAACACTTGTCACTGGCCATTAAAAATATTTATCCAAAATCTGCCTCTACAGACATTGACTCCTATCAATAAAATATCTCCCATGAACACTCAGAAGCAAATATTTTGGAAACACAATTTTAGTTTGGATCCAAAAGGAATAAAAATCGCTACTCTCGTGTGTTTAATGTGTTGAGTGGTACTTAAGTAAATAAATTAGTGAAATCAAAGTGAAAAGAAATTAGAAAATAAGGCCATCGCCCTCGCCACATAAGCAGGCGCTGTCGATTCAGCCGTCAGGGCATCGCCCGACCGGCTCACGTGTTTCTCAGTTGTCACATGTGATCAAAGGCCCTCGCCTACATTCCAAGAGCCAATGACTGACGTTAAGAAGATTCTTCGAGAAGCTTTTCAGCGTGACAGAAGAGGTAATGAACGTGAAGTCGTTCACCTCCAGTGAACTGCATAAATACGCGAGATTCAGTGGGCCCGAGAAGGAGAGTAGCAGAACCATGGCCCACACGTTCATCAGATCTGACGTCCCCGGATTTCTTTCTGTGGGGAAAGTTGAAGGATATTTGCTGTCATGATCCACCGACAACACCTGACAACATGCGTCAGCGCATTGTCAATGCATTTGCGAACATTACGGAAGGCAAACTACTCGCTGTTCAGAGGAATGTCGTTACACATATTGGCAAATGCATTGAGTTTGACGGACATAATTCCGAGCATTTATTGCATTAATGTGGTATTTACAGGTAATCAGGCTGTAACAGCATGCGTTGTCAGAAATGATAAGTTCACAAAGGTACATGTATCATATTGGAACATCAGAAATACAATGTTCAAGTGTACCTATGTTCTGTATTTTAATTTCAAAAACCTACCTGTTACAAAGTGTTCATGTAAAATTGTGAGCCATATGTTTGTGACTATCACAGCGAAATCTATCACGCAGCGGAAAAAGTGGTTCAACTAAAACATTCATATTTCTTTACGAACTTCACGAATTTGTAATAAAAAATGGGGGTTCCTATTTTTAAAAAGAACGCAGTTGGTATCCGTTTGACATATGGCAGCGCCATCTAGCGGGTCAACCATAGTGCCATCTGGTTTCCCCCTTCAAGCTAGACAAGTTTCGTTCTTTGTAGTAGTTTTTTCGTTTGACGCTTATTTCTTGAGATATTTGGCCCAATCTCGACTAGTAGACCACCCCTCCTAGCTGTGTGTATGTGTGTGCAGATGAGACACAGTATGACCACTTATCACTAATATATAAAGTGATCATGCTGTGCCATCTGCTAACACACACACACACATACACCAATTTTACCACAGCCCAGGTGTCAACACGTGCTTCATTTGGGATTGGAATTATTCTATTCTCCCTGACGTCTGAGGGTATTTCGCGTGTCTCACATATCTATCTCACCAGATGGTATAGTTTTGTCAGTGCTGGCTCTCCCAAGTCTATCAGTAGTTCTAACAGAATGTTTTCTACACTCGGGGCCTCGTCTTGACTTAAGTCTTTCAGTGCTCTGTCAAACTCTTCATGCAGTATCAGATTTCCCATTTCATCTTCATCTACATCCTCTTCAATTTCCATAATATTGTCCTCAAGTACATTGCCCTTGTATAGACCCTCTATATACACCTTACACCTTTCTGCTTTCCCTTCTTTGCTTAGAATTGGTTTCCATTTGAGCTCTTGGCATTCATACAAATGGTTCTCTTTTCTCCAATGGTCTCTGTAATTTTCCTGCCTTCAGTATCTGTCTTACCTGTAGTGATATATGCCTGTACATCCTTACAAATTTCTTCTAGCCATCCCTGCTTAGCGACTTTGCACATCCTTTCGATTTCATTTTTGAGACGTTTGTATCCATTTTTGCCTACTTCATTTACTGCATTGTTATATTTTCTACTTTCATCAATTAACTTAAATATTTCTTCGGTTACCCAAAGATTTCAAGTAGTCCTCGTCATTTTATCTGCTCGATCCTCTGCTGCCTTCACTATTTCATCTCTCAAAGTTACCCATTCTTCTTCTACTGTGTTTCCCTCCCCTGTTCTTGTCAGTCGTTCACTAATATTCTCCTTAAAATTCTCTACAACCTCTGGTTCTTGCAGCTTATCCAGGTCCCATATCCTTAAATTCCCACCTCTTCTTCAGTTTTAATCTACAGTTCATAACCAATAGCTTGTGGTCAGAGTGCGCATCTGCCCCTGGAAATATCTTACAATGTAAAACCTGGTTACTAAATCTCTGTCTTACCATTATATATCTGAAACCTTCCAGTGTCTCCAGGCCTCTTACACATATACAACGTTCTTTCATGATTCTTGAACCAAGTATTACTTATGATCAAGTCATGTTCTGTGCAGAATTCTACCAGGTGGCTTCCTCTTTCATTCTTTACCCTCATTCCATATTCACCGAATACTATTCCTTCTCTTCCTTTGTCTACTGTCGAATTCAGTTCCCCATGATTATTAAATTTTCGTCTCCCTTCAGTATCTGAATAATTTCTTTTATCTCATCGTACGTTTCTTCAATCCCTGCATCATCTGTGGAGCTAGTTGGCATATAAACTTGTACTACTGTGGTAGGTGTGGGCTTTGTGTCTATCTTGGCTACAATAATGCGTAAACTATGCTGTTCGTAGTAGCTTACTTGTGCTCCTATTTTTTATTCATTACTAAGCCTACTCCTGCATTACCCCTATTTGATTTGGTATGTAATACCATGTCTTCACCTGAGCAGATGTCTTGTTCCTCCTGCAACCGAACTTCACGAATTCCCACTATATCTGACTTTAACCTATCTACTTCCCTATTATATACTATATACTATATATATACTACTACTATAGTAGGTGAATATGGATTGGGGCTAAGAAATGAAAGAGGAAGCCGCCTAGTAGAATTTTGCACAGAGCACAACTTAATCATAGCTAACACTTGGTTTAAGAATCATGAAAGAAGGTTGTATACGTGGAAGAACCCTGGAGATACTAAAAGGTATCAGATAGATTATATAATGGTAAGACAGAGATTTAGGAACCAGGTTTTAAGGTGTAAGACATTTCCAGGGGCAGATGTGGACTCTGACCACAATCTATTGGTTATGACCTGTAGATTAAAACTGAAGAAACTGCAAAAATGTGGGAAATTAAGGAGATGGGACCTGGATAAACTGAAAGAACCAGAGGTTGTACAGAGTTTCAGGGAGAGCATAAGGGAACAATTGACAGGAATAGGGGAAAGAAATACAGTAGAAGAAGAATGGGTAGCTCTGAGGGATGTAGTAGTGAAGGCAGCAGAGGATAAAGTAGGTACAAAGACGAGGGCTGCTAGAAATCCTTGGGTAACAGAAGAAATATTGAATTTAATTGATGAAAGGAGAAAATATAAAAATGCAGTAAAAGAAGCAGGCAAAAAGGAATACAAACGTCTCAAAAATGAGATCGACAGGAAGTGCAAAATGGCTAAACAGGGATGGCTAGAGGACAAATGTAAGGATGTAGAAGCTTATCTCACTAGGGGTAAGATAGATACTGCCTACAGGAAAATTAAAGAGACCTTTGGAGAGAAGAGAACCACGTGTATGAATATCAAGAGCTCAGATGGCAGCCCGGTTCTAAGCAAAGAAGGGAAGGCAGAAAGGTGGAAGGAGTATATAGAAGGTTTATACAAGGGTGATGTTCTTGAGGACAATATTATGGAAATGGAAGAGGATGTAGATGAAGACGAAATGGGAGATACGATACTGCGTGAAGAGTTTGACAGAGCACTGAAAGACCTGAGTCGAAACAAGGCCCCCGGAGTAGACAACATTCCATTAGAACTACTGACGGCCTTGGGACAACCAGTCCTGACAAAACTCTACCAGCTGGTGAGCAAGATGTATGAGACAGGCGAAATACCCTCAGACTTCAAGAAGAATATAATAATTCCAATCCCAAAGAAAGCAGGTGCTGACAGATGTGAAAATTACCGAACTATCAGTTTAATAAGCCACGGCTGCAAAATACTAACGCGAATTCTTTACAGACGAATGGAAAAACTGGTAGATGCAGACCTCGGGGAGAATCAGTTTGGATTCCGTCGAAATGTTGGAACACGTGAGGCAATACTGACCTTACGACTTATCTTGGAAGAAAGATTAAGAAAAGGCAAACCTACGTTTCTAGCATTTGTAGACTTAGAGAAAGCTTTTGACAATGTTGACTGGAATACACTCTTTCAAATTCTAAAGGTGGCAGGGGTAAAATACAGGGAGCGAAAGGCTATTTATAATTTGTACAGAAACCAGATGGCAGTCATAAGAGTCGAGGGGCATGAAAGGGAAGCAGTGGTTGGGAAGGGAGTGAGACAGGGTTGTAGCCTCTCCCCGATGTTATTCAATCTGTATATTGAGCAAGCAGTAAAGGAAACAAAAGAAAAATTTGGAGTAGGTATTAAAATTCATGGAGACGAAATAAAAACTTTGAGGTTCGCCGATGACATTGTAATTCTGTCAGAGACGGCAAAGGACTTGGAAGAGCAGTTGAACGGAATGGACAGTGTCTTGAAAGGAGGATATAAGATGAACATTAACAAAAGGAAAACGAGGATAATGGAATGTAGTCAAATTAAATCGGGTGATGCTGAGGGAATTAGATTAGGAAATGAGACAATTAAAGTAGTAAAGGAGTTTTGCTATTTAGGAAGTAAAATAACTGATGATGGTCGAAGTAGAGAGGATATAGAATGTAGACTGGCAATGGCAAGGAAAGCGTTTCTGAAAAAGAGAAATTTGTTAACATCGAATATAGATTTATGTATCAGGAAGTCGTTTCTGAAAGTATTTGTTTGGAGTGTAGCTATGTATGGAAGTGAAACATGGACGATAACTAGTTCGGACAAGAAGAGAATAGAAGCTTTCGAAATGTGGTGCTACAGAAGAATACTGAAGATAAGGTGGATAGAGCACGTAACTAATGAGGAGGTATTGAATAGGATTGGGGAGAAGAGAAGTTTGTGGCACAACTTGACTAGAAGAAGGGATCGGTTGGTAGGACATGTTTTGAGGCATCAAGGGATCACAAATTTAGCATTGGAGGGCAGCGTGGAGGGTAAAAATCGTAGAGGGAGACCGAGAGATGAGTACACTAAGCAGATTCAGAAGGATGTAGGTTGCAGTAGGTACTGGGAGATGAAGCAGCTTGCACAGGATAGAGTAGCATGGAGAGCTGCATCAAACCACTCTCAGGACTGAAGACAACAACAACAACAACAACTTCCCTTTTTAAATTTTCTTACCTACCTGCCCAATTAAGGTATCTGGCATTCAACGCTCCAATCCGTAGAACGCGTTTTCGTTCTCCTGATAACGACGCCCTGAGTAGTCCCCGCCCTGAGGTCAGAATGGGAGACTATATTACATGAGGAATATTTTACCCAAGAGGTCATATTAGTACTCTTAACTAAAATTCTCATTGTCCCTTTCAGCGAAACAACTAGGCAACTTTTTACACAAAAACAATTTAAATGGTGCTTCTTTATATTAGCTTGGCACTTCATAAGTCTATAAAACAGGAAAGATTGATCAAACACTTGGAAGTAGCCCTACATAGTTATAAAATTAGGGTGAAACAACAGGGCAAACCAGTTTTTTAAAGTTCACAAATTATTAATCATTAACAAAACACAGTTTAAATTAATGGTTCATGCTGTACCAATTGTAAATTGGCATTCAAAGCTTCTCCTGCTCCACAAGGGTGTTGCCTCAGTCACTGCTGCCACAGACTGTGTGAATTACTTTCCACACTTGCTCTAGGTAGCGCGCCAATTCGTCCTTGCCACCTCTTCCATTTCCAGAGCCACTTTCGTTTCATTCGAAAGCACCCTGGATTTTACATAACACCTATTTCTTACATTTTTCCTAAGTGTGACCATTTATTACAATTAAATTACTCACAATTAAATACAAAATGTCATCATAAAATTATTTATCGCGATAGACAGTTTACATAGTATTTCTCGTACATTACTTACATGCAATGTAAAGAACTTCAACCTCCAGTATAGAGAAACTTCACTTTACATTTTAAAGCAAAAATTGTAATAATTTTAATGAACCGAAAACAAATAGTGTTGTAGTCTATCTACATTTTGAAAAATAAAATAGACGACATTGAAAATTATTACTGGCACACTTTTGGAATACATGGGCTTAAATATGAGAAGGCATGAGTGTTTTAAAACATGTCTTAGCGTAATGAAGCCTTAGTAGCATGATCACAAGATAAATACAATATCAGCTTAGCATCTTTGCGTACACACTGACGGGGGAAAATCAATAAAACAAGGAGTTGTGCGACATAAATGGAAGTTGAGAGGCGTGTTTCTACATTTGAGATACGATGTCTGTTCAAATTTCGCTTGTGTGGCGCTAGTAGTGCCACTATGAGGATGCAGACCAGGTTCGCTTTAAATACACGCTTTAACGGTCGTCAGTGTTTTTTATCCTTGAGATTGGACGTAGCGAGGTGATGTTAGTCAAGAATGCCTTTAAAGCTATGAAGACTCCCTTATCAACACCTCGCTGAATTTGAATGAGGTCATGTAATAGGGCTATGACAAGCTGCTATACTTACGAAATATTTGGCAGGAATAAAGGCACTGTGCATTATTACAGGCACAAGTCGTCATGAGAATGTACAGTCGGAAGAAAACTGGGCTCAGAACGACAGAGAGGAGAGACCATTCTGTTCTGCATACGGCTCTGATGAACCGTACTGCATCTGCAGCAGTAATTTGAGTAGCAACTGGGCTCACAGTGACATAACAAACTGTTACAAATCAATTACTTTAAGGACAGCTGCGAGTCGGCCACCCTGTAGCGTGCAGTCGACTGAAATCAAACTACTGCCACTGGCGAGTTCAGTGGTGTCGCGCGAGAGCACAGTGGAATGCAGAGCTGAGGTCTGCCGTACTTTCTGATGAAAGCTGGTTGTGCCTCGGTGTTAGTGATGACCTGTCTGTGTGCTGGACACTCTGGACCTACATCTGGAGCTATGCTCTGGGGTGCGATTTGCGATGAAAGCAGGAGCACTTTCGTGGTTATCCCAGGGACCCTGACGGCGAAATTTTACGTCAGTCTGGTGATCCTAGGAAGTTCTGGTCTTACGTTAAATCCGTAAGTGGCTCGAAACAGCATATCCAGAAACTCCGGGATGATGATGACATTGAAACAGAGAATGACACGTGTAAAGCTGAAATACTAAACACCTTTATCAGTAGGTGTTTCACAGAGGAAGACCTCACTGCAGTTCCTTCTCTAAATGCTCACACAAACGAAAAAATGGCTGACATCGAAATAAGCGTCCAAGGAATAGAAAAGCAACTGGAATCACTCAACAGAGGAAAGTCAACTGGACCTGACAGGATACCAATTCGATTCTACACAGAGTACGCGAAAGAACTTGCCCCCTTCTAACAGCTATGTACCGCAAGTCTCTAGAGGAACGGAAGGTTCCAAATGATTGGAAAAGAGCACAGTTAGTCCCAGTCTTCAAGAAGGGTCGTCGAGCAGATGCGCAAAACTATATCTCTGACGTCGATCTGTTGTAGAATTTTAGAACATGTTTTTTGCTCGATTATCATGTCACTTTTGGAAACCCAGAATCCACTCTGTAGGAATCAACATGGATTCTGGAAACAGTGATCGTGTGAGACCCAACTCGCTTTATTTGTTCATGAGTCCCAGAAAATATTAGATACAAGCTCCCAGGTAGATGCTATTTTCCTTGACTTCCAGAAGGAGTTCGATACAGTTTCGCACTGTCGCCTGATAAACAAAGTAAGAGCCTACGGGATATCAGACCAGCTGTGTTGCTAGATTGAAGAGTTTTTAGCAAACAGAACACAGCATGTTGTTATCAATGGAGAGACGTCTACAGACATTAAGGTAACCTCTGGCGTGCCACATGGTAGTGTTATGGGACCATTGCTTTTCACAATATATGTCTAGGGGTGGGAAATTGCCCCTAAAGGCGGAAGAATCAGCAATGATCAACGACATGAGGATGCAGAAGGCAATGGAAACCACTGCATTAAAGACACATAACGTGTATCCACAGGACATGTGGCCTGTAGTTGAAGAAGTGTCATGATGATCTCTCCATTGGCAAAAGATTCCGGAATAGTCCCCCATTTGGATCTCTGGGAGGGGACTGCCAAGGGGGAGATTACCATGAGAAAAAGATTGAATAATCAACGAAAGGATAATGTTCTACGAGTCGGGGCGTGGAATGTCAGAAGCTTGAATGTGGTAGAGAAAGTAGAAAATCTGAAAAGGGAAATGCAAAGGCTCAATCTAGATATAGTAGGGGTCAGTGAAGTGAAGTGGAAGGAAGACAAGGATTTCTGGTCAGATGATTATCGGGTAATATCAACAGCAGCAGAAAATGGTATAACAGGTGTAGGATTCGTTATGAATAGGATGGTAGGGCAGAGGGTATGTTACTGTGAACAGTTTAGTGACCGGGTTGTTCTAATCAGAATCGACAGCAGACCAACACCGACAACGATAGTTCAGGTATACATGCCGACGTCGCAAGCTGAAGATGAACAGATAGAGAAAGTGTATGAGGATATTGAAAGGGTAATGCAGTATGTAAAGGGGGACGAAAATCTAATAGTCATGGGCGACAGGAATGCAGTTGTAGGGGAAGGAGTAGAAGAAAAGGTTACAGGAGAATATGGGCTTGGGGCAAGGAATGAAAGAGGAGTAAGACTAATTGAGTTCTGCAACAAGTTTCAGCTAGTAATAGCGAATACCCTGTTCAAGAATCACAAGACGAGAAGGTATACTTGGAAAAGGCCGGGAGATACGGGAAGATTTCAATCAGATTACATCATGGTCAGACAGAGATTCCGAAATCAGATACTGGATTGTAAGGCGTACCCAGGAGCAGATATAGACTCAGATCACAATATAGTAGTGATGAAGAGTAGGCTGAAGTTCAAGAGATTAGTCAGGAAGAATCAATACGCTAAGAAGTGGGATACGGAAGTTCTAAGGAATGACGAGATACATTTGAAGTTCTCTAACGCTATAGATACAGCAATTAGGAATAGCGCAGTAGGCAACACAGTTGAAGAGGAATGGACGTCTCTAAAAAGGGCCATCACAGAAGTTGGGAAGGAAAACATAGGTACAAAGAAGGTAGCTGCGAAGAAACCATGGGTAACAGAAGAAATACTTCAGTTGATTGATGCAAGGAGGAAGTACAAACATGTTCCAGGAAAATCAGTAATACAGAAATACAAGTCGCTGAGGAATGAAATAAATAGGAAGTGCAGGGAAGCTAAGACGAAATGGCTGCAGGAAAAATGTGAAGACATCGAAAGAGATATGATTGTCAGAAGGACAGACTCAGCATACAGGAAAGTCAAAACAACCTTTGGTGACATTAAAAGCAACTGTGGTAACATTAAGAGCGCGACGGGAATTCCACTGTTAAATGCAGAGGAGAGAGCAGATAGGTGGGAAGAATACATTGAAAGCCTCTATGAGGGTGAAGATTTGTCTGATGTGATAGTAGAAGAATCAGGAGTTGATTTACAAGAGATAGGGGATCCAGTATTAGAATCGGAATTTAAAAGAGCTATGGAGGACTTGCTGTCAAATAAGGCAGAAGGGATAGATAACATTCCATCAGAATTTCTAATATCATTAGGGGAAGTGGCAACAAAACGACTGTTCACGTTGGTGTGTAGAATATATGAGTCTGGCGACATACCATCTGACTTTTGGAAAAGCATCATCCACACAATTCCGAAGACGGCAAGAGTTGACAAATGCGAGAATTATCGCACAATCAGCTTAACAGCTCATGCATCGAAGCTGCTTACAAGCATAATATGCAGAAGAATGGAAAAGAAAATTGAGAATGCGCTAGGTCACGATCAGTTCGGCTTTAGGAAAAGTAAAGGCACGAGAGAGGCAATTCTGATGTTACGGCTAATAATGGAAGCAAGGCTAAAGAAAAATCAAGACACGTTCATAGGATTTGTCGACCTGGAAAAAGCGTTCGACAATATAAAATGGTGCAAGCTGTTCAAGATTCTGAAAAAAGTAGGGGTAAGCTATAGGGAGAGACGGGTTATATACAATATGTACAACAACCAAGAGGGGATAATAAGAGTGGACGATCAAGAACGAAGTGCTCGTATTAAGAAGGGAGTAAGACAAGGCTGTAGCCTTTCGCCCCTACTCTTCAATCTGTATACCGAGGAAGCAATGATGGAAATAAAAGGAAGGTTCAGGAGTGGAATTAAAATACAATGTGAAAGGATATCAAAGATATGATTCGCTGATGACATTGCTATCCTGAGTGAAAGTGAAGAAGAATTAAATGATCTGCTGAACGGAATGAACAGTCTAATGAGTACACAGTATGGTTTGAGAGTAAATCGGAGAAAGACGAAGGTAATGAGAAGTAGTAGAAATGAGAACAGCGAAAAACTTATCAGGATTGATGGTCACGAAGTCAATGAAGTTAAGGAATTCTGCTACCTAGGCAGTAAAATAACCAATGATGGATGGAGCAAGGAGGACATCAACAGCAGACTCGCTATGGCAAAAAAGGCATTTCTGGCCAAGAGAAGTCGACTAATATCAAACACCGGCCTTAATTTGAGGAAGAAATGTCTGAGGATGTATGTCTGGAGTACAGCGTTCAATCTTAGTGAAACATGGACTGTGGGGAAACCGGAACAGAAGAGAATCGAAGCATTTGAGATGTGGTGCTATAGACGAATGTTGAAAATTAGGTGGACTGATAAGGTAAGGAATTAGGAGATTCTACGCAGAATCGGAGAGGAAAGGAATGTGTGGAAAACGCTGGTAAGGAGAAGGGACAGGATGATAGGACATCTACTAAGACATGAGGGAATGACTTCCATGGTACTAGAGGGAGTTGCACAGGACAAAAACTGTAGAGGTAGACAGAGATTGGAATACATCAAGCAAATAATTGAGGATGTAGGTTGCAAGTGCTACTCTGAGATGAAGAGGTTAGCACAGGAAAGGAATTCGTGGGGGGCCGCTTCAAACCAGTCAGCAGACTGATGACCAAAAAAAATATTTAAAAAAATAAATGACCTAGCAGATAGTGACGGAAGTTCCATGCAGCTTTTCGCGGATGATGCTGTAGTATAGAGAGAAGTTGTAGCATTAGAAAATTGTAGTGAAATGCAGGAAGATCTGCTGCGGATAGGCACTTGGTGCAGGGAGTGGTAACTGACCCTTAACATAGACAAATGTAATGTATTGCGAATAGATAGAAAGAAGGATCCTTTATTGTATGATTATATGGTAGCGGAACAAACTCAGGTAGCAGTTACTTCTGTAAAATATCTGGGAGTATGCGTGTGGAACGATCTGAAGTGGAATGATCACATAAAATTAATTGTTGGTAAGGCAGGTACCAGGTTGAGATTCATTGGGAGAGTCCTTAGGAAATGTAGTCCATCAACAAAGGAGGTGGCTTACAAAACACTCGTTCGACCTATACTTGAGTATTGCTCATCAGTGTGGGATCCATACCAGATCCGGTTGATGGAGGAGATAGAGAAGATCCAATGAAGAGCCACGCGTTTCGTCACAGGGTTATTTGGTAACCATGACGGCGTTACGGAGAAGAGAACTCAAGTGGCAGACTCTGCAAGAGAGGCGCTCTGCATCGCGGTGTAGCTTGCTGTCCACGTTTCTAGAGGGTGCGTTTCTGGATGAGGTATCGAATATATTGCTTCCCCCTACTTATACCTTCCAAGGAAATCACGAATGTAAAATCAGAGAGATTCGAGCGCGCACGGAGGCTTTCAGACAGTCGTTCTTCCTGTGAACCATAGCGATTGGAACAGAAAAGGGAGGTAATGACAATGGCACGTAAAGCGCCCTACGCCACACACCGTTGGGTGGTTTTCGGAGTATAGATGTAGATGTAGATGCAGAACAATCGTAAATTCCTAAAGAAGTCCTTCTCACCAAGCAGTGTCGTGGGCAGCTGATAGGCCCAAAAAGACAGCTACCCTTACTAATTTCTGCTCATACCCATTTTCGATATAAATAACGAGAGAGAGTTTCTCTTCATTAAATTAATTTCGATTTTTTAGCTGGTATAGTGCCTTTATTTTTGACGAAACGGTGTGTTTTGATTGTCCTTAAACGTTCAGAGTTGCACTCTCTAACTTCGTTGGTGCAACCAACATTCTATTGAAAATATGGCTCATTAGTCTACATAGTAGGTTTTCATTATTCATTTTTACTAATTTCTATGATATCTTAAAATAGTGTACTGTTGACATTGACCAGACAGGTACTTTCCATTTACTTATGTAGTTCCAAGATAAGTTATTAGATGATGTCGTTCAAGCCCACAGAATTCATTGCCACACAGTATTTACTATGAGTGGCAAATTATCACTTCATACTACATAACTTTCATTACATAGAATTAACTAATGTAACTGATGATTTTTGAAGTCAGTTAAACCTAAGGCAATTTTTTGTTTCCTATTTCTCTTACAGGTCTGATGATAGTTGTTTCGTTGCCAGAACTTGTAATGAATAGTAAATGATTATGTTTTTGAGTTCAAGAAAACGAAAAGGTTTTGTAATTTAGTTTTGATGTTTTAGAAATACGTAAGATTACAATTTCCATCACCAAAGTCAGGTTTTAATTTCATGTGATTATGATCATTCGTTGACTATTTCAAATTGACCTAGTTAAAAAAGTCAGCTTCTAAGTTGCTGATCCCAATTACAGTCACTGTTTGCAGACTACAGGTAAAATTGAAAACACTTAAGTTTAGTACAAGAATTAGTATGCCTTGCGAAATGTGTAACTCTTCAAACTGGTATGCGCTTAATGGTGTTGTCACAGTGTTTGCCTTTAATCTCAGGGTCTTATTTGGTCTGGATATAGTGCGTAATCCTGGTGGATTGGAGGATGATATGATTCTTATTGCTGAGTCCTTCCATTCACCTAATGGCTTAGTTAAAACCTCTGGTTAAAAAAACATCACCTGTGACTGTTTGTCGAACGTCAAAGCATTTTATGTCCTATTCCAGTGTTTTGGTTGTCTTTTCGACTAATTTTTAAAAACTGATCTCTAGTATAATGCGAAGGAGTTTATGAAGTAATTTTTTCATTCAGATTTTGACCAAAATGAGCTAAGTCCTATGTTATTTGGCTGAAACTACAATCTTCTGAATGGTATAGTGATGTATGTTTCTGTGTGCGCAGTAGCATAGCTGCATCATGTTTACAATTTCTGCTGTCATGAAGTCATACAGTTTTCGTTTATAGCTAATGTAGTAATGTCAGTTATATCACAAATTACTGAAAGGGAAGTGGACAAAGTTGTAGATGTGGTAGGTGATGTAATGCTGCGAGAAGAATTGGACATTGAGCTGAAATATCTAAGTGGAAACAACGACCTAGGAGTAAACAATATTCTGTCAGCCCTATGGATAGCCTTGGGTGAGCCAGCCACGACAAAACTTTTCCATCTGTTGTGTTATATACATGAGGAAGAATGTAATAATATCAATTTCAAATAAAGCAGTTGTTGATTTGTCTGAAAATTACTGAACTATCAGTATAATAATTCATGGTTGCAAGACATTAACAGGAATTCTTTGCAGAAGAATGAGAAAACTGATAACCTCAGGGAAGTTTAGTATGAATTGCAGAGAATTGTGGGAACTACAGGAACCAGAGGACAGTTATAAGAGCCGAGGCGCATTAAAGAGAATTTGGAGAAGTGGTTAAATTTCAGGAAGAAGAAATGAAAGCTTTGAGGTTTGCTGATGAATTGTAATTCTGTGAGATACAGTAAGGGACTTGGAAGAACAGCTGAAGGGAATGGACAGTGTCTTGAAAGGAGGATATAAGATGAAAATCAACAAAAGCAAAACGAGGACGATGGAATGTAATCGAATTAAATCAGATGATCTTAACAGAACTAGATTAGGAAATGAAACACTGAAAGTAGTAGATGACTTTGGCTGTTTGTGCAGCGAAGTAGCTGATAGTGGCCAAAGTAGAGAGGATATAAAGTATACACTGGCAATGGCAGAAAAGTATTTCTGAGGAAGCAAATTTTGTTAACCTCAAATATATACTTAAGTCTTGGGAAGTCTTTTGTTGAAGCTATTTTTATGGGGTGTAGGCATATGTGGAAGTGAAACATGGATGATAAACAGTTTAGGCAAAAAGAGAATTGCAGTTTTCGAAATGTGGTGCTACAGAAGAATGTTGAAGATTAGATGGGTGGATCACATAACTAGTGAGGATATACTGAGTAGAATTCGAGGGACAAGAAATGTGTATCACAACTTGACCTAATGGAGGGATTGGATAGTTGGACACTTTCTGAAATGTCAAGAGATAACTAATTTGGTCTTGAAGGGAGGTGTGGGAGGTAAAAATCGTAGAGGAAGACCAAATGGTGAAAGCAGTAAACAGGTTCAGAAGGATGTAGGTTGCTGTAGTTATCTGAAGATGAAGAGGCTTGCAGAATAGAGAACTGTGTTTAAAACCAGTCTTCAGGCTGAAGGCCACAACATCTTTCTTCGTTATAACGCCTTATTTTCCAGTTGGTGTATTTCTTCATTGTTTATAACTAACTTGCAGAAAATGTCTGACTTAACTTCAAGGGTCATGTGTGGAGAATAAATATATATTTAAAGTATGAGTAACTGAAGGTCCCAGATAGGTGCTGAAGGAGAGATTTCGTGAATCCAGGGTATTTTAATCTACTGAGCTCTTCCTTCATTCCTCGACCAAGATGTAGCAATGTAAGCTGTGTTGCTCGTGTGTAGTTGTGGAGACGTGGCTGTTCCACATGCCGTGTTTGGGACTGGCGTAAATCTCGTCGAATGGTGATCACCGATGAGGTCTTGTACTTACCTGTTCCCAATAGCGTTAGGACCTGGTTACCTATGCTAAGGTTGCCGCTGAATTCGGCCTGTTCTTGGAATATGTTGCTTTATTCCTCGAATTTTTTAAAATTTTGCCTCGAAAGTTTTCCCTATCACAAAGAGGACGTTAATCTATGAGTCTAGGTAGTTTTTAGTCTATCAGGTTGGGAAATGACCTTCATTTTAACTTGTTTCTATTTTAGAGATACTGTTTTCAGTTTCATGGCCGGTATGAAGAAATGCTTTAATGTGTTTGTGGCAGGTGTTTTGTGAAAGGAGAAATTTACGTTGTTTTCTGCCTGTGCATTTAGTGCCTCGGCTGCTTTTCTTCTGTTTCAGATTCTATAATCTTACGAAATAGTGGATGTTAAGCGATTGCATTTGGTTTTGGAGAGTCGTTCCTTCTTGAGTTTTGTCGATTTTGGGATACCATGGATGATTGTGACTCTTTTTTCTAGCACTTTGCGGAACTTGCTGGAGGGCATCAGTAATGGATGACATTGTCATCTAGTATTAAGGCTTGCTGTTCTCAGATGGCATGCTATGGCTCGTTTCAATTCTTTTCCAAAAACGACTGGCACTGTGGGGCTTCATTCTTGTCATTCCCTCGCCCATCACTTGGTGGGCTTCTCTTTTTATTCAGGCATTGATGCTATTCAAATAAATCTTAACACGTCCGTTTGGTTGCCTCCAGAATTTTATTTATGTTTAATTTTGTTTAATATTTATGTAACTAGAGTTAATCTGTGTTATGTTGCTTTCTTCTTAGGGCCGTTTTCCGGTACAGCAGGTTGTATTGCTTGCACTGTTTGTTGGTTGTAATACGTTATAATAAGTGGTTTCAGTAGCTGATATGCTAGGTTTTGTGCTTAAACGTCTCAATCTGAATTTTTCGGCAATTCGAGTCCGTGAATCAATGTTGGTTTAATTTGTTCCTGCTTTTGTGGTTAATAGCTCTAGATCATACAGTAAATGGCAGGTACTGATTAGCTATGCTGTCGCCTAATTCAGTCTTGCTTTAGTATCTGCGATCAAAGACAAAAGTGTCATAGTGATTGTTAAAAGTGGGCGTTATTTCTAAGTCTGGCGGGATTCAAAGAGGCTACAACAAGTTAACTATTTTTGTTGTTTAAGTTTTACAGGAAATATCGTGGATCTAGCACTGAGTCTCCTGTGACTTTAGCTGGGCCGAGTGAAGGTACGAAAAATGATGATATCAGTTGGGAGTTCCTCGGCAAGAGGTACATATATCATTCTCTCTTATACCGTGCTTAAATTTTTCACAAGATGGCTTGCTGAATGTTTAGATTTTACTGCAGGACCATTCCTGTCATTCTCTGTTAAGTAATCAGTGTGGATGTTGTCAGCGAGCTGTAGCTCACGGAAAACTTGGTGATGTTATCTAAGTGGCAATATCGCTTAGGTTAAAAGTGACTGACTTGGATGCGGTAATTTCATAGTGATAATCTGAATTTGTTATCTTCCAAAGCTGGTAGTGTACTTTTTTGCCATCCTTACCCTATTGACTTTGACCTGTATATTTTGTAAGGCCAGTTGAGGGTAATTTCCCAAACTTACCTGTGTTTATTGGATTTATTTGTGTTCAACCAATATATATATATAGTGGTTGAACACTAATACAACAAATACAGCATATAATATATATATATATATATATATATATATATATATATATATATATATATATATGTGTGTGTGTGTGTGTGTGTGTGTGTGTGTGTGTGTGTTTTTGGATACACAAAGCATTTCCCAACGATTGTAGTAAGTAATCTCAGTGCATAGGATACGTAGACAGAGGATACCACTTCCAAGTAAGTAGACAGTTAAAAATAAAGAAGACATTGGGAAGGAGAAGTACTGGCTGTACGATGTGGGGTTGTGAACAGTGAAAGTAAAGAACTGGGAATGCAACTGTGCACCTGTTGGATACATTATTTACAGTAGTCAGTGTTGAAATTCCACCTCCCATTTTTCAGCCAGTATCACAACACAGTACATCAACACTGAGGACCATCAGTGAAGGAATAAAGTAGGCAAACATCAGAAGCTGACACATTCATTTCCAGCCAGTACAAACCCATTCAAAAAATATGCTTGTTCTTCACTTCACTAGATTAGATTGTCTTAGATACACTGTTCAATGTATAGATCAATAGTGAGGAGATCCTAATGGATGTAAAGTATGTAAGAACACAAACAAAGCAAGGAAAAACAATTTTCAAACCAGCCCATGATTGATTAGAAATTCACTTAGAATACCAGTCCAAACGTACCACCACGCTTTGTAGCCTACTGGATCCATTTAATAGAGCCTGCCCTTTATGTACCAGCTGTTTGTCATTATCAGTACTAGTTATATATGTTTGTGTGAAATGTGCTCCAGAACAACTGGGATATACTAGTAAAATCTTTTAGGTTTCCAGAGCAGGACAAACAAGAGTTAAAACTCAAGTTTTCAAAGGTAATCACCATCTTCTTCATCTGGGGATGTGCACATATGACATCTAAAGCATTCAGTGCATAGGCCATGTTACATGGGGCAGACACTATGCTGTATTCAGCAGTACTGCCTGGAGCACATCAGCTCTGGGGCAGAGAGACAAATTGGCAGTCACTGAGCACAGTTTGGAAGAAAGCTGCATGTTGTATTCTGAATGAGCAAAAGTGCTTTGTAATGCAATGTAGTTTGGGACAGCATGACAAAGGAATCCATCAAACTTAGGGCTAATAATGGCCTCAGAAACAGAGATGGTGGCTATTAACAAAGTTCTGCTTTAGACCTGTTACTGGCCATAACACACTGTGAGCACTCAGAGCTGAGAGATATCTGTGCAGTGTGCTAGATGGTATCTGACTGAATATGCTGGGGTTCAAGTACACTCCCTCATCTGCTCCAATCTGTGCTGGGTCAAGGGCAAGGACTACTGAACTCGCTGCAGTACCTGTATAAGATGACATTTCAACACTTTACCATAAGACGATGGCAGTGACACTCATCGAACTGTCGCATCTGGAAACCCGAGAACATTATACTAGTTCAACACACAAGAAAGATGATGATATTTTACATATACATGTTGGCACCAATGACATTTCTTTGGTTTTACTATTTTGTCATGTATTTGGTATAATATGTGGTTCTTTAATACAGGATGTCACAATCCCTTTGGGTCAAAATAATACCAACAGTAAAGGACACTAAAATGAGTATTTTGAGAAAAAAAACAAATGGTTGGACGTGTGTATTTCAGGTAGTATTAGGTCTTGAATGTACAACATTTTTGAAGTAAATGTGTGTAAACTGCTTATGCTTAGTAGTAAAGCAACTGCCTTCAAACTGACAACTGTAACACTATCTTGAAAAATAATACACTATTGCATTCACTCTGTTCACAGAGGAGTTGACTAATTGTAAAAGGTATATCATTTGTCATTACAACAAACTAAAGACATGCATTTAATGTATGATGTTGCAGCATGCAGTGCCCAGAAAGACATACAAATGTAGCGAGAAAAGATTCATAGTACATATCTTGTCAACTGGAAAAAAATTAACATCACAGACATAAAAATACAAGAAATTGGATTATTCATGCCACAGACAGTCTGCAAATGTTCTCAACAAAGATTTGTTTATAGAGTAGAATTTGAAGAGATAGTGTTGGATCCTGTGACAGGACACTAATCAAGCACCATTTCAAATGTATCAGATTTAAAGATGGTCCTCACTTGACCATTTCTGAATCCAATGGCTTTTTAGAGTAGGTTCAATGATGTCTTGGATGAACATGTACAAAGTTTCAGCTTGATACTTCTTTTCATTCCAGTTCTTCAGCTTCTCATAGACAGCGGTCTCAGTTTCCACAACCTACATGCATGCCAGAACGTTAACTGGATATCATTCATGGAAGGTGCTCTTAGCTTATGAGATCTGGCTTTTCTATACTAAACAATATTTTGTGCTGAATAAGAATACATTACTAATTACATGAAGAGCTGCATCAAACCAGTCTCAGGACTAAAGACCACAACAACAACTAATTACATCTTTAAATACAGAGTTGGCCAGAAAAATGTATACACACTTTAAGGAACCATGGTTACTGTACATGTTCAAAATGTTCACCATTGGCGGCTATGCATGTAACAGAATGACGAACAGTCGCCGCACCAGTTGCAGTGGAAATTGCTGCACATGTTGCAGTAATCTCCTAGCAAAATACATACAGCATGTGTGGCTTCTTTGATAGACGTTATCTTTCACAGCTCCCCACAAGTAAAAGGCCATAGATGTTAGATCTGATGACTGTGGAGGGAACTTAATGGGCCTCTTCATCCAATACAATGCCCCGGAAAATTGTCATCCAGGAAAGCTCATGCGGCTAGGTGGTGAACCATCCTGTTGGTAGAAGACCTCTTCCTCAGCTCTATAAAGTGCATGTCTATCTGACAAAATTGATGTGCATAACATTTCCAGGTACACTTCACCAGTGACAGTAGCATCAAAGAAAAAGGGTCCTACAAAGATCCTAGATGATAGTCCACACCGCACATAAACCCCGGGTAGATTGACTGCTTTATCCACTCAAACATGCAGATTTTCTGGTGCCCAGTCCACACTGTTATGCCGATTCATGGTTCCCTTAAGTTTAATTTGTGCCACATCACTCCACACTACCTTCATCACAAATTGTTTGTCATCAGTTACCAACTGCTGATAGGTTTCAAAAAATTGCATTCGGCATTCAGGATTGTCATCATTAATCATGAGCAGTAATTGTGGAATGTAAACTTTCCATTTTGCAACTTTCAGAATTCAATGTACACTTGTACTGCTAACCAACACTTCATGTGCACATTGCATAGCAGACTTCTGTGGAAAACTAACAAACACCTATGAAGCAGGACTTGTAGCTGTATGCTCTCTTCCTGATCTTCCTTTGTGAATATCACAATTTGTTCCATGCAATTAAAACTCGACAATGATGCTTTTAATTGCTAGGTGGGTTGGTGGTTCTGTTTCCAACTACCGCCTCCACTGACGTCACACTTCAAAATTCAAAAACAATTTCACAATAAATCTTCATTGCTCGAATGTCATGTGTGCTCCAGCCATCCCGTTTTATCAATACTGAGATGAATGTGCTAACATCTGTTGAGCCAAAGAACATACTACAACACACCCATAACTCAGATGGAACAACAATATTGATATCACTATAGAGCCTGACAAAAGAGTGTATAGATTTTTCTGGCAGACTCTGTACATGTGTTGACAGCTGTAAAACTTCAAAAATAGTAGAAAATTCACTTTGCGTCTATGAGAGCCCCTCTTTAATCAGCCATAATTCAAAATTTAATGGGCGGATTCAGCCAAGAATTGGTAATCTGATGCACAACCATGCTGTCTTCTTGTGCCTTTCTGCAATAGCCTCAGTTCCTCTCAAAGAAAATATATGTACTTGCCAGTTTAATGAAAATATTTTGTGTGCCAAATTTTGGATAATTATGGAGGTCTATATCTCAGCTGTATGTTCTTTGATCTTTTTTGTCTTGCTGTCCCTGCAAAGTGCAGGACAATTCCAACATTTCAGGTTGGACATTTGTCCTAGTTTGTACTAGTATTTTTGTGTTTTACATTTAGGAATCTTAAGTTTTTGAAGTCACGTTACTGTTTTAAGCAATAAAATAACTCTTTTAATTCTAACAAATACAGTTTTCAGATATACATAATAGATTGTCTGCAAAATAATAAATAAAACTAATGCATTTCAACATTTTCTGCAATTCTTTCCTTGGGGACATAAATCATTCCAGTTGACTGCATGCAGTGTCTGGCATAATGAGCAAGGTTCTCTGTAGTTTGTACATTGAAACTCTTTCTGGAGCACATCTCATACACTACCACTTTTACTAACAACCAAAACACACACCTCTCGTTCTTTCTATTGCTTCCAACATACTTCCTCATACATGTCACTGTCATCTATAAGATTAATTAGCCTGGGATCACTGGCTTTAACTTACAATTAATAGAATTTTGTGCCACTCTCTTTTTGTTGCCTGTACTACAAACCAATTCTTTGATAGTATTTGGGAAATTTGGAAATTCATCACTTAAACATTTAATAAGAAACTCCATATTTGCATGGTACTTTCAGGTACAGATATTATGTGGCATTTTAGATGTCAGTAAAGGATTAGTGGGTATAGGATCAAAAAATTATGTTTTTTACCACAGCTGTAAAATGTGGAAATTCAGATTTAAAAAGTCCATATGCTTCCATTACTGTTGTCAACATTATTCACTGCTGCACCTTATACTTTTTTTGGTAATTATATCTCTATGAACCAAACAATCTCTCTTTCCTGAAAGATTTATTGAGAAAAAAATTTGGACTTTTGAAATAAGTCCTTTAGTATAAATTTTAGGCCCATGCAGTGGTATTTCCATTCTGGAAGAAGAAGAAGCACCTTCAGTTTCTGGTTACTGTGATAACAGCTTCTTCACCACAGCACTTATTTTATTGGGGCTCTTAGGCAATGCTTCTTTGTCCACTGACTGCCTTTGCTAGTGAACTTGCTGGCTTGTATGGTTGAACTAATGAGTTACCAGACTGTTCTTTCTTCCTCAATCTAAAGCGTTATTTTTGTTTTCTTTAATTTATGAAGTGCTAAATTGTCATTCACTGTTTTTCTTATCATTTGGTTTCTTTTCTTATCATGCTTTTTTTTTGTTTGCTAAATGTAGCTGACATGCGTCCTCATTGTTCTTCAACTTTTCTCTGAACTTTTGGACTCTAGTCTCTGATGCCATTACTGCTATGTATTGTAAATTGAAATTTAGTTAAAAATATCTATTATTATGTTATTTGGCAAAATAAGTGCCCAAAACATGTACCTTCATTCTAAAACAATATTCTTCTTAATCCATTTTCTGACAAAGCCTCAAACAGTGTAGAGAATACAGTGCATACTTTAATTTCACCAGAACTTAATGATGTTCTGTATTACGGGTGGGACTATTCATATTGAAATTAAAATTAATTAATTTTGAAACAATACTCATATCAAATGATTTTCTAATGCACAAATATACTTCTTTTTGACTTGGTTTTTAAGAATCTGTCTTGTGCTCTCAAGAATGGACCACTGGACTACAAATGGGATTGCAATAATACAATGTTCTAGTGTTTTGTTCAGCAGAGAAAAGGAAATAATGGATGGTCAAATTTGTGTGCTCTACAATAAATGTTTTGTAAAGGGCTAGTTACAATATAAAATATGTACTTTCAGCTTTAATTCTCCCAGTTTTGAAACTTATATTTCAATAAATATATGTTCAATGAAGTGTTCCTGTTTTTCTGGACCTGTTCAGCAATCTTTCAGCTTCAGCAGCTGACCCTTGTCTGCTTACAGCTGTAAAACCTTGTTCAAAGTTGTAGGTTTTCATGAAGAGTGTATATGCTCAAATGCAGCATTAAAGAGTAAATAGGTTTTAAGCCACAAAAATACAAGTGTAGTTATGTACAATCAACTTCAAGCAATAAGCAGCAATAAAACAAATGAAAATCCAGAGAGACAGAACTTTAAACACATTGTATGACTGGAATAATGTATTTGCACTTCAGACTAAATAAATTGCAAATGCCGTCTTATTTAGATTCTGAACAAGTATATTGCCTTCGTGATACTATTGATGGTGCTTTTGATTTAAAATATGTGATGATCTGGAATTAATTAAGTACCTTAGGTAGATGGACAATGGAAGGAACGGATGTGGGCACTGGGATGCAAAAAATGGATAAGTGCTGGAATTTCTTCACCGACTTTAAATACTTTGACTTTGAATACTACAAAATCATTCTAACCTCTGTTTCCCCTAATATTGTTTACAACAATGGGTTTTAACTGTTGATTTTCTCTTATGCTAGCAACTCTGTGGACTTCAGCAAACCTTTCTTGATTAAATTCAATTTCTTTAATTTCTTTCTCTGTAACGTAAGACAAGATGATGCTTGAAATGTTGTCCTTCAATTTAAATAGATCAAGACTACAGTGTAATCTATCACTTTGTTGAAGTAATGTATTGCACAGGGTATTTAGGACTGATGAATGATGACCATCAACTACTGGAGCACATTTATTTAAAGTAGTTTGGATAGTGGGACATTCACGTTGACCACTGGGTTTTTCTGCATGTGTATATTGACTGAATGGTGAGGTGGACTATGTTGCTACTGAACAGAGCAACGCTGGAAGTGGCTTCCAATTGGCCACACTTGCTGCTCTTAATGTTTTCTCTGTGCAGCAGATCCCTGCTTCAGAAATGTGCCAGGCTCCTGGGATGAAGACACATGTGACAATGCATCAAACATACACACAACCAAGAAATGCTGTGGACTGTAACTTGGTTTGTTGCAAATGATGTTGAAATATACTAGCCAAGCAAACAGAACAGCTTGATATCTTTCCTGTGTGTAAAAAGCTATAATAATATATGTGGTTTACAGAAGAAGAAAATTCTCTCATGTAGTAGTGTGCACAGTAGTAATCTGTTGTTGAGTCTTCAGCACTCAGCAGCATGTCAAAAAGGAGACACAGACAGTAATACAATGGTGGGGTGAGATGGGGGGAGGGGAGTTTATGCAGGTAATGAGCAAAAGGTGTTTTGACAATAGTAACTAATGTACTGCCCTCATCAGAGAAAATTATCATGTAGGTACCCAGGAAAAATTTTGTTTGTGGTGAATGGCTCACAGAATGGCGAATCTGCAAAGATTTGTTAAGATACTTGAAAGATATTAGTATTTTTGTCATAATGAGTTCCAGTAGAAAAGGACACTGTCCATGAAAATGTGGTCAACTGTGAAGGTTACTGAATGCAGCAATCATTAATAATACTTTATTCAAGAAAATTTATGAAGAATTGAGCTGTTGAGGAGAAAACTTTATAGACTTCTCAGTAATACAGAAAGAACAGAAGGAATTTAGTTGTTAATACAAAAATATTAAGTTACTCAACAATAATTACAACACAGAATAAAATACATGTCTACAATCCAGAAGATTGAGAATTCGAGCCGGTGGCTGTTTTGTAGTCTCCAGTTCTTTGTCATCACACACCAGTTAACTGCAGTTACATTGGCGGCATATCAAACACCAGAGTTGGCCATTGCTGCAGCAATTTCCATTGTAGCCTTCACACCATGACGGTCCCACTTCGCACTGGCGGTTCGCCGTGCCTAGTACCACTGAAAGTCGTGAGTGAGCTGCATTTGAATCAAAATAATGTGCCTTTAAGTGGTACTATGTGTTGTGAGAAATTTGAAGTCAGTGGCTGGCCAAAAAGTTGTGTGTTATTGGGCTTAGAATACTGAATTAACAGACGACTCATTATCATTTTTACATTAATAAATTTTAGGCAACAAATGGTGGAAGACCAACTGAGGATTTAAGTGCAAAAGTAGATATCACAAATGGTAGCCTCCAACAGCATATTCAGGAACCTCACGAAGAGGAAAAAAAAAGGAGATAAATACAAAAATAACTACCTTGCTAACATTTTACCCACTTCACAAGGGTAGTTAAGTACTAAGATAAACAAACTATGTGGTCTTGTAAGAAATGCTGGTTTTGAACAATTAAAGGAGGTAGGTCAGAATATAGAACATATGTGAAAGAATTAACTAAATAAACGTTTACAAAAGTAAATGAACAATTCTTAAGACACGCAAATGGGGTTACATGTGTTAGAGCAGGGTAAAAATTTGGACATAACAGCTTTACCAGGCTCCACTTTCAGAATTTTGGAGGCATGAGTAAGTGAATTAATTACTCAAAAGGTGCAAGAAACAACAGATTCATCAGTCAGTACACTATGGTTCACAGTTGATTTAGGAAAAACAGAAGAGGAACTAGGTTAGCTCTGGGATGGACTTAATTAAAACCAGAGATAAATTAAGTAAATGGAAATTATATGAAAGCAATCGCCTTTCACCAGAACTATTGGAAGAATTAATTTTAGATGGAGAAAATTTAAGATTTATTTACACTCTCAACCTAGGAGGTGGTGTTAGTATTTCATCTGGAGGGCATCATAAAACACTACTGACATAATGTCTCTCACACGGCCTGGTGTAGTATTACTTAGTTAATAAAAGTATAAAGGATTTTATTTACACTGGCATTAATTATAGCCACACTATTTATTATGAAAGTAAAATTCTATGTATCGATTTGACAGAAAATCCTAGGAAGTTCTGGTCTTACGTTAAATCTGTAAGTGGCTCAAAACAGCATATCCAGACACTCCAGGATAATGATGGCAGTGAAACAGAGGATGACACGCATAAAGCTGAAATACTAAACACTTTTTTCCAAAGCTGTTTCACAGAGGAAGACCACACTGTAGTTCCTTCTCTAAATCCTCGCACAAACGAAATAATGGCTAACATCGAAATAAGTGTCTAAGGAATAGAAAAGCAAGTGGATACCAATTCGATTCTACACAGAGTACGTGAAAGAACTTGCCCCCCTTCTAACAGCTGTGTACCGCAAGTCTCTAGAGGAATGGAACATTCCAAATGATTGGAAAAGAGCACAGGTAGTCCCAGTCTTCAAGAAGGGTCATCAAGCAGATGTGCAAAACTATAGACCTATATCTCTGACATCGATCTGTTGTAGAATTTTAGAACATGTTTTTTGCTCGAGTATCATGTCGTTTTTGGAAACCCAGAATCTACTCTGTAGAAATCAACATGGATTCTGGAAACAGTAGTCGTGTGAGACCCAACTCGCTTTATTTGTTCATGAGACCCATAAAATATTAGATACAGGCTCCCAGGTAGATGCTATTTTTCTTGACTTCTGGAAGGTGTTCGATACAGTTCCGCACTGTCGCCTGATAAACAAAGTAAGAGTCTATGAAATATCAGACCAGCTCTGTGGCTGGATTGAAGAGTTTTTAGCAAATGGAACACAGCATGTTGTTATCAATGGAGAGACGTCTACAGACGTTAAAGTAACATCTGGCGTGCCACAGGGGAGTGTTATGGGACCATTGCTTTTCACAATATATATAAATGACCTAGTAGATATATTAAAAATAAAGATTCCAAGACTTACCAAGCGGGAAAGCGCCGGCAGACAGGCACATGAACAAAACACACAAACACACACACAAAATTACGAGCTTTCGCAACTGGCAGTTGCTTCGTCAGGAAGGAAGGAAGGAGAGGGAAAAATGAAAGGGTGTGGGTTTTAAGGGAGAGGGTAAGGAGTCATTCCAATCCCGGGAGCGGAAAGACTTCCCTTAGGGGAAAAAAAAGGACAGGTGTACACTCGCACACACACACACATATCCATCCGCACATACACAGACACAAGCAGACATATTTAAAGGCAAAGAGTTAAGGGCAGAGATGTCAGTCGAGGCGGAAGTACAGAGGCAAAGAAGTTGTTGAAAGACAGGTGAGGTATGAGCGGCGGCAACTTGAAATTAGCGGAGGTTGAGGCCTGGCGGATATCGAGAAGAGAGGATATACTGAAGGGCGAGTTCCCATCTCCGGAGTTCGGATAGGTTGGTGTTGGTGGGAAGTATCCAGATAACTCGGACGGTGTAACACTGTGCCAAGATGTGCTGGCCGTGCATCAAGGCATGTTTAGCCACAGGGTGATCCTCATTACCAACAAACACTGTCTGCCTGTGTCCATTCATGCGAATGGACAGTTTGTTGCTGGTCATTCCCACATAGAAAGCATCACAGTGCAGGCAGGTCAGTTGGTAGATCACGTGGGTGCTTTCACATGTGGCTCTCCCTTTGATTGTGTACACCTTCCGGGTTACAGGACTGGAGTAGGTGGTGGCGGGAGGGTGCATAGGACAGGTTTTACACCGGGGGCGGTTGCAAGGGTAGGAGCCAGAGGGTAGGGGAGGTGGTTTGGGGATTTCATAGGGATGAACCAAGAGGTTACGAAGGTTAGGTGGACGGCGGAAAGACACTCTTGGTGGAGTGGGGAGGATTTCATGAAGGATGGATCTCATTTCGGGGCAGGATTTTAGGAAGTCGTATCCCTGCTGGAGAGCCACATTCAAGGTCTGATCCAGTCCCGGGAAGTATTCTGTTACAAGTGGGGCACTTTTGGGGTTCTTCTGTGAGAGGTTCTGGGTTTGAGGGGATGAGGAAGTGGCTCTGGTTATCTGCTTCTGTACCAGGTTGGGAGGGTAGTTGCGGGATGCGAAAGCTGTTTTCAGGTTGTTGGTGTAATGGTCGAGGGATTCAGGACTGGAGCAGATTCGTTTGCCACGAAGGCCTAGGCTGTAGGGAAGGGACCGTTTGATATGGAATGGGTGGCAGCTGTCATAATGGAGGTACTGTTGCTTGTTGGTGGGTTTGATGTGGACGGATGTGTGCAGCTGGCCATTGGACAGATGGAGGTCAACATCTAGGAAAGTGGCATGGGATTTGGAGTAGGACCAGGTGAATCTGATGGAACCAAAGGAGTTGAGGTTGGAGAGGAAATTCTGGAGTTGTTCTTCACTGTGAGTCCAGATCATGAAGATGTCATCAATAAATCTGTACGAAACTTTGGGTTGGCAGGCTTGGGTAACCAAGAAGGCTTCCTCTAAGCGACCCATAAATAGGTTGGCATACGAGGGGGCCATCCTGGTACCCATGGCTGTTCCCTTTAATTGTTGGTATGTCTGGCCTTCAAAAGTGAAGAAGTTGTGGGTCAGGATGAAGCTGGCTAAGGTGACGAGGAAAGAGGTTTTAGGTAGGGTGGCAGGTGATCGGCGTGAAAGGAAGTGCTCCATTGCAGCGAGGCCCTGGACGTGCGGGATATTTGTGTATAGGGAAGTGGCATCAATGGTTACCAGGATGGTTTCTGGGGGTAACAGACTGGGTACGGATTCCAGGCATTCGAGAAAGTGGTTGGTGTCTTTGATAAAGGATGGGAGACTGCATGTAATGGGTTGAAGGTGTTGATCTACGTAGGCAGAGATACGTTCTGTGGGGGCTTGGTAACCAGCTACAATGGGGCGGCCAGGATGTTTGGGTTTGTGAATTTTAGGAAGTAGGTAGAAGGTAGGAGTGCGAGGTGACGGTGGGGTGAGGAGTTTGATGGAGTCAGGTGAAAGGTTTTGTAGGGGGCCTAAGGTTCTGAGGATTCCTTGAAGCTCCGCCTGGACATCAGGAATGGGATTACTTCGGCAAACTTTGTACGTAGAGTTGTCTGAAAGCTGACGCAGTCCCTCAGCCACATACTCCCGACGATCAAGTACCACAGTCGTGGAACCCTTGTCAGCCGGAAGAATGATGATGGATCGGTCAGCTTTCAGATCACGGATAGCCTGGGATTCGGCTGTGGTGATGTTGGGAGTAGGATTAAGGTTTTTCAAGAAAGATTGAGAGGCAAGGCTGGAAGTGAGAAATTCCTGGAAGGTTTGGAGAGGGTGATTTTGGGGAAGAGGAGGTGGGTCCCGCTGTGATGGAGGACGGAACTGTTGCAGGCAGGGTTCAATTTGGATAGTGTCTTGGGGAGTTGGATCATTAGGAGTGGGATCAGGATTGTTTTTCTTCGTGGCAAAGTGATATTTCCAGCAGAGACTACGAGTGTAGGACAGTAAATCCTTGACAAGGGCAGTTTGGTTGAACCTGGGAGTGGGGCTGAAGGTGAGGCCTTTGGATAGGACAGAGGTTTCGGATTGGGAGAGGGGTTTGGAGGAAAGGTTAACTACTGAATTGGGGTGTTGTGGTTCCAGAGTGTGTTGACTAGAATTTTGAGGTGTTGGGGGGAGTGGAGCTGGAAGTGGGAGATTGAGTAGATGGGAGAGACTGGGTCTGTGTGCAATGAGAGGAGGTTGAGGTTTGTTGGAAAGGTTGTGGAGGGTGAGTGAGTTGCCTTTCCGGAGGTGGGAAACCAGGAGATTGGATAGTTTTTTGAGGTGGAGGGTGGCATGTTGTTCTAATTTGTGGTTGGCCTGTAGGAGGATGCTATGTACAGCCGGTGTGGATGCGGGAGAGGAAAGATTGAGGACTTTGATTTGGGATAGGAGTTGACGGGTGTGTTCATTGGCCGAGTCGATGTATAGGTGAAGGATTAGGCGGGTGAGGGCTATGGATTGTGCTGTTTGGAACTGGTATAAGGACTGATGGAAAGAAGGATTGCAGCCAGAGATGGGAACTTTAAGTGTGAGGCCTTTGGGAGTAATGCCAAATGTCAGACAAGCCTGAGTAAATAAAATATGGGAGCGTAATCTGGCTAGGGTGAAGGCATGTTTGCGGAGGGAATGTAAATAAAATTTAATGGGGTCGTTGTAGGGATGTTGTGAGGTTGACATGGTATTGGTAGGTGGAAAGGGTAATATGAGGTTAAAGTGAAAGTAAAGAGAGATTTATATAGGGAGAGATAAAGGTGTGAAAAAAGTCGAAAAAGTGTTGGTTTGAGATGAGCTATGTTGATCATGTGCTGAACTTAGGTTGGTGAACAACAATGGGTGCAAAGGTTGGGTAGTTATGTTGTCTCCAGATCACGTTAAAGGGTGGGGAAATTCAAGAAAATTTCGAGAAATTCAAGAAAATTTCGACAAAAAAATTTTTTCGAAAAAAGTTTCGAAGAAATAATTTGCGAAAAAATAAAATTCGAAAAAAAAATTTTTTGAATAAAATCTCGAAGAATATGTGTGTAAATGTATTCAAAGGACTGGTTATGTACTGGCAGGTTATGATAATGAGGCTAACAACTGTTTGATGAAGAAATAATAACGTGTAAACCTGTGGGAAGCTGCTAGAAAATGATCGGTTTTGTGGGAAAAAACGGGAATGGAAATAAAACGAAAGTTGTTGGAAAAAAACTGAGATGGTTGTGTAATGGGTGAAAGGAACTGAAGCTGTGAAATAGTATTCACGAGTTTACACGAAATGTTTGTAAACTTGGAACAATGGATTTTATAGCAGCGGTTATGTTGAAAGCGTTGAAAATTTTTGGTTATGGTTTGGAAGTAAATTACGTATTATTGAGTATAATTAGGCAGGATAAAATGTATGGTAGATTACGGAAAAATGGAAGATGAATACAAAGTGGAACTTCTTGTACAAACGAAAAGAGAAAGTAAGACGATAGAGAAGACCAACAACCTGAAAACAGCTTTCGCATCCCGCAACTACCCTCCCAACCTGGTACAGAAACAGATAACCAGAGCCACTTCCTCATCCCCTCAAACCCAGAACCTCTCACAGAAGAACCCCAAAAGTGCCCCACTTGTAACAGAATACTTCCCGGGACTGGATCAGACCTTGAATGTGGCTCTCCAGCAGGGATACGACTTCCTAAAATCCTGCCCCGAAATGAGATCCATCCTTCATGAAATCCTCCCCACTCCACCAAGAGTGTCTTTCCGCCGTCCACCTAACCTTCGTAACCTCTTGGTTCATCCCTATGAAATCCCCAAACCACCTCCCCTACCCTCTGGCTCCTACCCTTGCAACCGCCCCCGGTGTAAAACCTGTCCTATGCACCCTCCCGCCACCACCTACTCCAGTCCTGTAACCCGGAAGGTGTACACAATCAAAGGGAGAGCCACATGTGAAAGCACCCACGTGATCTACCAACTGACCTGCCTGCACTGTGATGCTTTCTATGTGGGAATGACCAGCAACAAACTGTCCATTCGCATGAATGGACACAGGCAGACAGTGTTTGTTGGTAATGAGGATCACCCTGTGGCTAAACATGCCTTGATGCACGGCCAGCACATCTTGGCACAGTGTTACACCGTCCGAGTTATCTGGATACTTCCCACCAACACCAACCTATCCGAACTCCGGAGATGGGAACTCGCCCTTCAGTATATCCTCTCTTCTCGATATCCGCCAGGCCTCAACCTCCGCTAATTTCAAGTTGCCGCCGCTCATACCTCACCTGTCTTTCAACAACTTCTTTGCCTCTGTACTTCCGCCTCGACTGACATCTCTGCCCTTAACTCTTTGCCTTTAAATATGTCTGCTTGTGTCTGTGTATGTGCGGATGGATATGTGTGTGTGTGTGCGAGTGTACACCTGTCCTTTTTTTTCCCCTAAGGGAAGTCTTTCCGCTCCCGGGATTGGAATGACTCCTTACCCTCTCCCTTAAAACCCACACCCTTTCATTTTTCCCTCTCCTTCCTTCCTTCCTGACGAAGCAACTGCCAGTTGCGAAAGCTCGTAATTTTGTGTGTGTGTTTGTGTGTTTTGTTCATGTGCCTGTCTGCCGGCGCTTTCCCGCTTGGTAAGTCTTGGAATCTTTATTTTTAATATATTTTTCCCATGTGGAAGTTTCTTTCTGTTTTATTTACATTGACCTAGTAGATAGTGTTGGAAGTTCCATGTGGCTTTTCGCGGATGTTGCTGTAGTATACAGAGAAGTTGCAACATTAGAAAATTGTAGCGAAATGCAGGAAGATCTGCAGTGGATAGGCACTTGGTGCAGGGAGTGGCAACTGACCCTTAACATAGACAAATGTAATGTATTGCAAATAGATAGAAAGAAGGATCCTTTATTGTATGATTATATGATAGCGGAACAAACACTGGTAGCAGTTACTTCTGCAAAATATCTGGGAGTATGTGTGCGGAATGATCTGAAGTGGAATGATCAAAATAAAATTATTTGTTGGTAAGGCGGGTACCAGGTTGAGATTCATTGGGAGACTCCTTAGAAAATGTAGTCCATCAACAAAGGAGATGGCTTACAAAACACTCATTCAACCTATACTTCAGTATTGCTCATCAGTGTCGGATCCATACCAGATCGGGTTGACGGAGGAGATAGAGAAGATCCAAAGAAGGGCAGCGTATTTCATCACAGGGTTATTTGGTAACTGTGATAGCATTACGGAGATGTTTAACAAACTCAAGTGGCAGACTCTGCAAGAGAGGCGCTCTGCATCATGGTGTAACTGGCTCGCCAGGTTTCGAGAGGGTGCGTTTCTGGATGAGGTATCGAATATATTGCTTCCCTCTACTTATACCTCCCAAGGAGATCATGAATGTAAAATCAGAGAAATTAGAAAACGCACGGAGGCTTTCAGACAGTCATTCTTCCCGCGAACCATACGCGACTAGAAAAGGAAAGGGAGGTGATGACAGTGGCACGTAAAGTGCCCTCCACCCCACACCATTGGGTGGCTTGCAGAGTATAAATGTAGATGTAGATGTAGATATTTATTTATCTGTTATTTAAAAATACCAGGTGACAAGAAAAGTGGAACCAAGAATATTGGGGACAGATTAACAAACTATGCAAGGAAGAGATTGCACCAACAATAATCAAGACCCTCTTGAACGGAAAAGGAGGCCTCTACAATATCAACACTGTAAAGAAGAATATTACATAAAAATGAAGTACTAGGCTAGACGAACAACTGCTTGTCACATTCTGGGATTCTTATGTACCCTACAGATATTGCAAGTATCTTCACATTTCATACAAACAGTAGCTTGAGTAGCATTTACTGGTCTCAAATAGATTACTAATTGGTATGAAGATCATTAGGCCACTTGCTGTAGTTGGTTTTCCTTCTGCAGCAGATTCCCACCTCAGAGTTGTGACGGGCTCCTTGGAAGAAGACATTCTTGACAGTGCTTAAAAAGGTCACAGAACAAAAGAAACATGAGAATAGGATATGTTCTAATCTGTAGCCCTGTTCATTGCAAATGTTGTCAAAATGTGCGTATCAAGCAGACAGAATTATTTGAAGTCTTTCTTGTGTGTAAAAGTCATTACAATATTTGTCATTTACAAAAGAAAAAATTTCTCTCATTTAGTAGAGTGCACAGAAACAGCCTGCTGTAGAGTTTCCAGCACTCAGCAAAAATGAAGTCAGTGATATGAGGCATACACGGTATACGCAGATGTCAATTTGGGGAGAGAGAGAGAGAGAGAGAGAGAGAGAGAGAGAGAGAGAGAGAGAGAGAGAGAGAGAGAATGGTGGCTTGTAACACCATGACTGTTTTTATTCTCTATGATCTCTTCTACAGTTAATTGATGCATCTCTACAACATTCTTATTAGTATAAACCCCTGTTTGTACCGTATAATTTCTTCTGGGTCATATGCTTTTAAAAACACGTACTGAATAAGATTCTACGTCAGGTTATCCAGGACATGGTTCACAATACTGCAGCATGCATTCTTTGATTCCAAATGGCACACAGTTTTCTTGATTAATTCCTCATAGTTACTATCCTTGATAGCTGCTGCAGCCAACACCAGTTGGCCATTTTGATGTATTACACATACATGAAATGAGTGTACCAGCCAGGATTAGGGAGAAAATAAAAACGAGTTTAAAAAATGAAAGAAAAGTAGCTGATTTTGGATTTTATTGCTTTCTTTTCAGATTGATGATTAAACAATTCATTATAAATTCCTATTACTACTCTATTCAAAACAATAATCCGTTCTTACAACTACTTTATTAGTGCCTCTTTTCATGTCCTGCCAGCAATGCACCTGAAAGAATCTTGTCCATCTGCCAGTTCATTTGGGCAAAATTAACAAAACATTTAGGAGACAAAAGAACTGAGAAATTAGTGAAGATCTACAAATTTCTAAAAGCTTCCAAAAAGTAGTTAATTGTACTTTACTCTCATGACAATTCTACATCAAGTTAGTTTCTTTCTGCTGGGAGTGTAATTGTTATTTTAGTTGCATTTCTTAAATTGCAAGAAAAGTTAAAACACAATATTAATCAAATAAATTCTTGTGACACTACATATTTGCCTTCAGTAAATATGATGGCTCTCTTTAGTTCATATAAGGCTACCTATGTAACATTTTGTATGTCAATTGAATTTTCATATTAGATATAGTTGGGTTTTATTGATTTTTTTACAAAGGGTTTAAAAACGCAATCTTTTTGGGTAAGGTTAAATTACAACAAGTCTGGTACCAGCTGCACTACTTTGGCTTGAGTTCACAAAATTTTGAGAAGACCAATTCCAAAACATGTCTAAAAGTCACAAAAACACCAAAACATCAGGAATCCAATACATTTACTCAGAATATGAACAAGACAGTAATAGCAATTTATTCATTCTGATGTGAAAAAGAATTATTCCAGCTGTGTTTAGAGTTCTAACATTCTGAATTTTCATTTGTTTTATTGCTGCTTATTGCTTGAAGTTGATTCGTACATAACTACACTTGTAATTTTATGGACAGAAAAAAAGGTTTCACTGATTTTTCTTTTTGTTTATTCATTAATATCACGTATGAGCATAAAAATATGTATGAAAAGTAATAACTCTGAGCAATTTTTTTTCCTGTCATAAGCAGGCAAGAGTCAAAAATTAAGCTACAGTGCCTCTGAAGTTGAAAGGCTTCTCTTTTTAGATACAGAAAGATTATAAAGATTAAAGAACTCACAGTTGAGATACAGACTCCAAAAACTACACAAATTTGGCACCCAAAACATTTACATCAAATTGGTAGGAGCAAATAATTTTAAAGAAAAGGCCCAAGGCTATCAAACAAAAAGCACAAGAAGACAGCACAGTTGTCGGCCAAATCTGTTAATTAAATTGTGAATTGTGACTGGTTAAAAATGGGCTCTCAAAGTCGCACAATGAATTTTCTGTCATTTTTGTAGTCTTACGGCTCTTACAGTTTGCATTTTAAAATGTCAATGATAATGTCTTCTAATTCAGCACAAAACGTTGTTTAAGTGTACAAAAGCAAGGGCTTGTAAACTGAAAGTACCTTTCACAAAGTTATCCAAAGTTCACACTCTGGCACGTGTGTAGGTGGTGCAAACTCAGGAACCCTATTCATGAGAGGCTGTAGAAATGAACCAAAGGAGATATGGAGCTGAATATTAGTACATATCCATTCAAGACATTGTGGAACCTTCTGATAAAATTTCATTACATTCACAAATGGTCCAGCAGAGACTCCCCTTACACTTGAAATGGAATGAGCCAATTTTTAAACTGTCCATGTACTCCACACCCTAACAAGGACTGTACAGGTGGAGCAGAAAGTGCGCTGCAGTCACAAACAATATTCTTTATTTATTCGGAAATGTATTCTGTTAGCAGCGATTTTAAGGTGGAAATCAGTTTTTAAGCACCAGACTGTGCTTCTCTCTGTGTATGTGAGTTCGGAGGAATGATGGTAAGACAAGAATTGAGGTTACAGGATGAGCCAGGAAGTGGGGGGGGGGGGGGGGGGAGTGAAGGTGGAGGGGAGGGATGTATTGTAGGATCACAGTTAGATGGAAGAGTATATCAAGTAAGACTGGTTTCAGTACTAGTTTTGTTACAGGACTGTTTAGGTGCTGGGTTCGGTAGGATGGTGGGCGGGAGCTTGTGAGATTGTAGCATATGTAGTTCTGCAAGATGGGATCAGGCATCTATTAACTGATGTAAAGGAGGTTTGACAGAGGTTTTTGTAGTGGTGCTGGATTTTGGTAGTCCAATATAAGTGTACAAAGTGAATAGACTTTACAGTTTTTAAGGTGGCACTGTGCATGCTGCTCTTTTTCCTGCAGTACATAGGTTTCAAATTTGGCAATGTGATGTGGTAATAGGTACAGCAGAGTGGAAATATTTTACAGGCAGTGATGAGGTAGTGACAAAATGTTTAGGACTCAGTTATATATTGTGTAGGGCTGAGTTGGTGAGGGGTGTGGAATGACAGAATTATAACATAGTATCACTGTGGAAAGCTATTTGGGAGCAATTCCACAAACTAAGCAGCAACACAGAAACAGTTATGTGGGAGTGGGTTCGGTATATGGGTAGGGAAACTTTTCTGTATTTACACAGATGGAAGAAACAAAAATCGATTGTCGAGAAATAAAAAATAGTAACAGAGCATTAAAACATATGGGAATATTCTGAAAACTGGAAAAAGACAAAACCAGATTAAGTATAGTGAAGGAAGGATAAAGCTACATGAAGCACAGTAGTAAGACATCAAGATGTAAATAAGACCAATAAGAAACCTGGATGAGATTAAAATGAAGACAGGAATAGAAATAAATAACAATACCAAAACAGTGTGAGATGCATGTTGGTATGTAGGTATGAGTGAAGCAGGCAGCAGTTGTAAATGGGTTGGGCATGGTCAGTATCTTGCCTTTTCGTTATGATGCACTGTAAAGCCTGTCACGCAGCATAAAAGGTACGAAGACACAGTGCTCCCAATGTACTACCAATTCACACGGGCCCATACTGTAACATATAGCAAACAAAAAGTGAGATATCAACTGACCTGAATTAGGAGTTAACATAAGACTAATTTCAATTAAAATCAGTGGCTTAACAGAAAGGTTCATTTTCTTCTACCATAAAACAAAGAATGAAAATAGTCATCTACAAGCATCACGGCAGTAAAAATATTCCTCAGGATGGATGTATTTATGTGTGACATAATGTGGAATTCACAAACTGATTTAGTAACTGATTTGAAGTTTTATTTTTCCCAGAGCATTTTAATGCACTGGAATCTCCTGACGCCAATAATTTTTGGACTGGTTGCATACCAATCTCTGCCCACCAGGTCTGTTGGGTGCTATGAAGGTCACAACTGTTGCTGTGGCAGGACACGTACATTTCCTTGAAAGTGAAGGTTTCATTCTTATTTTTGCCCTCGCTAGTTTCAACACTATCTGGTTTTTAACAATTAAAATCTTAATTTAAATATAAGATGAATAAAAGCCAGTTGTCATGTCATTTCCTTTTTCATTTATTATAAATACAACATACCAGTCATCTTACAGAGCAATAAATTAAGTCTTCATGAATTTCCTTCTTTTCCTTGTAGTACATTTACTAAATTTAGCATATGCTGCTCTATTTAAAAGGGTTAATTTCACATTTTTGTAGGAAAAAAAATCCTTCAGCTTGTAGCACAGAATTGCTCGCTGAACAGCTAGCTAATTAATGCATCAATACCCATTTGTGACACATCAGGAGGGTAACAAGTTGTGTAATTGGGATTCAATCTGCTTGTATAGTTTGCTTCTCAGTTGGTCTTACTAGGATGATTAGGGTGTGTGAATCCTGTATGTGGATGCACGAGAAGTTGGCTGTGGTCCGCGAACAGCTTGAGGCGCTTCTGGCTGCCATCGGTCACCTTCAGACTGCTGCCTCAGGGTACAGTGGTAATGGAGAATCTGGCGTGTTGTATGGGACACCTCATGTGTCACTTGTTCTGCCCATGGGCTCTGCTAACCAGGCACCTCCTAGTGTAAATGATGCGGTGGATTCACCCTCACCACAGGGTGATTATAGGGAGGTAATGCATTTGCATCAGTCAAGGCGGAGAGCCAATGAGGAGACTGGTCGCTTGGCCTCACCCATTTGCCCTTTAAGTAAATATGTGGCTGCTGCTTCAGTAAGATCTGGGCAGGCACACAGGAGGAGGTGTTTACTAGTTATTGGGAACTCCAAAATTAGGTGTGTTGTGGAGCCCCTTAGACAAACACTGTTCAAGGCTGGAAAGAAAGACAATGTGCATTTGGTAGTGTCTTGGTGAGCCTCATCCGAGATGTGGAGGCAGCTCTGCCTGCGCCTATCGAACATGCAGGGTGCAGTAGTCTGCAAGTTTTAGGTCACATTGGCATCGGCACCAATGATTTCTGTCGCCATCCTCAGCTCATACGGGTGGCGGGGGAGGGGGGCAGGAGGGGGAGGAGGGGGATGAGGGAGAAGAAGTTCTGGTGGTGAAGACTGCTAGCCTTGGTGTGGGGTGCAGGCAGAGCTCGCAATTTGCAGCATTGTTCCCAGGGATGATTGGGTCCTTTGGTTTCGAGCCGAATGGAGGGTCTCAACCAAAGGCTTCATTGATTCTGTGATTGTCTTGACTGCACATTTTTAGACTTGCATTATCTGGTGGGGATTTGTAAGACTCCCTTTGTCAGGTCAGTGGGTGGACTACATGAAGGAAGCAGTTACTCAGAAAGCAGAGTGCTTATGAAGTACACATGAAGGTTTTTTAGACTAGACAGTAGTTTGAAGTACTCTGAAGAACGCTCCCCAGTCAATACGCAGCAAAGGATGTCAGACCACTTTAGGTCTAAAGAAACTTTGACTGTCAAAATTTTATCAGTAAACCGTCAAAGAATTCATAACAAAATTTCTTGAATTTCCTGCCCTACAGGAAAGCTCTCATGCTCAAAGTATTCTTGAGACCAAGAGCTCACTGCAACCTAAAGTGGAAAGATCTGAGATTTAGAAAGTCAGGGAATGTACGTTGTAAAGACAGATTAGACTCCAAGGCAGAGGGAGTGTTCACTGCAGCTGACAAAAATATTACCTCTATTGAGGTTGAAGTGGAATGCGACAGTGAAGTTATCTGGTCCCGTATAAGAGATGGATGTTTTTAGTGGTGACCCGATTGCACTGTGACAGTTCTTAAATCTTCAAAGAAAGACCACAGTCAGTTGCACATAAATTCCCAGACCATGCAATACTAGTTGGAGGTGACTTTCACCTATTGAGTATAGACTGGTGTACCTATGGATTCGTTGCAGAGGATACTGACAGACAGACGGCCAAAACAATTTTGAAAACATTTTTTGAAAACTCTTTTGAGCAGTTAGCTTTGCAGCCCATACGCAATGGAAATATCTTAGATCTTGTAGCTACAAGCATGCCAGATCTTACTGACAATATCAGTATAGAAATGGGGATTAGCAATCATAATTATCAATTAACCATGGTTATGAAAGATATTACATCAAGTAAGAAGGCTAGGAGAGTGTTTCTTGTAGATAAGAGTAGATAAGCAGTTGTTAGCATCTCACTTAGCCAGTAAATTAACGTCACTCAGTTCCAGTAAGATGCAAGTAGAGGAGTTACAGATAAAGTTTAAACAGATTGTAAATCACGGTCTGGAGAGTTATGCACCTTGTAAGTGGATAAAGAATGGAAAAGCCTCTCCATGGTTTAATAATGAAATTTGGAAGATGCTGAGGAAGCAGAGGTTATTGCACCCTCAGTTCAAAAGAGACTGCAAAAATGACAACAACAAAAGGTTAATAGACATTGGTATGTTTGTGAAAAGATCTATGCGCAAAGCATACAGCAACTACCACCATGATACCTTAGTGAAAGATCTTGCAGAAAACCTGAGAAAATTCTGCTCCTATGTAAAATCCCTAAGTGCATCTTACGCCTCTGCTCAGTCCCTTGTTGAACAGTCAGGTGTGGCACTTGAAGACAAAAAACGAAAACCAAAGTTTTAAATTTCATATCCAAGAAATCATTCACTCAGCAAAATCATACAAATATACAGTCATATGACCATCGGACAGGCCCCTGGCACAGAGAAACAACTGAAAGATTTAAAAGCAAATAAGACACTAGGGCCGGATGAACTCCCAATTTGGTTTTACAAAGAATACTCCACAGCATTATCCCTTATTTAGCATGCGTTTATTGCGAATCTCTCGTCCAGCACAAAAACCCAAGTGGCAGAAGGGTAAAGGAACATGCCTGCAAAATTACAGACGAATAACAGTAACTTCAGTTTGTTGCAGAATCCTTGAATGTATTCCCAGTCTAAATATAATAAACTTTCTTGAGACTGAGAAGATTATGCCCACAAATAAGCTTGAGAGAGCATTGCTCGTGTGAAACTCAGATCAACCTCTTCTCACATGATATACTGTGAACCACATATGAAGGGCAACAGGGAGAGTCCATAGATTTCTGGAACACATTTGACACAGTGCCCCACTGCAGGCTCTGAACGAAGGTACAAGCATATGGAATAAGTTCACAGATATGTGAATTGCTCGAAGACTTCTTAAGTAATAGGACCCAGCATCAGGGACAATGGTATCATCAGGAGTGCTCCAGGTACGTGTGATAAGATCTCTGTTGTTCTCTATGTACAGATAAATGATTTAGAGGACAGGATGGGCAGCAATCTGGGGTTGTTTGGTGATGATGCTTTGGTGCATGGTACTGTACTAATTAAAAGTTATCAACTGAAAACTTCACTATTATACGAGATAGGAAATTTAGAATGAGCTGAGCGGAATAATCTGAAGCAGTGACACCACTCACCGGAAAGCACTCATTCCATTCTCTGTGAGAAGATATTTTGATTCACTGGAAAATAATTCAATTAAAGTATATACATACTTAAAGTTTGGAACCAGGCACACTATTATCTTTTGTGTCATAATATATGTTTACTTCTGAAGTTCACCTGTGTATAATCATAGGCATTATTTTTGTGGACTGAATGGCATCCTTTATTAATATATAAAGTAATTAATTAAAAACTTAATAAAATTAACATAAGGCATTATACATTTAAATATGACTGCCAAACTTTGAGCTGGGGTGTTCCTAATGTGGATGAATAAAGTGGTTGCACGAATTTTTCTAATGTAATAATCCACAAAATATTTCATAAACCCAATTTTGGTCTGAGTATACAGCCCATACAAAGTAGTAAAACTTAACCTAGTCATTTTCAAATAATTACAGGATTCTGAAAGCAGCAAAACTCTTTACACCACCCTTTATAAGACCAATCCTACCCAAAGTAGTCAGTCAGTGGCAGTCTCTCACATGATTTACCTATCTGCATTCATATTATCAAAAGTCAGTCCACCTAACATCTTAATTCACATCTTCCTTTTCTTTTTCTACAGTCTTTGCAGTGACATGCATTACCTTTAACTTTTTGGAAACATTAAGTAGGCAGCATATGGGTTGTCTAATTGTGTCAACATTATGAAAGACAGTGTACATGGGTTACATTCCTGGAAACTGGATGTATCAAACTGTAAGCACCAGGAATATCATGGTTATGTTAATACGCCACTCCTCATCTGATGAAATGCCCTGTGTTTACATCAACACTGTCACACTACTGTTTCAGATTGTGTTTTTTTTTTTAGCGGTAATAAACATTTATCAAAGATCTGAGAGTGTTCATCAATTTGACTTCAAGGAATAGATACTCAAAATCAATTATAGTATTTATTTTGGCATACATTACAGGACAATTTTCCACAGAACTGGTATTCACTAACAGTGCAATATTCTGTCAATGAGAGAGCAAATGCAGAATACAAAGTTGCAGCTAAGTAATGTCCCCAGATGGTTGTCACAGCAACTGGAAACTGTGTCACAAACAAAATTTAGTTTTTGTGTCATTATCAAAAAATAGGAAATGAAAGTCATTAGCCATTTGTGAGCAGATGGCTTCAAGCAATTCTTTTTGTGATACACAGTTCTGTTTCTTTTCTTTCTAATCAGATTTTTTCAAGATTCTAAATAATACATGATCACAATAATATCTGTGTAATATTTGAATTCGATTCTGCACATTAAGTTCATAAATGCATTTTTCTTTGTAGTAGCATACACACAGTGAGCAATATGTGGAAATGTAACATAAGAATGATAAGGACAGGACATGAACCACTGACTTTTGCTTTTGTTGATATATATTGTTAACTGCTCACAAACTGTGCTCTGAGTTGTTGCTTCAAATCATCATATGTGTTTGTTTTGCATCTGAACATTCTATCATATAATTATCATTAATTATTTTGATAAAAACTTTAATTTTTCTGTCACTTACCTGCAGCAGTAAAGGTTCACTATTCAGCGTCAACATTTTTAGTTGTTGGTATTAATGTACGGGGACTATAAACAGAAAGCAGGAATGACGTGACAGCTAGCTTATATTCATCTTACATTTAAAATAATATTTTAATTGTTATGTCTACCACAGTTTTGAAACCAGTAGAGGTGACAAAAAGAATGAAATATTCACTTCTCAAGAAAACGATCAGTGTTACACCCACCAAACAGTAGTCACTTTCCTGGCACCTGGCAGGGCCGATGGGTGAACACTGTCACACAGCCAGTACAAGAATGATTGGCCTCAGTGGCATCTAGTACTTCATAATAAAGAGTGTAAAACAGGATCACACTAGTCCAGCCCATCAACACAGAAACGCTGTTATTAGTAGACCAAATGGTTTGTGGTTTTTGTTTTACTTAAATGTTTGACGGTTGGAAACAATAGGAAAAATTATATGGATCATAGTGCAGCTACAAAAACTACCTTAATACACAGCATATTTCTCATATAGACATAAAATCATGTTAATACTGAGAAACAAATATGCTTTCAGTTTTTGTCTTATCCTTGTCTGGAGATGCATTTTTCAGCTCCTTAGTGACTCACTGAACATCCCTCAGAAAAGTCTAATACATTCAAACCGTGGCCTCTCAACTCTTGTTTGTGTTATCTCCATTCACTAATACTACTTTGACATGTGAGTAGAAATGCAAGTGTCAGTTGTGAAAAGCTTAAAACGATGTAGGAGGGACAAATAAAATTGCAGATCAGTTACTAAATCCATTTAAAACTCCACATCATGCCATACAAAAATGTGCACATCAGGAGCAATGTTTTTACTGGCTGTGATTCTTGTGAATTGCTCTTTTCCTTCCTTGTTTTATGGTGTAGACATATAGTTGTAAACATATAGTAAGTTGACAGCACTGTCTCTCCTTTCCTGTTATGCTGTGTGACACTTTACAGTTCAGCATATCGAAAGGCAAGGGATCTTGCAACTTATGCCACTGAATATGTGAGAATATATGTGTGGTGCAGGCAGGAGCAGGAAAATACAATGATGGTGAAGAGAAGTGGTGAGATTAGTTTGAAGATCCAGAAATAAACATATCAGTCTTAGCATGCGGAGATGATAGTTGCTTTTGTGGTGTGTGTGTGTGTGTGTGTGTGTGTGTGTGTGTGTGTGTGTGTGTGCGCGCGCACGCCGTCACATATCTCTCTTGTGAATCCGGAGGTGAACACACTAGAAAAATTTCATTTAGTGTTACATACAAGTCAATCAAAAATAAATATAAAATTAGACTTTATTACAAATCATATAACACTGTTCCCAGATTACATAAACATTGCATTGGATTTCTCAAATTTAAAGAACTTTTTTATGAATTATATAACAAAGAATGCATTATTAATCATGTACAAACAAAGCCAGAAAGACATGACTTGAACAAATCAGACTATATTCCACATTTTTCTGCCTTAAAAATTAATTAAGACAATAACGTGATTATTACACAAAATTTACTTATTCTTACTTTCAAATAATGTGTTATTATCTCTTAGGAATCTTTATTACTTCCAAGCAAGTTAAAAGATTTCAGTGCTAGTTCTATTTCACACATTTCTGTACTACAGAAAAATTCATCACATCAGAATGTGGGTCACATTTTCTTCTTATGTTATGGTTGTGGTACATTTGATTGTGAGAAAGTTATGATTGAAGAGAGAGAGTGTTTGGTTGTGGTCAATGTCCCCACTTTCTTAAAAAGGCTAAGACAGGAGATTTCTCGGGTGATGAGACACATGTAACTATTTAATAATCTCATTCTGGGTGTAGACATTTTTCATTGCACTTTAACTGCCTTAGAAAACATTCACAAATCCACAAGTAAATGACAATATTTCATTCATATTAGGAATTTTTGTGATGGCAAGTGTTGCAGAGCACATACTTTTAATGTTCTAAATTAGGTGCATGTGCAACTCCCAATTTTGCTACAATCAACACAACACATCACTATTATCCACCTATACTATACGGCTTGATAATGGCAACCCCTTGGGGGCAATATTCTGGAGGAGAAATGCTTTCCCTTTTGGATTTCCCAGTTGGTGAATACTAAGGAGGAGGTCACCAGAAAAACATTTCAATTTTGTAATGGAGGGAAATTGGATGGGAGGGGGCAGGGGTAACATTATAAAGGGAGAACAATTTTTGACAGCAGCACGCAGAGCCAAATGGATGTAGATTGCAGCAGTTATACGAAAACAAAAAAAATCTGTACAGAAAAGACAAACAAGAAGAGCGGCACCAAATAAGTCTTGGCCTTCAAAGTAACCACTGTTAGCTACAACACACTTCTGACGTCAGTTGTAAAGCTGTTGGAAACTGTCAACAAATTTTCTTGTGCAATTGCTCAAAGCACTGTGGTCACACACCGTTGCATATCTGTGGCATAGCAGGTGATGAGACCTGGTGCTACCAATAAGATCCTGAGACCGAGTGACAGTCGGTGGCACAATGTTTGTTGTCTTCAACACCTCCCAAAAAGAGTCTTCTGTCAAAATCCAAGATTAAAGGATGTCGATTCTTTTTTTCAAAAGCAAAGTCTTGATCTATCATGAATTTCTATCTGAGGGAGGTGAGGGAAATGTCTGTCGCTCAGTCTCCGGATCATACTGGTAGCATCCAGTCTCACCTCCTGCAATGATGCAATAAATCCAACAACACATGAAAACGTTACTTAAAACTATTCCACAAGAAGTGTTTATGAACAATTTTCAATAGCTTTACAATTAGTGTCACAAATGTGTTGTAGCTAATGGTGATTACTTTGTAACTCTCATTTTCTTTATTTTCTGAGACCATTCATCAAACTTTTTGGATGTACCTTGTATATTTCGGAGTACAATAGCACACTGTAATGCATAATGGTGATAGGTTTTCATTATCATGTTTTTGTGTTTAAAAAGATGGTTTATGCCACCTTACCTTACGTAAACTGCCTTTCAAAAGAGCTGCCCTGCCTTTCATTTTCTTGTACTTCTCAACAAATCCTTCAATCTGCCACTAGAACAGAACAAGAAAGAAAAGGAATTTGCCCAAGTATTCTATCTACAGTAAAATTAACTTGAGGAAGCTGCTTGGTCCAAAACTACTTGTAACCAGCTGTCAACAGCCCAAATAGCCATCTTTCACAGTGAGGACATGCATGGAGAGTGTCAGTGAGGTTCCAGAAGGTACCAACAGGGATGTGGACCCACTCCAGTTCCACTATCATGGCCAAGTGTGATACGTTTCACAGCTGACGGCCAAAGATTCGTGGCAAAAACAGTATCAAAGTAGTCACCACATATTCTCAACCGGGTTTTGAATTCAGCCTTAGGGTAAAGTAGTGGCAGGGAGGGGGTAGGGGGAGGCAGGGGAGCATGAGCACAGTGAACTCTTTCTGGTGCTCGTGGTACCACACACTTACACTATGAAGTGTGTGACATACTCCATTGTTCTGCTGGTAGACGCTATCTTGCCAAGGGAAAATAAATTGCACATATGAGTGGATGTGGTCCCCGAGGATTGATGCTTACTTGTGTTGAACCACTGTGCTTTCCAGAATGATGAAATCACCCATGGAAGACCACAAAAATATTCGCAACACCATAAACCCCCTCCACCAGCCTGAACCCTTCAACAATTGTTGCAGTTCCATACATTCCAAAGCCGTCTGTCTGGTGGAGCATAAAACACAATTCATTTGAAAAGGCCATCTTTTGCCACTCAGTGGCATGTAAATTCCTGCGTTTCTCGATGATGGACAGCAGCCAGAATACGTGCATGAACTAAACTATTGCTGCAGAGGCCCATATGAATCAACATTTGTTGAACGGTCATTGAGGAGACATGGTTCGTAGCCCCTTGGTTCATCCTGGCCAGTCAGTTGCTCAACAGTTGCATATTCATTCACCCACACATATCTTTGCACCACAGTTACCTGCATGCCAGTTTTGGATAGCACTAATTTGCCATGCACGGTATACTTTCACCACGGTGGCATGTAAACAGTTTACAATCTTAGCCTTTTTGGAAATGCTTCTACACTTGGCCCAAAAACCAATGATGTCCAATAAATAGCTCTGTTTCAGCATTACTAAACATCTGCACTGTTTTCTCCATCACCCCTCGACCCACTTTATATATACTCCAATGCTAATGCTGGCACCTGCCATCTGTGAGCGGTTACTGCATGTTGATATAAAACATAGGCAGTGCTCACATTAATGTGACTGAACTGTGTATAAAATTACAAAGAGACAGATGGGGTGGGCAGTACTTACCTTTAGAAGGTGGAATTTCAAGTACTGCTGATGGACACTTGTAAGTGTATGGGGTGGAAAAAAAAATTAGAATTCATTAGTTTCCTGATGTCTGGTGGACCACTTCCAATCCAGCACAGGCTGACAAGAACAGGGAATTCCCATCGAATCAATAGTCTAAAAATATTTAATAAACTTCCATTTTCTTCTCAGTTGGATCACATAAGTAGTTTCAAGAGCAAGCTACTAAATTGGTTACTAATCAACCCTTTTTACAGTGTAACAGAATTCATGAATATAAAATCAATCAACATTAATTTTTAAGGATTTCATTATGTGATGTCACTGAATGTATTTATCTTATGTTAAGGTGTATGTTATCATCTATGGGCACTATTTGCAAAGCTCATTTAGCTTAAGATACTATTCAAGGAAAATGTTATATAATATCCATTTAAATTGCCTATTCAACCTCAGGTGGTCAATGGTGAACAAAGAATCTGAATCTGTACTGCAAAGGTAAATGTTTTTGTGTCTTGTCACGTCAAAAATTGTATGGGCCACTCTTCTTCGCCAAGAGTACTGTCACAGGAAATTCCTACTTGCAAATGTTGCAGCAATGGCTAATGCCTCAAATGAGATTGGACTCTCTGTTTATCTTTCAGCAGGATGGGGCTCCACCCCATTTTTACTGTGAAGTTCGTGGGTACCTGAACACGCAGCTGTCACATCGATGGCTCGGCCATGCTACAGAAGGGGAAATCTGTTTCATGAAATGGCCCTCCCAATCACCATATCTCACTCTGTGTGACTCTTTTGTGTATGTTCTACCTCTACCATATGATGTAGCAGAGCTACGGGAGTAAATACGACAAGTGACTGCCACAGTCAACAATGCCATGCTGGGATGGTTAAGGCAAGAATTTGATTACCGTATTTTCATCTACCTGAGCACTAATGGTTCGCATATCAAATGTTTATAAGGAAAAATAAACTTTCAAAAAGTTTCTCTTCGAAATGCAGTATGTATGGCATCTGTACAATGTTTAGTTCTTGTGCAATAAATAATTGAAGTGTTTTTCGATTTTATGTACACCCTGTACTTGAACATACACTGTATGGCAGCACATTCAAGATGAGAGAATCAGGTGTAAATAATGGTATACAACTGCAAAGAACACAATCTCAAAGAAATAAGTATTATGTCTTGAGAATAACATCTGTCTGTCAGTCTAACAAACAGTAAGCAGAGACAGGAAAAATCCATTTTATTTTATGGTCAATTTCAGAGTTACTTTTGCCTATTTGTTGCTGTTTTCTGTCAATTCTGGTATTACTTTCTGCCAATTTTGATGGTATTTTTGAGGAGTTTGGTATTACTTTCCAATAGCTTCTTTTTGAAGTATCAAGTGGCTTATATCACTGTTCCAGCACTATGAAAACGAAAATATACCTCTTAACTACATTACATATGGCATCACAGAAGAAAGAGGAAATCATTTATATGAAACCCATTAAATGTAATCAATTAAAGAAACCATACATTGTCAAAAGGTTTTCAAATTAAAGCACTATTATAGCTTCAATGGTTTCTTTGAAACCTTTTGTCACCAATTGATCAGTACTTCACAACAATGTAAAAATAGCAGCCTAAAGTGTAAATTTTTAACATGGGCAAGGAGAAGGCCACAAATGCAGTTAACCAATTCAGCTCATATTTGGCAGCCTGCTTCTATACAACATAAAATGAAGATCAGTTTTGAGAACACCATCCCTACAGTTCATGATGTGAATTTGATTCAAAACTGACCATACTGATGTACAATTGAAAATGGAACACTTTTAATCATCATGGGTGGTGTCCAAAAGCAAACTTTTTTCCTAGGAATTTGCAAAAGAAACTATTACAACTGCCACTTATGTACCCGTAAAGTAAATGCTATTCAATGAAAGTACTGCTAATGCCACAATCAAGGCATCTGGTTGGGGAGGAGAGAACCTGTTTTCAATTCTGAAATGCATTCTGCTGGATTTTTTGTCATCTTTCTTTTCCTTATTGAAATTAGTAACAATTGGAGGGTTAATATGGCATTTATTAAGGAATGATAATAAGGAGGTAAATAAATTTCTCAAACAACTTGGATTGGTGAAAAATAAAAATTTGAAGCCTCATATGAAAACAATTATCATGAGGGACCACAGACAGCTGAATATGCTATGCTAGTTTACAATGAGCCGTGGTACAGAACTTTATTTGGAGGTTTCAAAACTGCAATGTACATCTGGAAATCCAGCAGGAATTTTACAACTATCCACATTCCACAACAATTCATAGCATATCCAGCAGGAATTTTACAACTATCTACATTCCACAACAATTCATAGCATAATTCATGATCAACTTTCAGCACCAATTTTTTAGGTGATGCTGCATGCATGGTGTGCATTAGAATTACACTGGAGATCCAAAGAAACTGGTACACCTGCCTAATTTCATGTAGGGGCCCACAAGCACGCAGAAGTGATGCAACATGACATGGCATGGACTTGACTGATGTCTGAAATAGTGTTAGAGGGAACTGACACCATGAATCCTGCAGGGCTGTCCATAAATCAGTAAGAACACAAGGGTGTGGAGACATCATCTGAACAGCATATTGCAAAGCATAACAGATACACTCAATAATGTTCATGTCTGGTGCGTTTGGTACCAGTGAAGTGTTTAAACTCAGAAGAGTGTTTCTGGAGCCACTCTGCAGCAAATCTGGATGTGTGGGGTGTCACATTGTCCTGCTGCAATTGCCCAAGTTCTTCAGAATGCACAATGGCCGTGAATGGATACAGGTAATCTAGAAAGGATGGTTACATAAGGGTCACCTATCAGTTTTGTATATAGACATATTGTGGGTCCTGTATCAGTCCAACTGCACACATCCCACACCATTGCAGAGCCTCCACCAGCTTGAACAAGTCCCCTGCTGACAAGCAGTGTCCATGGACTCATGAGGTCAGTTCCATGCCCACACACATCTATACACTTGGTACAATTTGAAATCAGACTCATCCGACCAGGCAACATGTTTCCAGTCATCAACAGTCCAATGTCGGTGTTGACGGATCCAGACGAGACATAAAGCTTTGTGTCATGCAGTCATCAAGGGTACATGAGTGGGCCTCAGCTCCAAAAGTCCATATTGATGATGTATCATTGAATGATTTGCATGCTGATACTTGTTGATAGCCCAGTACTGAAATGTATGGCAATCTGAGGAAAGGTTGCACTTCTGTCACATTGAACAATTCTATTCAGTCGTCATTGGTCATTTTCTTGCAGAATCTTTTTCCAGCCACAGCGATGTCAGAGACCTGATGTTTTACCGGAAAATCCTCGCTTCATCACTACCTCAGAGATTCTGTGTCCCATCGCCCATGCACCGACTATAGCAACAAGTTCCAACTCTTTTAAATCTTGATAATCTGCCATTGCAGCAGCAGTAACCAAGCTAACAACTGCGGCAGACGCTTGTTATCTTATACAGGCATTGATGGCCGCTGTACCATATTCTGTCTGTTTACATCTCTCTATATTTTAATACACATGCCTATACCAGTTTCCTATACCAGTTTCATTGGCACTTCAGTGTAATTTCCAAAAACGAAATATTTTTAAATGTAAGCCAAGTCAGTTTTCTGCCAAACCTTCAGAATAAATGATTTAGTTGTGCAAAAGCTGCTTTCATTACATGTTCTTGGTGCCACAAGCATATTGGCTTCGAAGGTTTATATGACAAGTACCACCCATGTAGATGTTCGCTACATCAGTGGAAATTCTTTTGAACAGTGTTTACCATAGGCATACTCAGTTTCTTACTTTGATTCTAGGAAATGTGCATATGCAGCATCCCCCCCTCCCCATCACATGATGAAAACACCCAATTTTCAATTACCTATTGATTTTGTCAAATTTGAATCAATCACATATCATGAACTTTAGGAGTGGTTTCCTCAAATATAAGGATGGGGGAGCTTCTTGAGAGAAATATCTCAGTCCTCTGTTTTAGGTTTATACAAGCACCCTGCCAATTATGACTCAAATTGGTTGGCCATTCCAAGACCTTCCCCTTGTGAGGACCAAATGTCTTCAGCACAACACCAGACATCTGACAATGTCCACATATCCTGCTTGCATGGGAAGTTGCTTCCCATCAAATTATAAAGGTACTGCTACCCCTTCAGAATATTTCACAACTGAGACCTGCCATCCTATGCACACATAAACTATTTGCTGTGTCAGCACAAACATAATTCATCATCATCACACTAGAAATAAGAGCCCAGGACAGTGAATAAGACTAAATATACAGATCTGTCATCATAAGAGTTGTTGGCCTAATATAAAGGTGCAACATAGTGCCTTTCTCGGTTTTCTTCACCTCACCCTGAAGCATTCGTTCCATTCATATTTAACAAAAGCTGGTTCGTTTTAGCATGAAAAATTTGTATTTCTCATAATAATGAAGCAGTCTTCAATTGTAACTTGGAATATAGGTACTGTTTTATCCACTGACATCAGAGTTCTCAATATTTTTGCGTAACAAACTGTACCAACAATGAGACAGTTTGGTGAGATCTGTAAAGTAGATTTTTTTGCAGAACACAAACACAACATGAAATATAGCACATAGCACTTTAGCTAGCACGTAAATCAAATTTGCACCCAATTGGTCAGGTTCTCGGCACTGTACACAGCAGCGAACAGAGGGTGTCATGCTAACACGTTTCTGGTGGTAAAATAGATCACTGAAAGTAAGAAGATTGCCCGGAAAGTAATGTACGACATTTTTTCTCAATCAGCAAAAATTGTATGAATGTGAGAGTTAAGATATACATTATTTGAAGTTTCCAAATTGCACGCACAAATATCTCATTTATTCTGACAGGTAGCATACCTGTAGCAATGTTTTGAAATGGTGTCTCTATATGATGTAAGCTACAAGCAGCGTGTTGTCATTGAACTTCTCACAGCAAAGAATAGAGCCTTCGAGAATATTCCCAATTGTTTGCATCCTGTTTATGGCGCATCTGCAATAGACATAAGTTCTGTTAGTCACTGGGCAAAGAGAGTGAGGCCATTACAAGACATTGGTTTGGCAGAGCTCCAAGATTTGCTTCATTCAGGGAGGCCATTCGTGGCTTCCAAACTTGCCTGGGCGCAGCTTGCTGATATGCTCATTCACAAAGACCAATGCAGAACAACTTGGCACTTGATAATGAAGCTGTCACTCAGGAAGAAAAGTGTGGATGCAATTGTCCATAATCTTAATTACTCAGAAGTTTGTGCACAATGGGTTATGCACTATCTCATGAGGAAACTAAATCTTCTCACTCTTTGATGTGATGCCAAGACACAGTACCTATATTTCTGAAGCAGGTGTGAACACATTAACCAAACCCAAAAAGGGCTTCCAAAGATTTTGTCACCATAATAACCCAGGTGATTGAATGATTCCTAATGATAACGCTCCGCCTCACACAAGTTTGAGGACTTACGAACCATCATTAAACAGGGTTGGACAGTATTATCTCATCCAACCTACAGCCCTGACCTAGCACACCTCCAACTTCCATTTGCTTGTCTCATTAAAGCATCACATATGTAGATCACATTTTGAGGATGACAAAGATGTGATTCTTACAGCAGAGAAATGGCTTCAATACCAGAACAAGCACTGGCACTGACAGGGTACACACACCCTCGAGTCTTGATGGAGGAAGCCCATAGAACAGGGCAGCAATTATGTGGAAGTATGGGGAATGTATACTCCTGGAAATGGAAAAAAGAACACATTGACACCGGTGTGTCAGACCCACCATACTTGCTCCGGACACTGCGAGAGGGCTGTACAAGCAATGATCACACGCACGGCACAGAGGACACACCAGGAACCGCGGTGTTGGCCGTCGAATGACGCTAGCTGTGCAGCATTTGTGCACCGCCGCCGTCAGTGTCAGCCAGTTTGCCGTGGCATACGGAGCTCCATCGCAGTCTTTAACACTGGTAGCATGCCGCGACAGTGTGGACGTGAACCGTATGTGCAGTTGACGGACTTTGAGCGAGGGCGTATAGTGGGCATGCTGGAGGCCTGGTGGACGTACTGCCGAATTGCTCAACACGTGGGGCGTGAGGTCTCCACAGTACATCGATGTTGTCGCCAGTGGTCGGCAGAAGGTGCACGTGCCCGTCGACCTGGGACCGGACCGCAGCGACGCACGGATGCACGCCAAGACCGTAGGATCCTACGCAGTGCCGTAGGGGACCGCACCGCCACTTCCCAGTAAATTAAGGACACTGTTGCTCCTGGGGTATCGGCGAGGACCATTCGCAACCGTCTCCATGAAGCTGGGCTACGGTCCCGCACACCGTTAGGCCGTCTTCCGCTCACGCCCCAACATCGTGCAGCCCGCCTCCAGTGGTGTCGCGACAGGCGTGAATGGAGGGACGAATGGAGACGTGTCGTCTTCAGCGATGAGAGTCGCTTCTACCTTGGTGCCAATGATGGTCGTATGCGTGTTTGGCGCCGTGCAGGTGAGCGCCACAATCAGGACTGCATACGACCGAGGCACACAGGGCCAACACCCGGCATCATGGTGTGGGGAGCGATCTCCTACACTGGCCGTACACCTCTGGTGATCGTCGAGGGGACACTGAATAGTGCACGGTACATCCAAACCGTCATCGAACCCATCGTTCTACCATTCCTAGACTGGCAAGGGAACTTGCTGTTCCAACAGGACATTGCACGTCCGCATGTATCCTTTGCCACCCAACGTGCTCTAGAAGGTGTAAGTCAACTACCCTGACCAGCAAGATCTTCGGATCTGTCCCCCATTGAGAATGTTTGGGACTGGATGAAGCGTCGTCTCACGCGGTCTGCACGATCAGCACGAACGCTGGTCCAACTGAGGCACCAGGTGGAAATGGCATGGCAAGCCGATCCACAGGACTACATCCAGCATCTCTACGATCGTCTCCATGGGAGAATAGCAGCCTGCATTGCTGCGAAAGATGGATATACACTGTACTAGTGCCGACATTGTGCATGCTCTGTTGCCTGTGTCTATGTGCCTGTGGTTCTGTCAGTGTGATCATGTGATGTATCTGACCCCAGGAATGTGTCAATAAAGTTTCCCCTTCCTGGGACAATGAATTCACGGTGTTCTTATTTCAATTTCCAGGAGTGTAAGTTGATTAGCAAACCGTAAGAAAATACTTTCAGCTCATAGTGCAATATTGAAAAACTTACAATGCTGCACAACAGGTAACGCCTCTTTCCGCTGCTGACAAGCAAATTTTGGGTTTCTAGGAATACGTACGTTTATTTATGAATTGCCACGTTTGCACACTTGTTGTGTATGACACAGCATACCGTTTAAACACAGACCCAACCGAAATCTAAGTGAATAGTGTTTTACTAATTAGTGCAGATAGAGGCATTCTTGTGTACAGATACTCAGTTTTGTTAAAACAGACTTTCGTCGTAAGGTTATCGTGGGTAGTTTTATTTCATTTCTTACAATGCAGTGCACAGTTTTCGTAAGGTTTCTTTTAGTGTTGTTAAAACAATGCTAAACATGAGAGAGAAATTAATCATCAACGATATATGCGAATGCTCTGATGTTATCTATAACAGTCTGACAATGGACATGCAGTGTGTTGATTACATGCATGTAGAAAACTCGTTCTGAGTTAAAGCTGTCAAACAGGGTTTGAAGAAGAATAAAATGCCACTACCAGACGACAGCTAATGTAGAAAATACTTTTCTGACTATTTTGGCATGATGCGCGATCCCCATACATAATACAAAAGCTTCGAGCGCATCTGCTGCCTGGCTGTCTGTTAAACCTGAAAAGAACAAAACGACGCAGAAGTTAACCTTTTTCCACATGCGAGTATTTTGGGTTGAGAAGTGAAGGGAATTATGTTCAAACTTCCATTAAATTGATAACTTTAGCAGACAGCAGAATTGCGTTTAAGAAAAATGTAGTAGCAAATGTAATAGAACATGCAACATCCCATCAACAGCGCACTACGCTTACCGTTACGCTACTAGCTATGACCTAGCTACAGCACCTATGGAAGAGAAGAAAAGTTCCTCCAGAACTTCGGCATTCCACAGTACAGCATTTCTTTTGCACTGCACGATGGTTTCAACAAACAGATAGCGCAATAGAGTAGCTCAAATGGAAAGGACCAATTCCTATTTAAATTTCTGCGTCCTACACTGTTGGCAGTTCTGTGTAGGTGCCAATTACGTTATTTTATTTCGGTGATTACACAATAGAGTCGAATGTATGCACTGGGTAGCCAAGGCAGCTAGTTCATGGCAATTCGGTCAACCAAGTAAATGAATGTACCGAACATCCTGCAAACCACTACAGGGAGCCTGTGTGTCGGAATTCTCATCTTGTGCGCCGCAACGGTGTTACGAAAGGGAAATGAGTAGTACAGGAGTGGGTGTGGTGGACTGTTGGTCTGATGACAGTTTCAAACGCTGTTGGTCTCGGTTCGATTCCAACTTCTGCCGATGTTTTTTTTTATAGGGAGAGGCAGATTCTATTCTTTTCTGGCTACGCCAAGTGAAGAAGGTATAACGGCACTGTGGTCTGAAAATCACATTAAACATGATATTCCTTCTCTACCAAGTAGACGTTAGGTGGAACCACAATAAAGTAAGGAGTGGCGACATGTTGAATCTCTATCACCAGTAACTTTTCCTGTACTAGTTATTTATTTCTAGTGACGAAACAAACCCTGTGTATAGTCACAGGACAATTATTATGTCTTTGATTTGAGCTTCTGTATGTCGATAAAATTGGTTCTGAACTGGCAATGCACTCAGACCGCCAATAACGCAGAATTTGATCCCTTCGTGACAATACAGCTCGACTACAACTTGTTGTTTGTTCAAAACTGCAGATTCCTCTACATCTCCACATATTGCGCATGAGTGGGTTGGAAGCCTGGCCCAGCACTAAACGTTTTACTATGTATTCTCAAGCTCTAGCATGAGAACACCTATCTGCTGATGGATAACAATTTTTATTTTTAATGCATTTTCATTCGTTGTCAACACTAACGATATCTTACTCCCAGTGAGACACAGAACTATTTGCGAGATCAAGGATGTCATTCCAAGCTGCTGGTGGAGAAAAATTCGGTAAGTGTCGTCTCTTTGTGTGAAGTCAACAACGATATGTTTGGGGTTCGATTCCCAGTCAGCCCTGAACACTTCGTCATATTATTTCTAGTTCAAACATGCTCACTTGTCGCTGCTGGTGTAACAATCCCATACTTAACGTTCCTTTTCTCTAGAATATAACAGAGATATGTGCCGGGTTGGAGGCCTGGAAAGGAAAAACTAATGTTTAGTCATCGTCATTTCATTTAATACATCTAGCTTCTGCCGAGAAAATCCGATATGTCAAAGTTGATTGAACTTCAATGACAATCCGTTTACATTCTGGGTTCGAATCCCTGTCCAAAACAAAGCTTTGCCTCACTGCATTTCAAGCAAGTTACTTGTGAAGTAGCAGTATTTAACATCTCTCGTAGTTCGTTAACAGGGACAATAGATGCTGGGTAGGAATTCGCGTCCGTTAAAAATGTTACATTGTGTAATTTAAAGTTGATATTTGCTAACTGATACTGTCCAAAAATGAGTTATATCACTCTCTTTATGCCTAGTCAGGAATGACTGTTAATTTCCGTCAGCCACGAAATCTTAGCCTACATGATTAGTTCAAATGGCTCTGAGGACTATGGGACTCAACATCTAAGGTCATCAGTCCCCTAGAACCTAGAACTACTTAAACCTAACTAACGTAAGGACATCACACACATCCATGCCCGAGGCAGGATTCGAACCTGCGACCGTAGCAGTCACGCGGTTCCGGACTGAAGTGCCTAGAACTACACGGCCACCGCAGCCTAGCCTGCATGACCTGGGTGTGAATCCATATGCAGAACGAGTCGGTTTGTCGTGTCATTTGAAGTTCATACATATTCTCAACTATCTGCTAGTGAATAACGTAAATTTTTAATGACATTTTGTATTAAATAATAAGTATGGTATGGTACTTTCAAGAGGAAATCATGAATATGACGAACGTACTACGTGCATTACCTATCTGACGTAATAATGAGAGTTCTAACATTTCAGGTAAGTCAGTTTTTGCAATAAATGCGAGCTTACGAGCCTTAAGGACAGTCTTATCCGTGATGAGGTGTTCCCTGATATTTTTAGTATCGTGGTATTACTTTACATCCTGAGTTATTGCGATACAGAGCAGTGTTTTCTAGCGGCGACTTGTTGGGGCCATTTTCAATAGTCAAACGACTGTACCAAGGAGCGATTAGAGGACCTGCTAGACAGCTGCGTTATGTAGGTCGCATGGGAATCGGGTGAAATGAAATTCAGGTCGTTCGGATACTTTTGACTGTACATAAAATCAAATGTCAAATATCAAATGTTTTCAGCAATAGCGAAATGCTGGAACCTTAATTGACGATAGAATTGTTTTTGGCTGACTGGGATTCGAACCCAGCATCGAGCACCTTCGTTTTCTAGCCAGGAACAGACGATAAATAGCTACTGCTGGTTCACCAGTAGCGAGATGAGCGCGTGTTTAGCTAGACATCTGGCGACGAAAAGTTCTGTGTTGAATGGAATTCAAACCCCGCACACGTGGTCATGAAGAAACTTTAACTATCAAATTCTTTTCCAATATTAGCTAGGAATGGCATGTTTGTACTTTCAATGATGTGATGGCTAGAACTTGAATCCACAACATGTTGTCATTGGTGATTACAACGATCACAACGCCAAACCCAAATCCGTTTTCACCAGTAGGATGGAGAGGAATGTTTGAACTTGAAAAGATGTAAGGAAACTTTTGATCTAGTAATGTTGTGATAAAACGCTCATCATGTGGCTGTGAGTTGAAACGATCACGTTACAGCTGACAACGCACGAAGAGACGTTGAAAATGCAGTTATTTTTCACCATTAGTTCGGAGTGCACATGCTAGGGCTTGAAATGAAATAATGAATATTTTGTGCTGATCAGGATTCGAAACCAGATAGGTGCCTTTCAAGGACGCCTAGAAGAGTTTGCAATCTTCGGGAACATAGTGAAATCGAATTCTAATCCTAGTCCAGCACCATAATTTTCAACGTCTCAGCTCAAATAAAGTAAGACCCTTGTGAACTTACATGGCCATTGGTTCATTAAATGAAATACGTTTTCTAGTTTATGACGGTTGCTGGTGACAGAGTCTCTGCCTTACGGGGTTTCTCCATCTGTCACAGCTTAAACGAATGCCCAGTCGGCAGCGAAGGGATGTTATCTTTACTGCGGATATTGAACTACGGAGCTTACTGGTGTTCTGCACTTGGCCTTACTAGGGGTGAAGGAGAGCTACTTCTGTGTGTTAAAAATCTACACTTGACGTAAGGTGTGAACCTACACGTTTTACACATCAACACAAGATTAATCCACCAGACCACAGAATCCCCTGCCAAGCAAATAATTATGAATTGCAGAGTATTCATTTAGATGTAGATGCAGATGTCAAGGGACGCGTAACAGGAAGGAGGGCGGTATCTGGGAGTGGATAGAAGTGCAGAAGTGCAAAATATAACGTGAAATGCTAGCAAAATATTGCTTACTTAGACGTGTGCCACAGTTGATTTTTTCTTAGGACCGAGAGATAAGGAAGGACTGTTCTCAGAACGAATAATGGGTTATAGGGAAGGGGATATCAACGAATACGGTTTCATAGGTGGTGAGAGTAATGATAGAGTGTAAAGACAGCAGCAATTAAAAGAGAAAATGTAGCTTAATTGGAAACCGCTAGATTTGTTTACAAAGTTTTGGGGGAGTGTAATAGAACGGCACTTGAGGCAATAGTGTCAGAGAGAGAGAGAGAGTGTGAGAGAGAATAGAAGAGATATTAACAACGGTTAAACATAAATGTTCATATGTGTGTGAAATCTTATGGGACTGAACTTCTAAGGACATCAGTCCCTAATCTTACACACTACTTAACCTAAATTATCCTAAGGTCAACACACCCATGCCCGAGGGAGGTCTCGAACCTCCGCCGGGACCAGCCTCACAGTCCATGACTGCAGCGCCCTAGACCGATCGGCTAATCCCGCGCGGCGAGTAAACATAATATGAAATCGTTGGCGTATTGTGTGGAGGGCGATGGGTGTATTCATGGATGGAGGGGAAGAGAGAGACGTATTTGAAATAACAAAAACTACTGTGACAGAGTCGATCTACGCTGATTAGTTTGTAAGTATAAATGAAATCAAAATAGAATGTTTAACAAACTGTATATTCAAAAGAAACCCACTTGAATTAAAAGGACAACTCAAAGGAAAGCTAATCCATATTGTATCTTTTCTGTTGCCACGCGATCTTCCACAAGCTTCCAATGAGGAAAAATGACGAAAAAGAAGACATAACAAAACATTTTAAGAACTCTAATATTTTATCCAGAATACTTCATTATTTTGTACTTCTATCACGCGTCTTGGCATAGAATGTATAAGCCTCAGGACGTAACAGCCTGAAGAAGCAACTTCCTTCCAGGCTTCCAGGACGAAGTCCCAAAGAGCGTCTGCAGTAGTTGGTTGGTTTCGTGGCCAGTTCTCTGTTAATGTTCTGGCGACCTCAGCCCACATGTTTTCCGCGGGGTTCACATCAGTCGCCCGTGGCGGCCAGTCCATGACGTTGACGCCAATCGTGGAGAGCCGCTGCTGAACAAAGGCAGACTTGTGAATGGGAGAATGGTCCTCTTCCAATGTGACGTCCCCTTCTGCGTACAGAATTTTCACTGACGGAATCATCAGATTTTCCAATATGTGGACATACTGCACGTTCTCCAAAGTACCTTCTATCCTGTGAAGAATTCCCACCTCTCTCGCAGAATTCCAATCCCAGCAGGTAACAGATAGCTGGCCACTTCTTATCGTCGTGGTTACATATTCGCGTCGATGGCGAGTCCCATGCGGCCTGTAAACGATTTGGTGACCGTCGTTATTGGTGGAAAACACCTTCTCATCAGTGAAAATGACGTTGCCCACGACGCCCTCAGATGGAGCTCCGCAAATGCTAGCCAGCTAGCTCTTGATTCATGGTGGATCGTCGTGCATGCAGGCCAGCGCCCCTCAGCCTTCGGCGAATCGTCTCACTGGAGCCGGGGAAGTTGGTATGCCGCCGCAACTGCTTCGCGTTCAGAAAGGGATTTTCTCTGCTCCTAGACACTAGATCCTTGTCGTCCTGCTGTGAGATCGCTCTCTTCCTGCCTGAGCCAGGAGCCCTGTTGGTGGTGCCTCTTTCGAGGCAGATCCTCCACCATCTCGTTGCAGCGGTATGTGGTACGCCATACCGCCTGACAGCTTCTCTGATGGAACATCCTCCTTCCTCAATGAGAGCGACGACTCTACCTCGGCCGGCCGAAGTGGCCGAGCTGTTCTAGGGGCTTCAGTCTGGAACCTCGCGACTGCTACGGTCGCAGGCTCAAATCCTGCCTCGTGCATGGATGTGTGTGATGTCCTTAGGTTAGTTAGGTTTAAGTAGTTCTAAGTTCTAGGGACTGATGACCTCAGATGATAAGTCCCATAGTGCTCAGAGCCATTTGAACCATTTTTTGACTCTACGTCGAATAGACCACTCCCAGTGAGTCATTACGGCAGACAGCCAGATGTGTATTTCTGCTTGCCGCTCTTATACTGAGAGGAGGTAAACATATCTACGTCAAACGGAGAGGCAGAGGCATGTGGCGCAGCTGTGCTGGCTCGTACCGGGCTGTTGGCCCACCAATGCCACCGCCAGCTCGCTCACTTGCGTCTCGCCTCAGCCAGCCTGCCTGGCCCGTAGCTTGCGAGCCGCAGCTAGTACAGACCCAGGCCGCAGGGCCACGATCACCCCTTGAAGGATCAAAAGTTACATCTAATCTACCCAAGTCTGTAGTACAAACTAACGCAGCTACAGCTATTATGCTATAACATGTGCAGGCACACCTACAGTTGACGATTTATTCAAATATTTGACGAACAATACTTTCAAAAATACATTCATTTTAAACATAGCTACCACAAAATATTTCACCTAGCTACCAATAGCATGACGCAGGAAACTATACTGTCTTGTAAGCGCTGAGCGTTAGATGTAGCCTTAAGAAAACCTGTATTCAGCTACGACAACTGAGCGGAATGTAAAAGTAAACGGGTTTGGCGGCAGCTTCTCCAAATAATAGTATATACCTAGTACATAATACACGTTTTGTGCACTTATAACATGTTCTCAGTGTCTCTGAAACAATACGTACTGCACGACGGAAATTACTTTCTGCTGAGGCACTTCACTTCATTTACATCTCAATGATACACGACTACTAAGACACCATTGCTCTTCACGGCAGTCAATGAACTTCTAAATTAACAACATGATATCGCAGATATTACGCAACACGTTACTAGGGATGAGTAAGGCCTTAAGGTTTGCAGCTAAACATGCTACTCCAAGCTACTACTGAATATGAAGTTGATCATTAACGTGTCTTCATAACCATGTGTGCGGCGTTCGACTCTCAGTCAGCATAGACGTTTTCGTCACCTTATTTCTAGTTAAACGTGTGGACATCTCGCTGATGGTGAACCAACATTGGACATTTCTCGTCTGTTCCTGGTTAGACAACGACGGCTGTAGGCACCGAGTTCGAATCCCGGCAGGCAATGCAACTTCAGTCGTTATTTAAGGTTCCAACCCCACTACTGGTGGCAAGCTGTGATATCTACATTCTGATTTTATGTACTTATTCAACAATCCGATTAGGTGCTGGGTTCGCATCCTTGTCGCCAGCATTACATGATGGCATTTCAATTTTAAACATGTGCATCCTTTATTCCTTGACAATGCAACAGTATACAACGTCTTTCGAAGTTAATTGTCAAGAAGGTAATAGTCATGTCAGGGTTCCTGCTTTAGTACAAACATTATCGTCATTTACGTTTAAGTTGAGAATTGATAACTTATACTGGTGCAAACGTCAATATTAGACGTCTTTTTCTGCCTAGTGATCGAGTCTCGATAAGGCACAAAGCTTTGCTTGGCTAACAATGGCTTTACATTCTGGGATGGCATCCGGATCCAGAACGAAGACATTGGTCATGCCATTTAAAGTGCAACTTCGTGTACAAGTAACTTTGTGATCCGCTGTTAATGTTGGGATTTCCGTAGAGTGGTTGCCGCCGTTAATCACGTTTTCTTTTAACTGCTTAGTATTACATAAAGTTAATGCAAAACCACTCCCCATTGAACGTTGAACGACGTTCAGCATGTCTTGGAGAAACCTTTTAGACAGCAAAGAACTTGTTTCCAATTGCCGTACAACTTTATAAATCCATATACTGTCTCAAATATTTAATTGTACCTAAGGATTACTGAACGATTTATGTGACAAAACTAGTTGTCCCATAACATTTGAAATGTCACTTATTGTAATTAAGTTTAGTTTACAAACTTTAAGGACTGTCTGATCTCTTCTGTACTATCGTGGTTTTACTTTACATCTGGACGGACTGTTATAAAGACTGGTGTTCTCTAGTAGTCTCTAGCAGTACCTATTGTGTGTCTTACAACGACTGTACTGTGGAGGGTTGCGACTATGTGCAACACAGATATGTTATGTTGGTTGCATACATTCAGGTGCAGCCTACACGTTGGAATTCAGGGGTGACCCACTTTTTTTGCTGTACATCAAGAGCCGTACCTGTGCAGTGTTACTACGCAGCACCGCCTCATGCAACGTTCGACATCAGTAACAGGCAAAGTACTTTATTTAGAAGTGTATCACAGTATGAACCATCCTTCTTCAATCAGTGGAATGTAAGTGTTAAATGTACCTATGAGTTTAACCATAATTTTCCAATTTCATTTACCTCAGTAGGGTCCTTACCTAAACGAATTTATTCCGAGTATTCTGACGTTTATTGAAGTTTGAATAATAGTAAATTACTGGAAATAGTATTGTTTTGGTAGTAAATTCTGAAAATCATTATTAAATACTAAAGTTTGCACATATCTGCTTAAGAACCACCGCTTTGTGTGACCATGAGGATAAGTTTTCAATAGCATTTTTGAAAGAAAGGTAACATAATTGTTTAACTGCAACAATCTTAACAATATTTGTTTGTGTTGCTTCTCCATGTCAAAGAAAGCCAGACAAATATTGGTGTTAGTTAAAGGTTAACAAATAAAAGTCCTAAAGAAATGAAATCTAGTTGTGTTAAATAATAGTTTTGGTCATATGAATAATAGCTATAAGTTTAATATTTTTTTGTATCCTTGTTGAAACGTGTGTGTCTTCTTTAAATAATTACTGAAGTATAGTGCTAAATTGCATAAGTAACAGAAAGTGGGATTAATAGTACTTACTGCCAAGTGACCCAAGTAAATGGAAATCAAGTGGTTGTGTTTCAGTTACACAGTAAGTGAAAGTAGTTATTTATTCAGTGTCGAAAATTGACTTCATCTTTCTGTGTGGACACTGTGCCCGATTAGGGCTGGTGGCCGTTTTATTAAGCGAAACAGTTTATTATTATAACAAGCTTTCTCTGATAAAAGGTTTCCAAAAGTAATTATTCTCACTGCTTTTCCCACAAACTGTATGATTCGGATAAAAATAGTTCGATAACTTACCATTAGGTTGAACATGGTTAAAAGCACTCTCCGAGAGTCGATGGTTTGGAGTGTGCCTGTCACTACTTACCACACAGTTCTGACATTCCGAATCGCGGATCTTCCATCTTTACAGTGGTAGAACTTAAACGTTCTGGTACCGTGTTGACGAGAACCTGAAAGAACCGTTGCACGGTACACATGAAAAAAGAACTTTCAGGGTTTCTCTTCAAAATGAAATACGTATGATATCTATAAAATGTTTTGTTCTTGTGCAATAAATAACAAAGTGTTCCTGGACTTTTATCAGGGTGTATAGGCGGACAAGAAAAAAAAAATTCCCGGACTTTTCACGGATAAAAATACACTTTCTCCCAGGTGAAAACAAGCTTTCTCCATGTTAAGTGACAGTATATTTTCCCTTATCAATCCTTTGAATGGTTATGGTTTTATACATGGGGATTGAATTTGCTGGCACTATATAAAACGAAACTCAGGGAAAAAGAGAAGATTTGGAAATATCTTTCATGTGCAGCAACATGCATGCTGCGTATTTTCGTATTACAAAAGTATACATTGGAATTCCACCAAACATCACATGTTACTTTCCAAATCATTGAAATCAAGTTTGCGATGCGCTTTTGTAAGCCATTCATAGCTCATGTCACGTGATCTCGCCATCCGATGACAGCAGATATTCAGAGCATAGGACACATGATGTAGTCAGCCAGCAGCAACGTCACTGTTAAGTAGCTCGAACACACAAATAAGGAAAGTTAATAGTTTAAATTAAGATATATGGTGTTGCTACAAGAAAAGCAAAGCTGTCACATATAATATTGGTCTCTAAGGTTAATATGCTGAAAGGTCTGAAACATAAAACATGTGTGTTGGAGGAAATGTAAGACATATTATTTGGTCTTAAGTACGCCAAAGTGCAGTGCCACGCCTCTTGATAAATCATTCTTCCAACGCATATCACTGTATTTCGCTCTGTGGAATTGAAACGTGTATATTTTGTAATGGATGCCATCAAAACATTTTCAGGACAGTGGAAATTGAAATGTCCTGTGGGGCCTCGCCTGTTCCCAGCCAACAAATTTGACAGCCTGCCCCTTTTCAAAAAACAAAATCTCACAATTAATAGCGGATGGGATTTTTTGTAATCAAGAGAACAAGAACTCTTCAGAAAATCTGAACTCTTTATTGCCTATTGGCTAATAACGTGCTGTTTTGTGTGACATAAAATTAAATATACGATACATAAAACCAATAAAGACAAGAGATAATTAATAAATTATGCATTTCTTCAATCCTTAGCTCCTAGCATTTGTTTCTCTCTAATCTCACTACAGCTTACATGGTGTGCTTTCCTTTCTGGGAAAGGATCTACGGTATTACCTCATCAAAGTTCGTGAAACATTTTGCTACATGAAAAATCAAAATGTCATTATCTAATACTGAAAAATCTGTTAACACAAATAATACCCAAGACTGGTGTGGTTTCTCGATCTGATTACATCTATTTTGTCGCTGTCTGCTAGATAAAACAAAATAGGACTTTCTAATATGTCAGCAGTTTTGTAACACACACCAAATAAACAAGACTGTTTTGGCACCAATGGCCATTTTCATAACACTACAGAATATAATTCACGAAGTACCAATATCAAATGCCTATTACGCCTACTACAAACAAAAAACTTAATGTTTGGAAATAGTTTCACTTTGATTCATATGCACCAGTTTCTCAAGCATGAGACCGAAAAGTAGTATTACGAAATTTTTATATAAATTTGGGATCGTCTTATTCTCCCATAATTTGTCCCCGTTTCTTCTCCTTCCTCGTTCCACAAACTATCTTTTCACCACCAATTCTGTAGCTATTCGTGCCATTATCAAAATTAGTTCGCTGATTAACTTCACTAACGCTGCCAGAATCACAGGTTAGATTACCCGCAATTATTTTCCGGTTAGGCGTTTTACGTTTTTGTGCAACACGTTTTCCATGTTACTTCCAGAATAGAACTTAAGTGGCTGCTAGACGAGAACTGTACTACTGGTCCTTACTACTGTAGCGATATGGCCAAAAATTTTCTGTCAAAATTTCATTTCCTTGGATACACAGAGAAGATAATACATAATCTTTCTCACCTGTTATTCCTGACAGTTGTTTATTTACACTCTGGTAGTCTGAATCTATGGATTTCTCTAGTAATTATAACAAGATTGATCATTCACAAACCCAATCAACCACATAATCAAACAGAAATTGTCATTCATCTGTTTGGCTTTAGTCCGCTCAGCTCATATAGCCCTGTCCCCTCTATGGGAAGTTTATTTCTAGATGCGATGAGACATCACATACACTATGCATGCATTCAAAAATCAACTTATGATTCAGTCAGAAATCAACTTAAAATGTGTTCAGAAATGTTCAAAATCCAATAGGGATGCGTTTCAAAATCATATGAATAATCAATAGACAAACATGCGCTGCATGCTAGGCACTTTGTGATACAAGTTTTTTCCTCAAGAATATGAATTTGGCACCCCCTTTTCCCAGTAGCATCTAGCTGCTTGATGAGACTGCTTGCACAACTAACATCCACATTCCTGTAGCCAGAATCAGGAGAATCTATTACTGAAAAGCAACTCAACTGCACATGTGCAGAGTCTACTCGTAGCTGCTAAAACGAATCTAATGTAAATAGTTGTGACTTCACGCTCATTGGAGGCAATTTGTAGTTATGAAACATTGCATAGTCTTCCTAAAGCCTTTGACATATTTTGCATTTGGCAGACACTTGCACAAGCACTGTGCGTCGTCATTGTATATGGAGCATTTCCTCTGCAATTTAAGTTATTTTTTTTTCTCTCGTTTATCTTTTATTGTTGAAGTATTATTCTGCAGTAGTGGGGTGCTGTAATATCCTTTGTTAGAGTATCGGTTCTTACCAGTGAAAATTACAAAAAATTAACTGTAAGCAATAAAAAATACCTGGAATTCTAAAAAAACGGGTTTTCCCGGTTTTCTCCCAGGTGAAAAAACTTCTCGGGTCTTAACTGGATCTCCCAGTTGTCCCGGGTCATATACACCTTGTTTATGTACGCTCGTTACAGTGGTAGTCCCCAACAAAACCAGTTACAGAGGAAAAGCTTGCAGCATGTTTTGCAAGGATTAATGATATTTTCAATCACCTTGTCAAATGCAAATTCTTCACCATGCTCCAACTACTATCAGATTCATGTAGCTATTAAAGATGGAGAAAAAGACAGCTTTTGTTGTACCCTGTGGGCATTGTGAATATCAAAGAAAGCCCTTCAACCCCCCCTCCCCCCAAACCACCCGCCTCTCCGCATCCACAACATTTTAACATTTTGCTGATTTACTTTTAGGAGGTTTAACCATGTGACTAGTATACCTGGATAACACAGTTGTGTTTTCAAATTAAGTGAGAGAACATGCAAACTAACTAAAAAACGTACTAACCCATTTAGTGATGCTAATCTAAATGTGAAATTCAAAAACTACGATTTTGCACTATCATGATTGCACTATCCAGGCCATATAATTTTAGCAGATGGTTAAGACTGGAATCACAATTAAAAATTGCAGTGAATGATTTTCAGCATCGAGGAACATTAAAGAATTGCAACTGATTTCTCAGGTTAATAAATTACTATTGCCGTTTTGTGGAGAACTATCCGGTCACCACAAAATGGCTTGCAAAATTACTAATGAAGGGAGTTGCTCCTGTCTGGACAATGGATAGCAGGAGGTCCATGTTAAAACTGAAAAACATTCTTAACAAGTGCATCTGTCTTGGGTTATCGGCATTTTGCTCTACCTTTAATCTTGTTGTGTGATGCTAGCAATGTCTCAGCTGGTTGTATTTTGAGTCAGATACAAAATGGTGAAGAAAAACCAATTGGTTATGCTTCACGTCAGCTGTAGCAGCTGTGCAAAATTACACCACCACAGAAAATGAACTTCTGATTCTTGTTTTTGGCACCCATTAATATCAGTGTTACCTACAGGCATGACAGTTCACAGTAATTGCAGATCGTGTTGCTTTACAGTGCCTTTTGAGTTTAAAGGATCCCAGCAGCGGACTTGTTATATTGGCTTTAAAACTCTGTGAATATGACTACATAACCAGACTTAAGCCTGGAAAGTTAAATCAGAATCCATGTGCCTTGAGTACAAAAATTAAGATCCTGCAAATAGATGATGTGCTTACTGAGGAATTAAAGAAGGCACAAGAATCCCAAGACTACTGGCAAGTATATACTGCGACAAAGTCATGAGTGTATACAGGGACATCGTAATGGGGAAAGTGCCACACAGGCACACAGGACAGGCCATTATTCGTGGTCAAAATAAAACGAAAATAAATAAATAAATAAATTAGGATATTATGTTCAAAATTGTCTTTTTGCAGAGAGTGCAAGAAAAAAAAAACCAAATGTACTTCTTCAAACTATATCTGAGGTAGCTGGACCTTTCAAAGTCTTAGCACTCTATATTGCAGGACCATTTGCCTTAACAGTAAAAAGTCACATACATTTTATCTGTCACTGAACGTTTCTCTCATCATCTTATTGTGAGACCCACTGCAGACATGGCAGCTGAGATGGTTGCGAGAGCACTGGTAACTTATTTTGCACTACAATCTAGAAGTCCAGAGGCCATTATAGCAGACTGAGGGGCAAACGTTATGGCCAATCTTATCATACAGTTATCTTGACTGTTTAAAATAAAGAAGTTCAGAGGTATGTCATTTCATTCTAAGAGTAATGGCAGGGTTGAACACATTCATAAAACAGTACCTAGAATTTTATCTTATAACATGATTAGCTTCCCCTCAGACTGAGATTGTCTATTACCATATATGATTTCGTCATACAACATCAGAAATATGAAACCACAGTGTCGATTCCCTTTGAGGTTGTTTATCACCACAAAATCCATTCAGGTTTCAAGACTTATAAGCTGTCACCTGAAATGAATTCCAGCAAAGTCAAGTACCTGTCTAAAAGATCAACATATATTTTTAAGAGAATTCAGCCGAACAATGCAGCTGAACACGGAGACAGCTCCATAGTTGAAAGGATGCTAGGATGCTGATATACCCATCAGGAGATCATGGGATGTTATGACAAACTCCCATGAAATTGGGCAGAACTAAGAAATTTACATGACCCTGTACTAGACCATTACAGATACTGTATTTCACATTGCCTGTCAACGTTGAATTACAGATAAGTAGATTATAGATCAGTTTGATCTCTTGACCAAGAATAAAGATATATAGCATCTACTGTAGTGGATCCAGCAAATCTCAGAAATGTTTAGAACAGATTTTGGTATAATTTACATTCTGTTACCCCATCAATTTACAGTCTAGGGATTAAAAACAATTTTTATCTTACGTGGGAGATGAAACTATCTATTTCAATTTACTGATGATTCTGCTCTGTGTTTTCGCCTCATGGCCTCTTCATCCCTGTTTCAATCTTATTTACTCCTCTATATTTCATTACCTGCATCTACAACTAAATGGTTTTGTCACATGTTTGCATTATTTCACTACATAGAGGCATTATCACTACATAATTGTCTAGGTTGCCTGGTGTGGCGAAGTTACATTAAAATTTATGAAATTTGAAAATCTGCAGATTGTAAAAGCCAGTATCATGGATAAGCCTAACGTGTTGTTAGGAAAGTTCTGCAGAAATAAGATCCCACTCATCATGAACCAAAACACCTATTGTTAAACCACCGCCCAAGAAGCACAATCCAGCACTGCTCCACATACCTGGCCTCCAAGTAGACATTGATGATACAGTGTAGTATCTTTACTTGCACTTGAGTGACACAATTCAGCACCTTATGTAGATTCCATTTCTTCTTGGAACGTACTGAAGACAGTTTGTCTCTTACACAACAAACTTGAATTGCCCCATATTGATAGCTGAATTAACCAAATGTTGGTTCCACTTCATAAGTATCAACTAGATATATGCCAACCCCTAGGTCGTTCTGGTTTCACTTGTGTTTTCTAATCGGAATTTCACTTTCCACAAGTAGCAAGTAACACTGAATAGTAGTAGACTTCTATTCAAAGCATCCTGTTGAAATACTCTGGGACATGAATTTCTGTTCTCAGCACAAATGAAAGAAATTTGAAATGTCGCTATAGAACCATTCCTGTCAGCCATTCCAAAAATTAGCTTACCTTTCAGTACACATCCTGTCTCATCACTTTTTCCAGATACTAGCAACAATGAACTGTTCCAGTCCTTAAAATAGTTGATGACACAGGAGAGCAACAAGTCATTAGATAGAGCTGCCACGTGTATTATGGATACCACCAGCCCAACTGTTTATTTAACATAACAGGCCCAGTAGTGACTTCCACACTGCTTGCTATTGTGATACTCAGCATGACTCTATACTGCTATTTCACACCCAAAGTTGTGTAGCAAAACAAACACAGCCACTACAGCTTATCATGTTTCATGGCAATTTCCAACACACTGTGTGACGTGGAGTGGAAAAGTTGAGATATAACATCATTTTAGGGAAAATGATCAGTTACACTCTCTGTCCTAATATATGAAATATGATTGAGATATTTCATTAAAAAAATAAATACTTAAGTTTGAGACAGCGAATTGTGGGAGAAATAGTTTATTAATATTTGCAGATAATACGGGGTATATGGGTGCAGCATATCTGCAAGATGGGATGACAAGTTCAGTTGCTCCACCTGGTGTGGGCCATTAGTTCTTAGAAGTCAAACTTTGAGATGTGTTGCGACCATTACAGAATGGTGCTCACAATAACCATAGAGGCAATATATGAGCAAAAGCGAATGTGTGTTTAAACTGTCATTCTGATATTATTTCTCAATCTGACATTTTGCTTTGTCAAATGTATTTTTGTTGTGCAGTCTAATGAGACAAGACATCTATAACTCAAACAATTGTAATATGATTGTGTTAAACATATCTTAGGGGAGCTATCTTCAATGTATGAAGAAGCTTTAATTTTCTTGGTCACAGATTCCCTCCCTCTCTCTCTCTCTCTCTCTCTCTCTCTCTCTCTCTCACCTTCTAGCACTTAAGACACTGCAAAGGAAATGAAGTCCACTAAGAAGGACAGAAGCACATTTATTTGGATCTGATAAGCAGGTCCAAATCCTAATTACTTCACATCATAGGCGATCATAAAAACAATACTATCTACCATTTGCTGATCAATTCAATAGGTGGATAAACAATACCTCAAAGTTAATAAGATTTATTTTTCTGCTGCCACAAACTGTCATCTTGTAATTTCAAAATTTCTCTGAGCACTATGGGATTTAACTTCTGATGTCATCAGTCCCCTAGAATTTAGAACTACTTAAACATAACTAACGTAAGGACATCGCAAACATCCATGCCCGAGGCAGGATTCAAACCTTGACCATAGCGGTCATGCGGTTCCAGACTATAGTGCCTAGAACCACTTGACCAGCCATCTTGTAATTTCACCTAGGATTGTTTTCTTTAATTAAACTACATGGTGTACATAAAGTCTGGGAACTCTTTCAATTATTTGTAGCATTAGAACCAAACATTGTACAGATATCATACACATGTTACTTTGAAGAGAAACCCCGACTTCTTTTTTCTTTTTTTTTTTTTTCATGTATACAGCCACAACATAGTTTGGTAAGTTTGCTGATAGTCAGTGCTAGTCGCAAACATGGCCAGTTCAGGTGCAGAGCGACCTTTCCGTCTGTCAGAGTTTGCTGAAAACAGGTGGGCTTCCGCTGTTCAAAGATCTTTAGAACCAAGTACAGTAAGAAGCTACCAACAAGGAAGGCTATTTACCACTGGCACAATAAATTCCATTCCATTTTCATCGTGAAGTTCGTGGGTACCTGAGCACGGAGCTGCCGCATCAATGGATCGCCTGTGCTACAGAAGGGGACTGCTATTTTATGAAATGGCCTCCCCAATCACCAGATCTTGCTCCGTGTGACATTTTCCTGTGGGGACACATCTGGTTTATGTACCGCTTCTACCATGTGATGTAACAAAGCACCAGGAGAGAATACGAGAAGCGACTGCCACAGTCGGTGATGTCATACTGGGACAGGTATGGCAAGAATTTGATTACCATATTGACTTCTGCCGGGTCACTCATGGTTCGCATATCAAATGTTTGTTAAAAGAAAACTTTCATAATTGAAAGTGTTCCCAGACTTTATGTACACCCTGTATTATTATTTGGTATCTGTCTTGTAAACTGTTTATTTGTGTTACTGTTTCAAGCAACAGTCTCTTATTATTGTGCTTATTTGTTCATTTGATATTGTTTTAAGTTATTTTTACAATTTGTTCATTAAATTTAACTGAATTTGATTACCTAGCTGTTGTTGTCATACAATCAGGGGGATCACCCTTTGTTGTTTATTGTAAATGATTTATTATTTGTTCATTAGGTCACAGAAGCATCAGGTTTCCCATTTGTCTTTTTATACTTATGTTAGTTGAGTCATTTTGTATTATGTTACTAAAAAATCAAAGATTTCATGTTATGTTTTTGTTTCATCGTTGACACGCAATTTTCCTGTATCTATCAATACATAATTTTTCAAATATTTATCAAACAATGGAAAATCCAGCATGGAATGTAACAATATCATGAAAAGGAATGTTGCTACTAGCCATATGCTGCCGTGTATAGGCACAACAGACAGACTGTCACAAATAAGCTTTCGGCCAACATGGCACACACACACACACACACACACACACACACTCACTCACTCTCTCTCTCTCTCTCTCTCTCTCTCTCTCTCTCTCTCTCTCTCTCTCTGCAGTCTCTGGCAACTGATTTAGAAAATTTTAGAATGTTTAATAAGTACTTTATTTTAAGATAATTTGCAATGAGTTTTTTCTAGTTAAATAATGTTATTGTTGAATCTTAAATTTCACTCTGAAAAGGCATGCAACAAGAATGAGGAACCACTACACATATTTTGTATTTTCTTTTTTTTTATTACTCATTATATTTCACAAATATTTTGCTTCAAAGTACAACAAAATGACAAATTTTATGATTACACACGAGAAGAACTCTTTGTGCTTGCCAGTACCACTATGTTTTTATCCCCTAGGTCAGGGCTTCACGACATACGTGCTCGCGGAGCAAGCCGTGAGCAGCAAGGAGCGAGCACGGAGCAGCGCGAGCACACTACCCCCACTACCGGACCAGAGCGGAGAGTGGGGAGAGTCACGTGGGGCACACAACAGCTGCCGCCAGTCAATGTAAATGTGTGGCTACCTGCGGGGATATCACTCACGAATTATTACTTCGACAAATGAAACAAATAAAGGAGAATGCACACATGCCACATAATTTTATTAGCATAGTGTATGCCTCTACATACGTATTAATATGTGAACTGTTACACAATAAAAGGTGTCAATGATGTGTGAGATTCTCGGTTATCTTGTACTTTTCGCCCTTTACAATTGCGTCTATGTTCGGAGTAATTGTTCTTGTGCATTGTAGGTGCAGCATGCAGTTTAAATTTCGATCAGACAATGCGTTTCTCAGGCGCATCTTGTTACACTTCATTGCAGAGAACAGTTGTTCACAAACATACGTGGAACCGAGCATTGATATTATTGTAGCCGACAGTTTGTGCAAACGAGGAAATTTATCCTCAGAGAAAAGTGTCTGTAGAATTCCAAAATGTTTTTCTTGTTCTGAAATTTGTCTCTGTATTCTCTGTCACACTGCAGGTCAATAATTTCTAGTTGCAGCTCAGGACAAATCTCTTCAATATTCGCTGACTATGGAGAGGAGAACAGATCAAAATCACTGTCTAGTGCTGTCAGATCTGGAAAGCATTGATCAAATTCTTCCTTAAGTGCAACTAAACTATGTGATTAACGTCCACAGTCTTTGTGAACATCTTGCATGGATGATAATTTAGGAAAATGAACTAGATTTCCTGTTTCCAGCTGACTCACCCAAAGAGCCAATTTCATTTTAAAAGCTCGTATTCGATCTATGAAATGAGTAATTAGCAAATTTTACCTTGTAGTGAAATGTTTGAAGCATTCAGATGGCCAGTTAAATGTGTTAAGAACGCGATATCACATTTCGATGAAGGCTCTTTCAATTGACGAACACATATGTTATTTATTTCCATGAACATATTTATCTCATCTAACAGGCAAAAAAAAAAATCGATTTAATAATTCGCCATGACTAAGCCAGCGAATATCACTGCAATAAGGCAGGCTACCATACTGACTTTCTACATCCTCAAGAAAGCTTTTAAACTGCTTGTGTTATAGCCCATGCTTCCTTACATAACTGGTTGTACGAACAACAACACTAATCACATTTTTTAGAGTGATACTCTTTGCACATAAGTTTTCTTGGTGGATCACACAGTGAACGCCCCTTATTTCATTTGGCACGGTCAGTTTTTGCATTTTCTCCTTCAGCAGCGCAACGAAACTTGATTTTTCCCTGTCATTGCTGGTGCACCATCTGTAGACACTGAAACTGAAAAAAGTGTTCTTCATGGCTACTACATCGAGGAGCCCCTCCCTCACATGAAGATCTCTTTTAGCACCTCTAATAAATATGGCAAGCTGCGCTGTTCCAGTGATATCAACACTTTCGTCCAGAGCTAGAGAATACGCCATTAAATCTTTACAGATATTTGCAACCTGGCTCTGGACGTTGTCTGCCATGTCCTGTAAGCGACACATAATTGTCATGTTAGATAATGGCACAATCCAAAACTGTTCAACTTGAGATGGACGCAAATGTTCCGCCGCAACTACCAAACATTCTTTTATTAAATCGCCATCAGTGAAGGGGCGCAGGGATTTTACTAAAAGCCAAGCAATTTTGTAATTCACTCTGCGAGCTGCCTCAGTTGATTTTTCTTTGTCGTCCAGATCATCTTCGGATAGCTTCCTTTAAATTTAATAACTTGCTGTGCACGATCTGGTCTATCACATTTTCCACTTCCGTAGTCTTTCGCGTGATACGACATATAATGTCGCTGCAAATTAAATTTCCTAAAAGAATTCAGCGTTTTGTGACATACCAAACATTTTGCAACACCATCTTTTTTTGTAAACAGATACAATCCCTCCCAATGGTGATTGAACTGCGAAAGCATGGTTGGGGATGCACAACGGCGACTTGACATGATTCTTAACCAGCGAAATGACTGTTAGAGCTGATCGTAGTACTTTAAACGCTACGCAGTCGGCGCGAATTAAATAGACACGCTGTGGCCCTATTCAAACATGCGCGCGCATTTCCCCTCCCTCCCTACTCCACGACCTTGCACCTGCTCGCGAGCACGCGTCTGAGCAGACGCGAGTACTCGTGCTCAAAACCGGCCAGTTGTTAAGATCTTTGTGTACCTAGGGCAGGGCTTAAGTTTTAAATGTTCATACTTTTCACTAGAACATTTCACAGTGTGTTTACTAGTAAGTAAGTGATTACTGACCATCCTTTTAAAAGCTAGCATCCAGTCATATAAGTTGTTTTACGGATAAGATAGATGACTCCACACCTATGTATGACATGTTAATCCAAATCTTGATTAAGAATGATGTATAAATTGGAATGGACAGTTACAGAAAGTAGTCAGCTCACAAACCTGTGACTTCCATGTATTTTTATAGTCCATAATAGCACTTATACAAGCTCAAAATTAAATAAAAATTGGTGCATGACTTTACACCACACCCATTAACAATGTCATAAACCTGCAATACGATGCAGAAGGCAAATAAAAATCTTGGATTAAGAAGATCATTATATTTTTCTTTTACTGGGTTCAGTGGTCCATGAGCAAAGAGGCCAATATACACAGTTTATGTTAAACTCTAGTAAAACGTTAGAGTACTTGATGATGACCTAAGCAGATAGTCTAGAGATAGCATTTGATGCTAAGTGTATACACTGATACAAATATTTGCTATAAGTTACTAAAGAGTGCAGACCTGAACCAGAATCACGTTTTGTAAACAGTGCATTTCCAATTCAGGTATTTGTTGGAAATGAATGGATAGGTCTTTGTAGTAAGCTGACATTTTGAATCAATCCTAAGGCCCTACTTATACGGTAGAATTGGAGAAGATCTGTCCATACCAGACAGGTACCTGGAATGAACTCCTAGTCCAGACCAATGTTTTCACTTGTTTGAAAAAAGTTTCGTGTTATCCTTTTAATTATAAATTGCACACCCAAATCAGATCTTGCAATGTAGTTCACTATGCACCAAGGACGAATAATACTACCAAACAACACAAGGATTAACAACTACATCATTGTTCAATACCACATGCATAAATGTCCTAGGAGAACTTGTAGAATGTTGAAAATAATTCACAAATAAAGAAGGTGTACTAGCAAAATATGTAACAACCTTCTCTTCTGAGCAATGCTGGTGACATTAATGACTGGCCACTATGCATAAATACAGAAATTATTTTTTCTAAATCACAAAATAAAGCTACATACAAAAGCACTTACCTCAATGGCAATATTTAAATACTCAAGCCACATATTTTCACCATATTTCTTTACAGAACTGTGTAATTCAGAAGAACCATGCAGTCCTCTTGAGTCATTGCACAAAATACCATTACTTATAACACTTTTGTATAAACTTGCAGCATAGCTATAGTTACTGCATTTAGACTGTTGTGAACAAAGTGATGTTGATGGGGAAGCAAATGCTACAGAAGACTTGAGTCTTGCATTGTAGTGTGTATCTTGTGGGCTAACCTTAGTGGAAACCATTATGGCTTTTTCAAGGTGGCAATTGTTCATCAGGAGCAAGTACTGAAAAGAATGAATAAGCATACAGTGCATTGTGTGTTACAAGATTTACTTTTAATTACACAGCCAGTATTAAATAAATTGTAATAAATTACATACCAGCATTCCTTTCTAATGCTGAAAATATAATTAATCACAAAATAATGCCCTGAGCAAGAGTGAATTTTACATGTTTTACTGGCTCATTTTCATTAATGTTTTACATGGGATTCCTGGGTTTGATTCCCAGTGGCGTTGTGGATTTTTCTCTTCCCGGGGACTGGGTGTTTGTGGTATCGGTACCATCATCATCATTTGTGACAGTGGCTAAAATGGATTGTGTAAAAAACTGGACTGTGTAAAAATTGGGACTTTGTACAGGCACTGATGACCGTGCAGTTGAACGCCCAACAAACCAAACATCATCATCATTAATCTTTTACAGAATCAAAGTAGTACTCAATTTGTTAACATGAATTCTCTTGCAGTGCACAATTCTCAGAACATCAGAGCAGAATTTATCTCAAAAGAAAAAACCACAAAAAGTGAAAATTTCAATAAAGGTTTTAAGAATTGTTTACTAGAAAAATAGGGATAATTCAGAACTGATATGATTAATAAACAAATTTTATGGATACATAGAAAATGTACTAAACAAGATTTGGTACCTTAAGAATCACTACTTAATTAAAGAACTGTTGCACACAAATCATTGCAACCCCAAGAGAGTCGCATGTGCTTGCATTTTCTACCACCAATTATGTACATTACTATACACAAATGATTACAATCACAGCACCAAATATTATCTCTGGCTTTGAGGATTGTGAAGACACTGCACACTGAACTCAGAAAATACAAGTGCTGCGGAACACAATCAAGGAGACACTGGACATGTTATGGGGACTCTCTCTCCATACAGTTTCTATGAGAGTCTACAAATAGTCTACAGTGCTCAATCAAGTATCCATGACAAACAAGTTGCTAACCAAAACATATCCAGGGCACATTTTCCAGTTAACGTGTCATGTGAAAGTGCAGTCATGTACACAGTGTATATGACATTATCCAAAGAGGTTTTCTGCATTCCTTGTCATACGTGGCTGGGCATAATCCTACTGAAGTATGCTGGGTGGTGTCGTCAGGAGGAAAAGATGTATGTGGGACTCAAAAATATATTGATGCAGGAGTTGTTGTTCACATTTTCAAAACATTTACAATATAAGCCAATATGTCATGTTGTATTGAAGGCCCGTCAAATCATTGAACTCTGCATTAGTCTGCTACATCACTCCACAACAAAATCAGCTGGACATGGATGGTTCAGTATGAAAGATAAGATTTCTCTGAGATGTATAAATAACCCACTCAAATTCAATTCAACATCTAGATAGATGGGATGTTCAAAACTATTAAATGCTACTCATAGATGAAGGTAAATGTGCCACGGCACTCTGACATTCAGTTTCAAGACAGAAGCATAGACAGGTACATGGGCAGCAAATGAAGTCTGAAGTACACGAACATTTTTATGTTTTCACTAACATTCCCAGCTACAATTTGTAGTGTATCAGAATGTTTTAGCAAGTATCCTGCTCGACTATGAAGAATCAGCCGAGCAAAAGATTATCACAATAGATGAAATAGGCACAAATAATGTGTAATACGAAATTACAGACTCTCTGCGTTGCTCTGTTTTGGCACAGACATTGGCAGTGAACACACAGCACCTATCAGCTGGGCGCACATGTTATGATGCCTCCACATGAAGTTGCCACAGACTACCTGGAACACACGCCTTACCGAAAACACAGGTTTCATCATTATGCCAAATGAATTAGTTTTTAAGTCTGAAGTGTTCTAATGACTGATGTCTGTTACCACATCGGCTATTTGAGCGGCTGTTAATAAGAAGTAATGCACTTTAAACAATAGAAGAGTTGAAATGAGAGTTCATTTTAAGTCATTTTGTGGCTCAGAGCAGAGATTGCTATCTTCCACTTAGTGTTCCCTGCAAGATGGAACAAAGTCTAAAGGAATTGGATGTTTGAACATGGCCATGGCCTGAAGGATCCAGACCGCTAGAATGAATTAGCAAGACAATAATTCATCAAGAGACTTATGAGGTAACAGACAACAATCTAAAATGGTGTTCAAGGAATACTCAAGCTATGTAATGCATACCCACAGCTTTTACCACAGTCATTTCTCAGATTTTACGCTTTACTTGGTAACCATGATGGGAGATGAAACTGTTATGCTGGAAAGATTCCAAGTTTCGCAAGAAAGTATACCAATTTTCAAGAAACATTGAGAAGATAACATTTGTTGCCTGTGGCAACTGAGAATTAACAAAGTTACACTACTTGAAGCATTACACTGGCTAAATATTTTGACAATTAATGAAGGATAGTGAGGAATTATTATTGAAAAGTTCACAATAACATCATTCGCGAACAAAATACTTCAATAGAGGGTAGAAAACGGACAGCTACGAATAACAACAGCACGGATGCATTACAGATATGCCACACAGATATAACACAACAATGATTTAGAAGAAAATTTGGTGAGTGTGACAGAGAAGACAGCCTGACTTATTTACTGCTGATGGACAAAACATCTACCATCTCAGCACATCCGTCGACTATGAGACTACATGTCGAACATGCCCAGTAGAATATTCATTGCACCCGTGGCCACTGAGCAGATATTGGCACTGTGGTTGCTAGCTATGGCCAACAGATCCGACACAACGTAACTTCTCACCTTATTCCTGTGAGAAGTGACCAATTACTTCTCCTATTTGTTGTGTTGCATATGATTACACATCTGTGACTGAGATCACAGGAGGAATGTCATAAAGTACAGGAGCAATAATAAAAAAGAATAAGTACAAAATTTCAAACGTTACTATATGATAACAGTGAAGTATTAGAAGACAAGACCCTTAAAAACTGGGAGACAAAATTAAATCTGACTTTGTGTCTAAATTGTCAAAACAAAATAACAGAATGATTACTTAGAATATAAAGTTGATGTACTAGAGGAGAACTTACCATCAAGAGTGCACAATATTGCTTGTAATGAGTTTTGTCATTAGTTCACAGATGGAAATACACAATTTCATACAGTACAAACTGATATTTCAAATATGAAAGAGCATGTAGAGTCTTGCAACATGAAACAGTCGAGTCCTCAGTCTACCTTAACTGGCTTAGAGGAAAGCTTGCAAATATTTGTTGAATGTGAGGTGTAATCCACTAGAGCAAAACCATTTTTGTGGAAAGCAGTACTGATCACAAAAATGAATCTGAAAAGATTTGGGATGTGTTAGAGGAAACTAAATGAGCTCTAGAAATTAGAAAATTTCATCAAAGTTTGGCAGTACTGAAAGAATTTTTTGAAGATTTACAGCTAGGAAATAGTATGAGTTTGTGAAAACATATTTCCCAAATTAAACCGCAAACTGGGGGTGATGGTCAGAGGAGGGGGGTTTGTTCAACTAATGTATTTCTTAGGTGTATTCTGATGTTCACTACCTAATTAGAGGGATGACTTGAAAAAGGTAGACTTCACACTAGATTACTTAGTGGGAAATTCAGCAGAAGGGGTAACACCCACTCAGAGGACTAAGTCGTGGAATGATTTTCAGGAGAGTATTAAATCTAAGTACTGGTCTCCAAGCTCTCAATAGAAATTGATACTAAAATTATTAGACCCAAAAAAATACAACAATTCTTGGGGCATGAACAAAAAGGTTTGCCTTACGGGGTCATTCCATACCAAGTGCTCTAGGAAAAAAATAATTGGTTGCTCGACCATCTCAAAAATTTGATATTTACTGTGTGAGTTCCCTAATGTTCATTTGGCTCAAAATTTTTAATTTCTTTTTATTTTTTATCAATTGGAAACAGTGGACATTTTTGTTTCATACTGTAAGTGGCTTTTTGCATTAAAATGTGTTATAGGATTTTTAAATTATTTTGTAATGAGTTGCCCCAGACCTTTCAAACAAGAAGCATTTAATTTAGCACACACTGGACTATAAATTAAAACTGTGATCACCTAGCATAATGTACTACTGGTCACAAATGAAAAACCTCAATTTTTTTTAACAGTATTCCTCTAAAGGAGGAATTTCTCAGCCTTAATATTTTTTTGCTATTACATTAAACATTACTGTTACTTTTTATAGATTATCAATGATGAGAAGCCTACACATAAAACAAACACTTTTTAAAAAAAAGGATTTTGAATTTTTTCATTCTTTGACCAGCAATATCTTTCTTACGGGACCAGATAAAAATCTGTAAATTACACACTTGATAGATCTTCATGATATCAAACTTCAGTACTTTGAGATTGAATGGAAACTTACGGAATGGGGAAAAAATTGAACATGAAGAGTCAAAAATATGTTTCTTAAGATCTGCAATATCAGAACTAATGGAATAAAATAGATCAATTAAATAATTTACACACAAGAATAATACAAAATTTAAATAAATGATTACGTGTTGAATCAATCCTCTGCAGACAGTTTCACCAGGCTAGGTGACAGCATCTGAAAGTCTGTACAAGCTCACAGATGAGCCTGTACAACTCTGTGCATTGTCTTCCCCTTCGACCATCATCTGTGTACTCAACTTAGTTAACAATGAGCTCTTGAAGTGTGGCATTTACCAGTGGAGTCTCAGTGTTCTATTGGTGTTCTTATTAATGAAGCTTGGCATAAAGGTGTGTATGGTTTGTTTCCTAAAGATTATAGTGATGAAGAAAAAGTGTTGCTTTACTTACGAATTGGGTCAGAGGTTAACTCGACCTGCAAGTACCACGAAATTAAATACTTACATAAGTCACCTTTTTGACCACTCCTGCTTTTAAGAAACATAACAAAAGGTCTGAGAGAAATAACATCTGATACAAAATTTTTAAAAAAATCTGTTTTATCAATATAATACCAGGGAAGTCATTATGTCCAACATGTTATTCTAAGATATTTGTTATTAACAAAGAAAGGGATGGTGATGGTCTAGATAAAGAATTTTGTGACTTATCAGAGACTATAAAAAGAGGATCGAGATTGTGAAATCCTATATGTATTGCTTGCTAGTAAAATTAGAAAAAAGACCTTTCATTTTGAATGTAAAAACTGAGAATGTGACAATTACTGTCACAAAGAATTTGGGAGTTTGATTTCAAAAGAAAAGTTGCACTAAACCAGATTGAAGTCCTACGAATTCTCTGATCAAATATGATGATTTGACAGAAATACTAAGAACTAAGAATTGTATTTCAGACAAAGAGGATAAAGTTAAGATTATCAGTTCACTACAAAATTCTTGGAGTCGAGCAAAAGTTAGTAATGAATTTAATGTGTCACTCGACAGTTGGTTAAATTAACACGGCAGTTAATAAAAGCACACAGAATTTTACCTGCATTACAAAATAAAAATGCATCTAATTCCATAGATGAAAACATGACTGAAAACGCTATTACATTTTATGAATGAAGCAACAACTGTTTGATGGATGGCAAAAAGGTTGTTTCTGTGAAAGAAAATGGTACTAAGGTTCAGATATAAAAAAGGGTTGATATTGTGTAATTTAAATTAACTATTCACTGAACTCAAAAAAGAACATCCTAAAATTAAAGTTGGAAGGTCGAAATATTGAGTTGAGATCAAAATGATGTATTGTTGGAAGGGCATCTGGCACCCATTGTTGGGAACATTCATATTTTACACTTTGACGTGTTATATGTATGGTACTTTATGTTTTCTCCTTGATCTTAATTATGTACAATGTTGAATAAATGGTCTCTAAAAATGTGTGTTCCTGGCAATATGGTGTATTGCGTATTTGATTAAAACGTCAACTTTATAACCTCACAGAGGACTAATTAGAGTCAATATCTAATATCCATAATGTTTGAATTTGTTTGTATCATCAGAATGCAAAGTTCGTGATAGATGGTGCTAATCTTAAAGAGTTGAATATAAAGGCTTTTTGGAAGTTCTCGTTTGCAATATTAACTGTTACAATTGTATGATCATGGGAAAATGTCAAGACTGTCCAGGCAAACAAGCTTTCCTTTATGTGTGTGAAGCATCAGAAGATGATTTGATGCCTGAAAATATATGATACAAACAATGGGTGATAAGGACAGAATGGAAATGGTGACAATTACAAAACCACACAAAGAGCTTTTTTGGAGTGTTAACCAGGAAACCTTGAAAACCTGAATTACACCATTTTATTCCCAAAATTCAGGACAAATTTCTGAAAGACAAAAAGCAAACCTTAGCAGCTGAGTGCTTGTTCTTGCCGACTTTTCAGAATACAAATCCTTTATTGTTCAAGATGAAGTACAAGAGTACAACTGGATAAACAAAGAATCCACAATTCATCCATTTATGTTCTGTTATAAGGATCAAAATAAAATCACAGTTTTTGTGTCATAAGTGACTACCCTGAGCACAATGCTACAGCAGTGCATGATTTTCAACTGCAATTAACAAACTAGATAAAATAGGACAGAACTTCCATAAACAAACTGATCTACTTCTCTGGCGGTGCTGCAAGTCAATATAAAAACAAAACAAAAGAATTATTAACATCTCGTTTGCAGGAGAGGGACATGGATTTGATGCAGAACAGCACATTTTTGCATTATGCTTCAGAAAAAATGCATGTGATTGAGTCAGGAGTGCAACAAAACAAGCTGTCACAAAATCTAGTCTGCAGTAGACCTAAGAGAACCAAATATTGACACCTCAAGAAATGTTTAAATTATGTAAAGCAAAGGTAAAAGATTTACCAATGTTTTTAAAATGTGAGGAAATACAAGAACTCCACACCAATATCTTGGAGGAAAGATTCAAACCTTGTCAGAAGATTAAAGGCACCTGATCTTTTCATTGTCTCATACTTCAGTCAAACAACTTGCTGAAGTGTAAGATCACATCAACATTCCCTGATAGTGAATTTCCCCAGTGTGGAAAAGATGTACCACTGACACTTAAAAATAAGGACATAGTGGCATAGTTTTATGGCGAACAATGATGGATTGGTGAAGTTGTTAATACTGATTGTAAAAACCAATATGTGCATGTTTCATTTTACACCTGCCAGGACAAAGGATCTTGTTTAATAAAGTTGAAAAGGATCTTGCCTGGACACCTGTTACAAATGTACTGAATAACATGTCTCCCCTGGAATTTACAACTGCGACTGGCCGAACTTTTAACCTAATGCCCAAACTGAGTGAGGAAACATAGTAAAAACAAATAAGGTGAGAACAAGATCAATGTAATTAGTTGATCCATTTTTTAAAAAAGTGACCATAGATATGCTTAAATTTTGTAACTGATGTACTTTATCTACACTCCTGGAAATTGAAATAAGAACACTGTGATTTCATTGTCCCAGGAAGGGGAAACTTTATTGACACATTCCTGGGGTCAGATATATCACATGATCACACTGACAGAACCACAGGCACATAGACACAGGCAACAGAGCATGCACAATGTCGGCACTAGTACAGTGTATATCCACCTTTCGCAGCAATGCAGGCTGCTATTCTCTCATGGCGACGATCGTAGAGATGCTGGATGTAGTCCTGTGGATCGGCTTGCCATGCCATTTCCACCTGGCGCCTCAGTTGGACCAGCGTTCGTGCTGGACGTGCAGACCGCGTGAGACGACGCTTCATCCAGTCCCAAACATGCTCAATGGGGGACAGATCCGGAGATCTTGCTGGCCAGGGTAGTTGACTTACACCTTCTAGAGCACGTTGGGTGGCACGGGACACATGACGACGTGCATTGTCCTGTTGGAACAGCAAGTTCCCTTGCCGGTCTACGAATGGTAAAACGATGGGTTCGATGACGGTTTGGATGTACCGTGCACTATTCAGTGTCCCCTCGACGATCACCAGAGGTGTACGGCCAGTGTAGGAGATCGATCCCCACACCATGATGCCGGGTGTTGGCCCTGTGTGCCTCGGTCGTATGCAGTCCTGATTGTGGCGCTCACATGCACGGCGCCAAACACGCATACGACCATCATTGGCACCAAGGCAGAAGTGACTCTCATCGCTGAAGACGACACGTCTCCATTCGTCCCTCCATTCACGCCTGTCGCGACACCACTGGAGGCGGGCTGCACGATGGGGCGTGAGTGGAAGACGGCCTAACGGTGTGTGGGACCGTAGCCCAGCTTCATGGAGACGGTTGCTAATGGTCCTCGCCGATACCCCAGGAGCAACAGCGTCCTTAATTTACTGGGAAGTGGCAGTGCGGTCCCCTACGGCACTGCGTAGGATCCTACGGTCTTGGCGTGCATCCGTGCGTCGCTGCGGTCCGGTCCCAGGTCGACGGGCACGTGCACCTTCTGCCGACCACTGGCGACAACATCGATGTACTGTGGAGACCTCACGCCCCACGTGTTGAGCAATTTGGCAGTACGTCCACCCGGCCTCCAGCATGCCCACTATACGCCCTCGCTCAAAGTCCGTCAACTGCACATACGGTTCACGTCCACGCTGTCGCGGCATGCTACCAGTGTTAAAGACTGCGATGGAGCTCCGTATGCCACGGCAAACTGGCTGACACTGACGGCGGCGGTGCACAAATGCTGCAGAGCTAGCGCCATTCGACGGCCAACACCGCGGTTCCTGGTGTGTCCTCTGTGCCGTGCGTGTGATCATTGCTTGTACAGCCCTCTCGCAGTGTCCGGAGCAAGTATGGTGGGTCTGACACACCGGTGTCAATGTGTTCTTTTTTCCATTTCCAGGCGTGTATATTTACATGTGCCATTGGAGGAAAGTTAGTAAATACACATGGACATAGCATCTACTAGGTGTGTGCATGATCTCTATTTATATAGCAAAAATGAGGATTCAAAGAAGACTCTAGGGTGTAAGATGATGCATTAGAAAATGGAATATGGGTGTAAAGGAGATTTGTAATATGACCAGAGAGTATTTAAGAATAGTATACATAAAGATGTGTGCTAGGGCAATGAACCAGGAGGCCTAATCAGGAAGGAGAAGGAGGGCGCACCCAGCATTTATTGGATGGTAAGGCGCAGATAGGCAGAACAAAGAGAGGCTGACCTATACTGTGCAGCAGGGCACCAAGATGGGGATGACCTGTGTACCATAGATTAGGAATTAAAAATGGGTGTACCTACCCAAACGGAAGTAGAAAGGGTACTCCTAGGATCAACTCATGTGAGATATAAGTACTGTTCCAAAAGGGAAAAAGGGGCAGTATCATGACAGAAGTTGCACGTTTATAGAGATTATTCTGGTAAGTTTGAATTATCTATTCCACTAGCCTTGTCAGGTTTACAAATATCCAAGAAGGGAACACTTTTATTTTACCCAGAGTTTCTGCAGATTACAATAAGTTATAATTAAGTACATACTTAGAAAGAAGAGTAGTACGGGAAGTAACAACAAAGCAAAAGAATGTTCATGAATCATGTGAACCTGGAATTTACTATTGGAAGAGGAATAAAAGACAGAGGTAACTCCAACCTGGATTGAAAGGTTCACAGTTTGTAATTGTGGTATCATCTTGTGTAATATTCATATATAGAATGCATATGTGTAAAATGTTGCGCGTTCGATCTAAAAGGAGGGATATATAGTGCTTCGAGAAATCGGGGTAGATTCTAGAAACACTTGGCTGTCCACCATTTCGAACACCTGGTATTTTAACGACGAAGGTGAGAGAACCTTTTTTACTGCGCCACCGGCAATGTGTGCGCAGGTAGGACAGCTGTCACGAGAAGCCTGGAGCAGCAACAGACGAGCGGCCCTGACAAGTGGGGACTGGATACGCCTTGGAAGCCGTATGTCAGGTACAAGGAGTAATCAAGGGATCTGAAGGTCCACATATTACAGGAAGCCTCCAGCTGTGCACCGGAAACTACTACTGGTCTTCCAGGAATCGATCAAAGCATAGACAGTTTGAGACATTACTCCCATGGACAAAAGTCAGAATGGTGCCTGTTGTATTCAATCCCGATACAATTTCTGTGTTTCATCAATACTGTGAAGGTCCACAGACTACAGGAAGCCTCCAGCTGTGCTTCGGAAACTACTACTGGTCTTAAAGGAATCGATCAAAGCATAGAAGGTTTGAGACATTACTCCCATGGACAAATGTGAGAATGGTGAGTGTTGTATTCAACCCCGATGCAATGTCTGTGTTTCAGCAACACTGTGAAGGTCCACAGATTACCGGAAGCCTCCAGCTGTGCTTCGGAAAGTACTACTGGTCTTCCACGAATCGACCAAATCATAGACAGTTTGAGACATTACTACCATAGATAAAATCCAGGATGGTGCCTGTTGTATTCAATCCCGATGCAATTTCAGTCTTTCAGCAACACTGTGAAGGTCCACATATTACAGGAAGCCTCCAGCTGTGCTTCGGAAACTACTACTGGTCTTCCAGGAATCGATCAAAGCATAGACAGTTTGAGAAATTACTCCCATTGACAAAAGTCAGAATGGTGCCTGTTGTATTTAATCCCGATGCAATTTCTGTATTTCATCAACACCCTAGAGGTCCACATATTACAAGAAGCCTCCAGCTGTGCTTCGGAAAGTACTACTGGTCTTCCACGAATCGACCAAATCATAGACAGTTTGAGACATTACTACCATAGATAAAATCCAGGATGGTGCCTGTTGTATTCAATCCCGATGCAATTTCTGTGTTTCAGCAACACTGTGAAGGTCCACAGACTACAGAAAGCCTCCAGTTGTGCTTCGGAAACTACTACTGGTCTTCCAGGAATGGATCAATACATAGACAATTTGAGACATTACTCCCATTGACAAAAGTCAGAATGGTGCCAGTTGTATTCAATCCGGATGCAATTTCTGTGTTTCAGCAACACTGTGAAGGACGACAGATTATAGAAAGCTCCAGCTGTGCTTCGGAAACTAATACTGGTCTTCCAGGAATCGATCAAAGCATGGACATCATGAGACATTTCTCTCATTGACAAAAGTCAGAATGGTGCCTGTTGTATTCAATCCCGATGAAATTTCTGTGTTTCAGCAACACTGTGAAGGACGACAGATTATAGGAAGCTCCAGCTGTGCTTCGGAAACTAATACTGGTCTTCAAGGAATAGATCAAATCATAGACAGTTTGAGACATTTCTGCCATAGAGAAATGTCAGAATGGTGCCTGTTGTATTCAACCCCGATGCAACATCTGTATTTCAGCAACACTGTGTAAGTCCACAGATTACAGGAAGCCTCCAGTTGTCCTTCGTAAATTACTACTGGTTTTCCAGGAACCGATCAAAGCATAGACAGTTTGAGACATTACTCCCATGGTATAAAGTCAGAATGGTTCTTGTTGTATCAAATCCCGAAGCAATTTCTGTGTTTCAGCAACACTGTCAAGCTCCAGAGATTACAGGAAGCCTCCAGGTGTGCTTCGGAAACTACTACTGGTCTTCCAGCAATCGTTCAAAGAATAAACAGTTTGAGACATTACTCCCATTGACAAAAGTCGGAATGGTGCCTGTTGTATTCAATCCCGATGCAATTTCTATGTTTCATCAACACTCTGAACGTCCACATATTGCAGGAAGCCTCCAGCTGTGCTTCCGAAACTACTACTGCTCTTCCAGGCTTCGATCATAGCATAGACAGTTTGAGACATTACTCCATGGAGAAACGTCAGAAAGGTGCCTGTTGTATTCAATCCCGATGCAAGTTCTATGTTTCAGGAACTTTCTAAAGGTCCACAGATTACAGGAAGCCTCCAGCTGTGCTTCGGAAGTTACTACTGGGCTTCCAGGAATGGATCAAAGCATAGACAATTTGGGACATTACTCCCATTGACAACAGTCAGAATGGTGCCTGTTGTATTCAATCCCGATGCAATTTCTGTGTTTCAGAAACCCTGTGAAGATCCACAAATTACAGGAAGCCTGCAGCTGTCCTTCGGAAATTACTACTGGTCTTCAAGGAATCGATCAAAGCATAGACAAATTGAGACATTACTCCCATTGACAAAATTCAGAATGGTGCCAGTTGTATTCAATCCCGATGCAATTTCTGTGTTTCAGATACACTGTGAAGGTCCACAGATTACAGGAAGCCTCCAGCTGTGCTTCGGAAACTACTACTGGTCTTCCAGAAATAGATCAAATTGTAGACAGTTTGAGACATTACTTCCACTGAAAAAAAGTCAGAATGGTGACTGTTATCTTCAGTCGCAATGCAATTTTTGTGTTTCAGCAACACTGTGAATGTCCACAGATAACAGGAAACCTCCAGCTCTGCTTCGGAAACTACTACTAGTGTTCCAGAAATCGATAAATGCACAGACATTTTGATACATTACTCCCATTGACAAATTTAAGAATGGTGCCTGTTGTACTCAATCCCGATGCAAATTCTGTCTTTCAGCAACACTGTGAAGGTCCACAGATTACAGGAAGCCTCCAGCTGTGCTTCGGAAACTACTACTTGTCTTCCAGGAAACGATCAAAGCGTAGACAGTTTGAGACATTACTCCTACGGCCAAAAGTCGACATAGTAACTGTTGTATTCAATCCCGATGCAATATCTGTGTTTTATCAACGCTGTGAAGGTCCACGGATTACAGGAGGACTCTGCTGTGCTTCGGAAACTACTACTGGTCTTCCAGGAATCGATCAATGCACAGACATTTGGAGACATTACTTCCATTGGCAAAAGTCAGAATGGTGCCTGTTGTGTACAATTCCGATGTAGTTTCTATGTTTCAGAAACCCTGTGAAGATCCACAAATTACAGGAAGCCTGCAGCTGTCCTTCGGAAATTACTACTGGTCTTCAAGGAATCGATCAAAGCATAGACAGATTGAGACATTACTCCCATTGACAAAATTCAGAATGGTGCCTGTTGTATTCAATCCCGATGCAATTTCTGTGTTTCAGATACACTGTGAAGGTCCACAGTTTATAGGAAGCCTCCAGCTGTGCTTGTTATTCTACTACTGGTCTTCCAGGAATCGATCGAAGCATAGACAGTTTGAGACATTACTCCCATTGACAAAAGCCAGAATTGTGCCTTTTGTATTCAATCCCGATGGAACTTCTGTGTTTCAGCAACACTGTGAAAGTCCACAGATTACAGGAAGCCTCCAGCTGTGCTTCGGAAATTACTACTGGTTTTCCAGGAATCGATCAAAGCATAGACGGTTTGAGACATTTCTCACACTGTCAAAAGTCGGAATGGTGCCTGTTGTATTCAATCGAGATGCAATGTCTGCGTTTCAGCAACACTGTGAAGGTCCACAGATTAGAGGAAGCCTCCAGCTGTTTTTCGGAAACTACTACTGGTCTTCCAGGAAACGATCAACTCATAGTCAGTATGAGACATTACTCCTATTGACAAAAGTGAGAATGGTGCGAATTGTTTTCAATCCCGATGCAATTTCTGTGTTTTATCCACACTCTGAACGTCCACATATTACAGGAAGCCTCCAGCTGTGCTTCCGAAACTACTACTGCTCTTCCAGGTTTCGATCATAGCATAGACAGTTTGAGACATTACTTCCACTGAAAAAAAGTCAGAATGGTGCCAGTTGTCTTCAGTCCCAAAGCAATTTCTGTGTTTCAGCAACACTGTGAAGGTACACACACAACAGGAAACGTCCAGCTGTGCTTCGGAAACTACTACTGGTCTTCCAGGAATCGATAAATGCACAGACATTTTGAGACATTACTCCCATGGCCAAAGGTCGGCATGGTAACTGTTCTATTCAGTCCCGATGCAATTTCTGTGTTCCAGCAACACTGTGAAGTTCCACAGACAGGAAACCTCCAACTGTGCTTCTGAAACTACTACTGGTCTTCCATGAATTGATCAAAGCATAGACAGTTTGAGACATTACTCCCATTGACAAAAGTCGACATGGTAACTGTTGTATTCAATCCCGTTGCAATTTCTGTGTTTGAGCAACACTGTGTAGCTCCACAGATTACAGGATGCCTCCAGCTGTGCTTCAGTAACTACCACTGGTCATCCAGGAATCGATCAAAGCACAGACAGTTTGAGACTGTACTCCCATTGACAAAAGTCAGAATGATGCCTGTTGTATTCTATCACGATGCAATTTCTGTCTATCAGCAACACTGTGAAGGTCCACAGCTTACAGGAGGCCTACAGCTGAGCTTCGGAATTATTACTGGTCTTCCAGGAATCGATCAAAGCATGGACAGTTTGAGACATTTCTCTCATTGACAAAAGTCAGGAATGTGAATGTTTTATTCAAATCTGATTCAATTTCTGTGTTTCAGCAGCACTGTGAAGGTCCACAGTTTATAGAAAGCCTCCAGCTGTGCTTGTTATTCTACTACTGGTCTTCCAGGAATCGATCAAAGCATAGATAGTTTGATATATTACTCCCATTAAGAAATGTCAGAATGGTGCCTGTTGTATTCAATCCCGATGCAATTTGTGTGTTTCATCAACACTCTGAAGGTCCACAGATTACTGGAAGCCTCCAGGTGTTCTTCGGAAATTACTACTGGTCTTCAGAAATCGATCGAAGCATAGAGAGTTTGAGACATTACTCCCATTGACAAAAGTCAGAATTGTGCCTTTTGTATTCAATCCCGATGCAATTTCTGTGTTTCAGCAACTCTGCGAAGGTGCACAGATTACAGGAAGCCTCCAGCTGTCCTTCGGAAATTACTACTGGTCTTCCAGGAATCGATCAAAGCATAGACAGAATGAGACATTACTATTATGGCCAAAAGTTGACATGGTTCCGGTTGTGTTTAATAACGATGCAATTTCTGTGTCTCAGCAACACTGTGAAAGTCCACAGATTGCAGGAAGCCTCCTGCAGTCCTTCGGACACTACTAATTGTCTTCCAGGAATTGATCAAAAGATAGACAGTTTGAGACATTACTCCCATTGACAAAAGTCAGAATGGTGCCTGTTGTTTTCACTCCCGATATAATTTCTGTGTTTAAGCAACACTGTGAAGGTCCGCAGATTACAGGAAGCCTGCAGCTGTGCTTCGGAAACTACTACTGGTCTTCCAGGAATCGTTCAAAGCATAGACAGTTTGAAGGATTACTCCCATGGACAAAAGTCGGCATGGTAACTGTTGTATTTAATCCCGATTCAATTTCTGTGTTTCATCAACACTCTGAAAGTCCACAGATTACAGGAGGCCACACGCTGTGCTTCGGAAACTACTTCTGGTCTTCCAGGAATCGATCAAAGCATAGACAGTTTAAGACATTAATCCTATGGCGAAATATCAACATTATAACTGTTGTATTCAGTCCTGATGCAATTCCTGTGTTTCAGCAACACTGTGAAGATCCACATATTACAGGAAGCGTCCAGCTGTGCTTCGGAAACTACTACTGGTCTTCCAGGAATCGATCAAAGCATAGACAATTTGAAACATTACTCCCATGGACAAAAGTCGGCATGGTAACCGTTGTATTCAATAACGATGCAATTTTTGTGTCTCAGCAACACTGTGAAGGTTCACAGATTACATGAAGCCTCCAGCTGTCCTTCAGAAACTACTAATGGTCTTCCAGGAATCGATCAAATCATAGACAGGTTGAGACATTAATCCCATTGACGAAAGACAGAATTGTGCCTGTTGTATTCAAACCCGATGCAATTTCTGTGTTTAATCAACACTGTGAAGGTCCATATATTATAGGATGCCTCCAGTTGTGCTTCAGAAACTACTACAGGTCTTCCAGAATCGATCAAAGTATAGACTTTTTGAGACATTACTACCATTGACAAAATTCAGAATGGTGCCTGTTGTATTCAATGCCGATGCAATTTCTGTGTTTCAGCAACACTGTGAAGGTCCACAGATTACAGGAAGCTTCCAGCTGTGCTTTGGAAAGTACTACTGGTCTTCCAGGAATCGATAAATGCACAGACATTTTGAGACATTGCTCCCATTGACAAAATTCAGAAACGTCCCTGTTGTATTCAATTCCGATGTAATTTCTGTGTTTCAGAAACACTGTGAAGATCCATAGATTACAGGAAGCTTCCAGCCGTCCTTCCGAAATTACTACTGGTCTTCAAGGAATCGATCAAAGCATAGATAGATTGAGACATTACTCCATGGAGAAAAGCCAGAATGGTAACTGTTGTATTCAATCCCGATGCAATTTCTGTGTTTCATCAACACTCTCAAAGTCCACATATTACAGGAATCCAACAGCTGTGCTTTGGAAACTACTAGTGGTCTTGCAGGAATCGATCGAAACATACACAGTTTGAGACATTACTCCGATGGCCAAAAGTCCGCATGGTAGTTATTCTATTCAGTCCCGATGTAATTTCTGTGATTCTGCAAGACTGTGAAGTTCCACAGACAGGAAACCTTCAACAGTGCTTCTGAAACTACTACTGGTCTTCCATGAATTGATCAAAGCATAGACAGTTTGAGACATTACTCCCATTGACAAAAGTCGACATGGTAACTGTTGTATTCAATCCCGATGCAATTTCTGTGTTTGAGCAACACTGTGTAGGTCCACAGATTACAGGATGCCTCCAGCTGTGCTTCAGTAACTACTACTGGTCTTCCAGGAATCGATCAAAGCATAGACAGTTTCAGACATTACTCCCATGGACAAAAGTCGGCATGGTAACTGTTGTATTCAATCCCGATGCAATTTCTGTGTTTCAGAAACATTGTGAAGATATATAGATTACAGGAAGCTTCCAGCTGTCCTTCGGAAATTACTACTGGTCTTCAAGGAAACGATCAAAGCATAGACAGATTGAGACATTACTCCCATTGACAAAAGTCATAATGGTAACTGTTGTATTCAATCCCGATGCAATTTCTGTCTTTCATCAACACTCTGAATGTCCACATATTACAGAAAGCCCCCAGCTGTGATTCGGAAACTACTACTGGCCTTTGAGGAATCGATCAAATCATAGACAATTTGAGAGATTACTCCCGTTGACAAAGGTCAGAATAGTCCCAGTTGTATTTAATTCCGATGCGATTTCTGTGTTTCAGCAAGACTGTGAAGGTCCACAAATTATAAGAAACCTCCAACTGTGCTTCGCAAGCTACTACTGGTCTTCCAGGAAGCGATCAATGCACAGACAGTTGGAGACATTACTCCCATTGGCAAAAGTCAGAATGGTGCCTGTTGTGTTCAATTCCAATGTAGTTTCTATGTTTCATCAACACTCTGAAGGTCCACAGATTACTGGAAGCCTCCAGCTGTTCTTCGGAAACTACTACTGGTCTTCAGAAATCGATCGAAGCATAGACAGTTTGAGACATTACTCCCATTGACAAAAGTCAGAATTGTGCCTTTTGTATTCAATCCCGATGCAACTTCTGTGGTTGAGCAACACTGTGTAGGTCAACAGATTACAGGAAGCCTCCAGCTGTGCTTCGGACACTACTACTGGTCCTCCAGGAATCGATCAAAGCATAGACAGTTTGAGACATTACTCCCATCGACAAAAGTTGACATGGTAACTGTTGTATTAAATCCCGATGCAATTTCTGTGATTCAGCAACACTGTGTAGGTCCACAGAATACAGGATGCCTCCAGCTGTGCTTCAGAAACTACTTATGCTCTTCCAGGAATCGATCAACGCATAGACAGTTTGAGACATTACTCCCATTGACAAAAGTCAGAATGGTGCCTGTTGTATTCAATCTCGATGCAATTTCTGTGTTTCATCAACATTCTGAAGGTCCACAGATTACAGGAAACCTCCTGCTGTGCTTCGGGAACTACTTCTGGTCTTCCAGGAATCGATCAAAGCATAGACAGTTTGAGACATTACTATTATGGCCAAAAGTTGACATGGTTCCGGTTGTGTTCAATAACGATGCATTTTCTGTGTCTCAGCAACACTGTGAAAGTCCACAGATTGCAGGAAGCCTCCTGCAGTCCTTCGGACACTACTAATTGTCTTCCAGGAATTGATCAAAAGATAGACAGTTTGGGACATTACTCCCACTGACAAATGTCAGAATGGTGCCTGTTGCATTCTATCCCGATTCAATTTCCGTGTTTCAGCAACACTGTTATGGTCCACAGAATACAGGAGGCCTCCAGCTGTGCTTCGGAAACTAATGCTGGTCCTCCAGGAATCGATCAAAGCATAGACAGTTTTGGGACATTACTCTCATTAACAAAGGTCAGAATGGTGCCTGTTGTTTTCACTCCCGATATAAGTTGTGTGTTTAAGCAACACTGTGAAGGTCCACAGATTACAGGAATCCTGCAGCTGTGCTTCGGAAACTACTACAGGTCTTCCAGGAATCGATCAAAGCATAGACAGTTTGAGACATTACTCCCATGGACAAAAGTCGGCATGGTAATCGTTGTATTCAATAATGATGCAATTTTTGTGTCTCAGCAACACTGTGAAGTTTCACAGATTACAGGAAGCCTCCAGCTATCCTTCAGAAAGTACTAATGGTCTTCCAGGAATCGATCAAATCATAGACAGGTTGAGACATTAATCCCATTGACGAAAGTCAGAATTGTGCCTGTTGTATTCAAACCCGATGCAATTTCTGTGTTTCAGCAACACTGTGTAGGTCCAAAAATTACATGAAGCCACCAGCTGCGCTTCGGAAATAACTACTGGTCTTCGAGGAATCGATCAAAGCATAGATAGTTTGAGACTTTATTCCCATTAACAAAAGTCAAAATGGTGCGTGTTGTATTCAATCCCGATGCAATTTCTGTGTTTAATCAACACTGTGAAGGTCCATATATTATAGGATGCCTCCAGTTGTGCTTCAGAAACTACTACAGGTCTTCCAGGAATCGGTCAAAGTATAGACTTTTTGAGACATTACTCCCATTGACAAAATTCAGAATGGTGCCAGTTGTATCCAATGCCGATGCAATTTCTGTGTTTCAGCAACACTGTGAAGGTCCACAGATTACACGAAGCCTCCAGCTGTGCTTTGGAAAGTACTACTGGCCTTCCAGGAACTGATCAATGCATAGACAATTTGAGACATTACTCCCATTGACAAAATTCAGAATTGTCCCTGTTGGATTCAATCCCGATGCAATTTCTGTGTTTCAGAAACACTGTGAAAATCCATAGATTACAGGAAGCTTCCAGCCGTCCTTCGGAAATTACTACTGGTCTTCAAGGAATCGATCAAAGCATAGATAGATTGAGACATTACTCCATGGAGGAAAGCCAGAATGGTAACTGTTGTATTCAATCCCGATGCAATTTCTGTGTTTCATCAACACTCTCAAAGTCCGCATGTTACAGGAATCCTCCAGCTGTGCTTCGGAAACTACTAGTGGTCTTCCAGGAATCGATAGAAACATACACAGTTTGAGACATTACTCCCATGGCCAAAAGTCGGTATGGTAACTGTTCTATTCAGTCCCGATGCAATTCTGTGTTTCAGCAACACTGTGAAGTTCCACAGACAGGAAACCTTGAACTGTGCTTCTGAAACTACTACTGGTCTTCCATGAATTTATCAAAGCACCGACAGTTTGAGACATTACTCCCATTGACAAAAGTCGACATGGTAACTGTTGTATTCAATCCCGATGCAATTTCTGTGTTTGAGCAACACTGTGTAGGTCCACAGATTACAGGATGCCTCCAGCTGTGCTTCAGTATATACTCCCATTGACAAAAAACAGAATGGTGCCTGTTGTATTCAATCTAGATGCAATTTCTGTGTTTCATCAACACTCTGAAGGTCCACAGATGGCAGGAAGCCTCCAGATGTGCTTCGGAAACTACTACTGGTCTTCCTGCAATCGATCAAGGCATAGACAATTCTAGACATTACTCCAATTGACAAAAGTCAGAATGATGCCTGTTGTATTCTATCCCGATGCAATTTCTGTCTTTCAGCAACAGTGTGAAGGTCCACAGATTACAGGAAGCCTCCAGCTGTGCCTCGTAAACTACTACTGGTCCTCCAGGAATCGATCAAAGCATAGATAGTTTGAGACATTACTCCCATTGAGAAATGTCAGAATGGTGCCTGTTGTATTCAATCCCTATGCAATTTCTGTGTTTCATCAACACTCTGAAGGTCCACAGATTACTGGAAACTTCCAGCTGTTCTTCGGAAACTACTACTGGTCTTCAGAAATCGATCGAAGCGTAGACAGTTTGAGACATTTGTATGCAATCCCGATGCTACTTCTGTGTTTCAGCAACACTGTGAAAGTCCACAGATTACAGGAAGCCTCCAGCTGTGCTTCGGAAATTCCTACTGGTTTTCCAGGAATTGATCAAAGCATAGAGGATTTGAGACATTACTCCCATGGACAAAAGTCAGAATATTGCTTGTTGTTTCAATCCCGATGCAATTTCTGTGTTTCAGATACTCTGTGAAGGTCCACAGATTACAGGAAGCCTCCTGCTGTGCTTCGGAAACTGCTACTGGTCTTCCAGGGACAGATCAAAGCGTAGACAGTTTGAGAAATTACTCCCATTGACAAAAGTTGGCATGGTGCCTGTTGTATTCAATCGCGATGCAATGTCTGCGTTTCAGCAACACTGTGAAGGTCCACAGATGGCAGGAAGCCTCCAGATGTTCTTCGGAAACTACTACTGGTCTTCCAGGAAACGATCAACTCATAGTCAGTATGAGACATTACTCCTATTGACAAAAGTGAGAATGGTGCGAATTGTTTTCAATCCCGATGCAATTTCTGTGTTTTATCTACACTCTGAACGTCCACATATTACAGGAAGCCTCCAGCTGTGCTTCGGAAACTACTACTGGTCTTCCAGGAATCGTTCAAAGCATAAACAGTTTGAGACTTTACTCCCATGGACAAGAGTCAGAATTTTGCTTGTTGTATTCAATCCCGATGCAATTTTTGTGTTTCAGATACACTGTGAAGGTCCACAGATTACTGGAAGCCTCCAGCTGTGCTTCGGAAACTGCTACTGGTCTTCCAGGAACAGATCAAAGCGTAGACAGTTTGATAAATTACTCCCATTGACAAAAGTCGGAATGGTGCCTGTTGTATTCAATCCCGTGGCAATGTCTGCGTGTCAGCAACACTGTGAAAGACCACAGATTGTAGGAAGCCTCCAGTTATGATTTGGAAAGTAATACTGGTCTTCCAGGAATAGATCAAAGGGTAGACAGTTTGAGACATTTCTCCTAATGACAAAAATCGGAATGGTGCGTGTTGTATTCAATCGCGATGCAATGTGTGCGTTTCAGCAACACTGTGAAGGTCCACAGATGACAGGAAGCCTCCAGCTGTTCTTCGGAAACTACTACTGGTCTTCCAGGAAACGATCAACTCATAGTCAGTATGAGACATTACTCCTATTGACAAAAGTGAGAATGGTGCGATTTGTTTTCAATCCCGATGCAATTTCTGTGTTTTATCTACACTCTGAACGTCCACATATTACAGGAAGCCTCCAGCTGTGCTTCGGAAACTACTACTTGTCTTCCAGGAATCGTTCAAAGCATAAACAGTTTGAGACATTACTCCCATGGACAAGAGTCAGAATGGTGCTTATTGTATTCAATCCCGATGCAATTTCTGTGTTTCAGATACACTGTGAAGGTCCACAGATTACAGGAAGCCTCCAGCTGTGCTTCGGGAACTACTACTGGTCCTCCAGGAATCGATTAAAGCATAGACAGTTTGAGACATTACTCCCATTGTCGAAAGTTGACATGGTAACTGTTGTATTAAATCCCGATGAAATTTCTGTGTTTCAGCAACACTGTGTATGTCCACAGAATACAGGATGCCTCCAGCTGTGCTTCAGAAACTACTTCTGCTCTTCCAGGAATCGATCAACGCATAGACAATTTGAGACTTTACTCCCATTGACAAAAGTCAGAATGGTGCCTGTTGTATTCAATCTCGATGTTTCTCGATGTTTCTGTGTTTCATCAACACTCTGAAGGTCCACAGATTACAGGAAACCTCCAGCTGTGCTTCGGGAACTACTTCTGGTCTTCCAGGAATCGATCAAAGCATAAACAGTTTGAGACATTACTATTATGGCCAAAAGTTGACATGGTTCCTGTTGTGTTCAATAAAGATGCATTTTCTGTGTCTCAGCAACACTGTGAAAGTCCACAGATCGCAGGAAGCCTCCAGCTGTCCTTCGGACACTACTAATTGTCTTCCAGGAATTGATCAATAAATAGAAAGTTTGAGACATTACTCCCATTGACAAAAGTCAGAATGGTGCCTGTTGCATTCTATCCCGATTCAATTTCTGTGTTTCAGCAACACTGTTAAGGTCCACAGATTACAGGAGGCCTCCAGCTGTGCTTCGAAAACTAATGCTGGTCCTCCAGGAATCGATCAAAGCATAAACAGTTTGAGACATTACTATTATGGTCAAAAGTCGACATGGTAACTGTTGTATTCAATCCAGTTGCAATTTCTGTGTTTCAGCAACACTGTGAAGGTCCACATATTACAGGAAGCGTCCAGCTGTGCTTCGGAAACTACTACTGGTCTTCCAGGAATCGATCAAAGCAAAGACAGTTTGAGACATTACTCCCATGGACAAAAGTCGGCGTGATATATGTAGTATTCAATAACGATGCAATTTCTATGTATCAGTAACACTGTGAAGGTCCACAGATTACAGGAAGCCTCCAGCTGTGCTTTGGAAAGTACTACTGGCCTTCCAGGAATCGATCAATGCACAGACAATTTGAGACATTACTCCCATTGAAAAATGTCAGAATTGTGCCCTTTGTATTCAATCCCGATGCAACTTCTGTGTTTGAGCAACACTGCGTAGGTCCACAGATTACAGGATGCCTCCAGCTGTGCTTCAGTAACTACTACTGGTCTTCCAGGAATCGATCAAAGAATAGACAGTTTGAGACATTACTCCCATTGACAAAAGTCAGAATGGTGCCTGTTGTATTCAATCCCGATTCAATTTCTGTGTTTCAGAATCACTGTGAAGATCCAGAGATTACAGGAAGCTTCCAGCCGTCTTTCGAAAATTACTACTGGTCGTCCAGGAATCGATCAAAGTATAGACAGTTTGAGACATTACTCCCATGGAAAAAGTCGTCATGGTAGCTATTCTATTCAGCCCCGATGCAATTTCTGTGTTTCAGCAACACTGTGAAGTTCCACAGACAGGAAACCTTCAACTGTGCTTCTGAAACTACTACTGGTCTTCCAGGAATCGATCAAAGCATAGACAGTTTCAGACATTACTCCCATGGACAAAAGTCGGCATGGTAACTGTTGTATTCAATAACGATGCAATTTCTGTGTTTCAGCAACACTGAGAAAGTCCGCAGATTACAGGAAGCTTCCAGCTGTGCTTCAGTAACTACTACTGGTCTTCCACGAATCGATCAAAGCATAGACAGTTTGAGACATTACTCCCATTGACAAAAGTCGGAATGGTGCCTGTTGTATTCAATCCCGATGCAACGTCTGCGTTTCAGCAACACTGTGAAGGACCACAGATTATAGGAAGCCTCCAGCTGTGCTTTGGAAAGTAATACTGGTCTTCCAGGAATAGATCAATGCGTAGACAGTTCGAGACATTTCTCCCACTGACAAATGTCGGAATGCTGCCTGTTGTATTCAATCGCGATGCAATGTCTGCGTTTCAGTAACACTGTGAAGGTCCACAGATTACAGGAGGATTCCAGCTGTGCCTCGGGAACTACTACTGGTCCTCCAGGAATCGAACAAAGCATAGACAGTTTGAGACATTACTCCCATGGACAAAAGTCGGCATGGTAATCGTTGTATTCAATAATGATGCAATTTTTGTGTCTCAGCAACACTGTGAAGTTTCACAGATTACAGGAAGCCTCCAGCTGTCCTTCAGAAACTACTAATGGTCTTCCAGGAATCGATCAAATCATAGACAGGTTGAGACATTAATCCCATTGACGAAAGTCAGAATTGCGCCTGTTGTATTCAAACCCGATGCAATTTCTGTGTTTCAGCAACACTGTGTAGGTCCAAAGATTACAGGAAGCCACAAGCTGTGCTTCGGAAATTACTACTGGTCTTCGAGGAATCGATCAAAGCATAGATAGTTTGAGACTTTATTCCCATTAACAAAAGTCAAAATGGTGCGTGTTGTATTCAATCCCGATGCAATTTCTGTGTTTAATCAGCACTGTGAAGGTCCATATATTATAGGATGCCTCCAGTTGTGCTTCAGAAACTACTACAGGTCTTCCAGGAATCGATCAAAGTATAGACTTTTTGAGACATTACTCCCACTGACAAAATTAAGAATGGTGCCTGTTGTATACAATGCCGATGCAATTTCTGTGTTTCAGCAACAATGTGAAGGTCCACAGATTACAGGAAGCCTCCAGCTGTGCTTTGGAAAGTACTACTGGCCTTCCAGGAATCGATCAATGCATAGACAATTTGAGACATTACTCCATGGAGGAAAGCCAGAATGGTAACTGTTGTATTCAATCCCGATGCAATTTCTGTGTTTGAGCAACACTGTGTAGGTCCACAGACTACAGGATGCCTCCAGCTGTGCTTCAGTAACTACTACTGGTCTTCCAGGAATCGATCAAAGCATAGACAGTTTCAGACATTACTCCCATGGACAAAAGTCGGCATGTTAACTGTTGTATTCAATCCCGATGCAATTTCTGTGCTTCAGAAACATTGTGAAGCTCCATAGATTACAGGAAGCTTCCAGCTGTCCTTCGGAAATTACTACTGGTCTTCAAGGAAACGATCAAAGCATAGACAGATTGAGACATTACTCCCATTGACAAAAGTCATAATGGTAACTGTTGTATTCAATCCCGATGCAATTTCTGTGTTTCATCAACACTCTGAATGTCCACATATTACAGAAAGCCCTCAGCTGTGCTTCGGAAACTACTACTGGCCTTTGAGGAATCGATCAAATCATAGACAATTTGAGAGATTACTCCCGTTGACAAAGGTCAGTATAGTCCCTGTTGTATTTAATTCCGATGCAATTTCTGTGTTTCAGCAAGACTGTGAAGGTCCACAAATTATAAGAAACCTCCAGCTGTGCTTCGCAAGCCACTACTGGTCTTCCAGGAAGCGATCAAACCATAGACAGTTTGAGACATTAGTCCTACGGCCAAAAGTCGACATAGTAACAGTTGTATTCAATCCCGATGCAATTTCTGTGTTTCATCTACGCTGTGAAGGTCCACGGATTACAGGAAGACTCTGCTGTGCTTCGGAAACTACTACTGGTCTTCCAGGAATCGATTATGCACAGACAGTTGGAGACATTACTCCCATTGGCAAAAGTCAGAATTGTGCCTGTTGTCTTCAGTCCCAAAGCAATTTCTGTGTTTCAGCAACACTGTGAAGGTATACAGATAACAGGAAAACTCCAGCTGTGCTTGGGAAACTACTACTGGTCTTCCAGGAATCGATCAACGCATATATAGTTTGAGTTACTACTCCCATTGAGAAATGTCAGAATGGTGCCTGTTGTATTCAATCGCTATGCAATTTCTGTGTTTCATCAACACTCTGAAGGTCCACAGATTACTGGAAGCCTCCAGCTGTTCTTCGGAAACTACTACTGGTCTTCAGAAATCGATCGAAGCGTAGACAGTTTGAGACATTACTCCCATTGACAAAAGTCAGAATTGTGCCTTTTGTATGCAATCCCGATGCTACTTCTGTGTTTCAGCAACACTGTGAAAGTCCACAGATTACAGGAAGCCTCCAGCTGTGCTTCGGAAACTGCTAATGGTCTTCCAGGAACAGATCAAAGCGTAGACAGTTTGATAAATTACTCCCATTGACAGAAGTCGGAATGGTGCCTGTTGTATTCAACCCCGATGCAATGTCTGCGTGTCAGCAACACTGTAAAAGACCACAGATTATAGGAAGCCTCCAGCTGTGATTTGGAAAGTAATACTGGTCTTCCAGGAATAGATCAAAGCGTAGACAGTTTGAGACATTTCTCCCACTGACAGAAGTCGGAATGGTGCGTGTTGTATTCAATCGCGATGCAATGTCTGCGATTCAGCAACACTGTGAAGGTCCACAGATGACAGGAAGCCTCCAGCTGTTCTTCGGAAACTACTACTGGTCTTCCAGGAAACGATCAACTCATAGTCAGTATGAGACATTACTCCTATTGACAAAAGTGAGAATGGTGCGAATTGTTTTCAATCCCGATGCAATTTCTGTGTTTTATCTACACTCTGTACGACCACATATTACAGGAAGCCTCCAGCTGTGCTACGGAAACTACTACTTGTCTTCCAGGAATCGTTCAAAGCATAAACAATTTGAGACATTACTCCCATGGACAAGAGTCAGAATGGTGCTTGTTGTATTCAATCCCGATGCAATTTCTGTGTTTCAGATACACTGTGAAGGTCCACAGATTACAGGAAGCCTCCAGCTGTGCATCGGAAACTACTACTGGTGCTCCAGGAATCGATCAAAGCATACACAGTTTGAGACATTACTCCCATTGTCGAAAGTTGACATGGTAACTGTTGTATTAAATCCCGATGCAATTTCTGTGTTTCAGCAACACTGTGTATGTCCACAGAATACAGGATGCCTCCAGCTGTGCTTCAGAAACTACTTCTGCTCTTCCAGGAATCGATCAACGCATAGACAATTTGAGACATCACTCCCATTGACAAAAGTCAGAATGGTGCCTGTTGTATTCAATCTCGATGGAATTTCTGTGTTTCATCAACACTCTGAAGGTCCACAGATTACAGGAAACCTCCAGCTGTGCTTCGGGAACTACTTCTGGTCTTCCAGGAATCGATCAAAGCAAAACAGTTTGAGACATTACTATTATGGCCAAAAGTTGACATGGTTCCTGTTGTGTTCAATAAAGATGCATTTTCTGTGTCTCAGCAACACTGTGAAAGTCCACAGATCGCAGGAAGCCTCCAGCTGTCCTTCGGATACTACTAATTGTCTTCCAGGAATTGATCAATAAATAGACAGTTTGAGACATTACTCCCATTGACAAAAGTCAGAATGGTGCCTGTTGCACTCTATCCCGATTCAATTTCTGTGTTTCAGCAACACTATTAAGGTCCTCAGATTGCAGGAGGCCTCCAGCTGTGCTTCGAAAACTAATGCTGGTCCTCCAGGTATCGATCAAAGCATAAACAGTTTGGGGACATTACAATTATGGCCAAAAGTCGACATGGTAACTGTTGTATTCAATCCGGTTGCAATTTCTGTGTTTCAGCAACACTGTGAAGGTCCACATATTACAAGAAGCGTCCAGCTGTGCTTCGGAAACTACTACTGGTCTTCCAGGAATCGGTCAAAACATAGACAGTTTGAGACATTACTCCCATGGACAAAAGTCGGCGTGATATATGTTGTATTCAATAACGATGCAATTTCTATGTTTCAGCAACACTGTGAAGGTCCACAGATTACAGGAAGCCTCCAGCTGTGCTTTGGAAAGTACTACTGGCCTTCCAGGAATCGATCAATGCACAGACAATTTGAGACATTACTCCCATTGACAAAAGTCAGAATGGTGCCTGTTGTATTCAATCCCGATGCAATTTCTGTGTTTCAGAAACACTGTGAAGATCCAGAGATTACAGGAAGCTTCCAGCCATCTTTCGAAAATTACTACTGGTCGTCAAGGAATCGATCAAAGTATAGACAGTTTGAGACATTACTCCCATGGAAAAAGTCGTCATGGTAGCTATTCTATTCAGCCCCGATGCAATTTCTGTGTTTCAGCAACACTGTGAAGTTCCACAGACAGGAAACCTTCAACTGTGCTTCTGAAACTACTACTGGTCTTCCAGGAATCGATCAAAGCATAGACAGTTTCAGACATTACTCCCATGGACAAAAGTCGGCATGGTAACTGTTGTATTCAATAACGATACAATTTCTGTGTTTCAGCAACACTGAGAAAGTCCGCAGATTACAGGAAGCTTCCAGCTGTGCTTCAGTAACTACTACTGGTCTTCCAGGAATCGATCAAAGCATAGACAGTTTGAGACATTACTCCCATTGACAAAAGTCGGAATGGTGCCTGTTGTATTCAATCCCGATGCAACGTCTGCGTTTCAGCAACACTGTGAAGGACCACAGATTATAGGAAGCCTCCAGCTGTGCTTCGGAAAGTAATACTGGTCTTCCAGGAATAGATCAAAGCGTAGACAGTTCGAGACATTTCTCCCACTGACAAATGTCGGAATGCTGCCTGTTGTATTCAATCGCGATGCAATGTCTGCGTTTCAGCAAAACTGTGAAGGTCCACAGATTACAGGAGGCCTCCAGCTGTGCCTCGGGAACTACTACTGGTCCTCCACGAATCGATCAAAGCATAGACAGTTTGAGACTTTACTCCCATGGACAAAAGTCAACATTGTAACTGTTGTATTCAATCCCGATGCAATATCTGTGTTTCAGCAACACTCTGAAGGTCCACAGATTACAGGAAACCTCCAGCTGTGCTTCGGGAACTACTTCTGGTCTTCCAGGAATCGATCAAAGCATAGACAGTTTGAGACATTACTATTATGGCCAAAAGTTGACATGGTTCCTGTTGTGTTCAATAACGATGCAATTTCTGTGTCTCAGCAACACTGTGAAGGTCCACAGATTGCAGGAAGCCTCCAGCTGTGCTTCGGACACTACTAATGGTCTTCCAGGAATTGATAAAAAGATAGACATTTTTAGACATTACTATTATGGACAAAAGTCGGCATGATAACTGTTGTATTCAATCCCGATGCAATTTCTGTGTTTCATCAACACTCTGAAAGTCCACAGATTACAGGAGGCCTCCAGGTGTGCTTCGGTTACTACTTCTGGTCTTCCAGGAATCGATCAAAGCATAGCCAGTTTGAGACATTACTACTATGGCCAAAAGTCAACATGGTAACTGTTGTATTCAATCCCGACGCAATTTCTGTGTTTCAGCAAGATTGTGAAGGTCCACAAATAATAGGAAGCCTCCAACTGTGCTTCGGAAACTACTACTGGTCTTCCAGGAATCGATCAAAGCATAGACAGTTTGAGACATTACTATTATGGACAAAAGTCGGCATGCTAACTGTTGTATTCAATCCCGATTCAATTTCTGTGTTTCATCAACATTCTGAAGGTCCACATATTACAGGAAGCCACCAGCTGTGCCTCAGAAACTACCAGAGGTCTTCCAGGTAGCGATCAAACCATAGACAGTTTGAGACATTACTCCCATGGACAAAAGTCAGAATAGTGCCTGTTGTATTCAATCCCGATGCAATTTCTGTGTTTCAGAAACACTGTGAAGATCCAGAGATTACAGGAAGCTTCCAGCCGTCTTGCGAAAATTACTACTGGTCGTCAAGGAATCGATCAAAGTATAGACAGTTTGAGACATTACTCCCATGGAAAAAGTCGTCATGGTAGCTATTCTATTCAGCCCCGATGCAATTTCTGTGTTTAAGCAACACTGTGAAGTTCCACAGACAGGAAACCTTCAACTGTGCTTCTGAAACTACTACTGGTCTTCCAGGAATCGATCAAAGCATAGACAGTTTCAGACATTACTCCCATGGACAAAAGTCGGCATGGTAACTGTTGTATTCAATAACGATACAATTTCTGTGTTTCAGCAACACTGAGAAAGTCCGCAGATTACAGGAAGCTTCCAGCTGTGCTTCAGTAACTACTACTGGTCTTCCAGGAATCGATCAAAGCATAGACAGTTTGAGACATTACTCCCATTGACAAAAGTCGGAATGGTGCCTGTTGTATTCAATCCCGATGCAACGTCTGCGTTTCAGCAACACTGTGAAGGACCACAGATTATAGGAAGCCTCCAGCTGTGCTTCGGAAAGTAATACTGGTCTTCCAGGAATAGATCAAAGCGTAGACAGTTCGAGACATTTCTCCCACTGACAAATGTCGGAATGCTGCCTGTTGTATTCAATCCCGATGCAATTTCTGTGTTTCAGAAACACTGTGAAGATCCAGAGATTACAGGAAGCTTCCAGCCGTCTTTCGAAAATTACTACTGGTCGTCAAGGAATCGATCAAAGTATAGACAGTTTGAGACATTACTCCCATGGAAAAAGTCGTCATGGTAGCTATTCTATTCAGCCCCGATGCAATTTCTGTGTTTCAGCAACACTGTGAAGTTCCACAGACAGGAAACCTTCAGCTGTGCTTCTGAAACTACTACTGGTCTTCCAGGAATCGATCAAAGCATAGACAGTTTCAGACATTACTCCCATGGACAAAAGTCGGCATGGTAACTGTTGTATTCAATAACGATACAATTTCTGTGTTTCAGCAACACTGAGAAAGTCCGCAGATTACAGGAAGCTTCCAGCTGTGCTTCAGTAACTACTACTGGTCTTCCAGGAATCGATCAAAGCATAGACAGTTTCAGACATTACTCCCATTGACAAAAGTCGGAATGGTGCCTGTTGTATTCAATCGCGATGCAATGTCTGCGTTTCAGCAAAACTGTGAAGGTCCACAGATTACAGGAGGCCTCCAGCTGTGCCTCGGGAACTACTACTGGTCCTCCACGAATCGATCAAAGCATAGACAGTTTGAGACTTTACTCCCATGGACAAATGTCAACATTGTAACTGTTGTATTTAATCCCGATGCAATATCTGTGTTTCAGCAACACTGTGTAGGTCCACAGATTACAGGAAGCCTCCAGCTGTGCTTCGGAAACTCATACTGGTCCTCCAGGTATGGATCAAAGCATAGACAGATTGAGACATTACTCCTATGGCCAAAAGTCAGCATGGTAACTGTTGTATTCAATCCCAAAGCAATTTCTGTGTTTCAGCAAGAATGTGTAGGTCCACAAATTATAGGAAGCCTCCAACTGTACTTCCGAAACTACTACTGGTCTTCCTGGAATCGATCGACGCATAGACAGTTTGAGACATTACTCCCATTGACAAAAGTCAGAATGGTGCCTGTTGCATTCAATCTCTATGCAATTTCTGTGTTTCATCAACACTCTGAAGGTCCACAGATTACAGGAAACCTCCAGGTGTGCTTCAGGAACTACTTCTGGTCTTCCAGGAATAGATCAAAGCATAGACAGTTTGAGACATTACTATTATGGACAAAAGTCGGCATGGTAACTGTTGTATTCAAACCCGATGCAATTTCTGTGTTTCATCAACACTCTGAAAGTCCACAGATTACAGGAGGCCTCCAGGTGTGCTTCGGTAACTACTTCTGGTCTTCCAGGAATCGATCAAAGCATAGACAGTTTGAGACATTACTATTATGGACAAAAGTCGGCATGGTAACTGTTGTATTCAATCCCGATTCAATTTCTGTGTTTCATCAACATTCTGAAGGTCCACATATTACAGGAAGCCACCAGCTGTGCCTCAGAAACTACTAGAGGTCTTCCAGGTAGCGATCAAACCATAGACAGTTTGAGACATTACTCCCATGGACAAAAGTCAGAATAGTGCCTTTTGTATTCCATCCCGATGCAATTTCTGTGTTTCAGCAACACTGTTAAGGTCCACAGATTACAGGAGACCTATAGCTGTGCTTCGGGAGCTACTTCTGGTCTTCCAGGAATCGATCAAAGCATAGACAGTTTGAGACATTACTCCTATCTCCAAAAGTCAGCATGGTAACTGTTGTATTCAAACCCGAAGCAATTTCTGTGTTGCAGCAACACTATGTAGGTCCACAAATTATAGGAAGCCTCTAACTGTGCTTCGGAAACTACTACAGCTCTTCCAGTAATCGATCAAAGCATAGACACTTTGAGACATTACTACTATGGCCAAAAGTCAACATGGTAACTGTTGTATTCAATCCCCATGCAATTTCTGTGATTCAGCGACACTGTGAAGGTTCACATTTTACAGGAGCGTCCAGCTGTGCTTCGGAAACTACTACTGCTCTTCCAGGATTCGATCAAAGCATAGACACTTTAAGACATTACTCCCATGGAGAAAAGTCTGAATTGTGCCTTTGGTATTCCATCCCGATGCAATAGCTGTGTTTCAGGAACACTGTGAAGGTCCACAGAATACAGGAAGCCAACAGCTGTGCTTCGGAAATTACTACTGGTCTTCCAGGAATGGATAATAACATAGACAGTTTGAGACACTACTCCCATTGACAAAAGTCAGAATGGTGCCTGTTGTATTCAATCCGGATGCAATTTCTGTGTTTCAGCAATACTGTGAAGGTCTACAGATTACAGGAAGCCGACAGCTGAGCTTCGGAAATTATTACTGGTCTTCCAGTTATCGATCAAATCATAGACAGTTTGAGAAACTACTCCCATTGACAAAAGTCAGGAATGTGCCTGTTGTATTCAATTCTGATTCAATTTCTGTGTTTGAGCAACACTGTAAAGGTCCACAGTTTATAGGAAGCCTCCAGCTGTGCTTGTTATTCTACTACTGGTCTTCCAGGAATCGATCAAAGCATAGATAGGTTGAGATATTACTCCCATTGAGAAATGTCAGAATGGTGCCTGTTCTATTCAATCCCGATGCAATTTCTGTGTTTCATCAACACTCTGAAGGTCCACAGATTACTGGAAGCCTCCAGCTGTTCTTCGGAAACTACTACTGGTCTTCAGAAATCGATCGAAGCATAGACAATTTGAGTCATTACTCCCATTGACAAATGTCAGAATTGTGCCTTTTGTATTAAATCCCGATGCAACATCTGTGTTTGAGCAACACTGTGCAGGTCCACAGATTACAGGATGCCTCCAGCTGTGCTTCAGTAACTACTACTGGTCTTCCAGGAATCGATCAAAGCATAGACAATTTAAGACATTACTCACATTGACAAAAGTCGGAATGGTGCCTGTTGTATTCAATCCCGATGCAATGTCTGCGTTTCTGCAACACTGTGAAGGTCCACAGATTACAGGAGGCCTCCAGCTGTGCCTCGGGAACTACTACGGGTCATCCAGGAATCGATCAAAGCATAGACAGTTTGAGACATTACTCCCATGGACAAAAGTCAACATTGTAACTGTTGTATTCTATCCCGATGCAATTTCTGTGTTTCAGAAACACTGTGAAGGTCCACTTTTTACAGGAAGCGTCCAGCCGTGCTTCGGAAACTACTACTGGTCTTCCAGGAATCGATCAAAGTGTAGACAGTTTGAGACATTTCTCCCATTGACAAAAGTCAGAATGATGCCTGTTGTATTCTATCCCGATGCAATTTCTGTCTTTCAGCAACACTGTGAAGGTCCACAGATTACAGGAAACCTCCAGCTGTGCTTCGGGAACTACTTCTGGTCTTCCAGGAATCGATCAAATCATAGACAGTTTGAGACATTACTATTATGGCCAAAAGTTGTCATGGTTCCGGTTGTGTTCAACAACGATGCGATTTCTGTGTCTCAGCAACACTGTGAAGGTCCACATATTATAGGAAGCCTCCAACTGTGCTTCGGAAACTACTACTGGTCTTCCAGGAATCGATCAAAGCATAGACAGTTTGAGACATTACTCCAATGGCCAAAAGTGAACATGGTAACTGTTGTATTCAATCCCGATGCAATTTCTGTGTTTCAGCAACTATGTGTAGGTCCACAAATTATAGGAAGCCTCCAACTGCGCTTCGGAAACTACTACTGGTCTTCCAGGAATCGATCAAAGCATAGACAGTTTGAGATATTACTCCCATGGAGAAAAGTCAGAATGTTGCCTGTTGTATACAATCCCGATGCAATTGCTGTGTTTCAGCAACACTGTGTAGGTCCACAGATTACAGGAGGCCTCCAGCTGTGCTTCGGAAACTACTTCTGGTCCTCCAGGAATCGATCAAAGCATAGACAGTTTGAGACATTACTCCTATGGCCAAAAGTCAACATGGTAACTGTTGTATTCAATCCCGATGAAATTTCTGTGTTTCAGCAACACTGTGAAAGTCCACAGATTACAGGAAGCGTCCAGCTGTGCCTCGTAAACTACTACTGGTCCTCCAGGAATCGATCAAAGCATAGACAGTTTGAGATACTACTCCCATTGACAAAACTCAGAATGGTGCTTGTTGTATTCAATCCCGATGCAATTTCTGTGTTTCATCAACACTCTGAAAGTCCACAGATTACAGGAGGCCTCCAGCTGCGCTTCGGACTCTACATCTGGCCTTCCAGGAATCGATCGAAGCATAGACAGTTTGAGACATTAATCCTATGGCGAAAAGTCAATATTGTAACTGTTGTATTCAATCCCGATACAATTGCTGTGTTTCAGCAACACTGTGAATGTCCAGAGATTACAGGAGGCCTCCAGGTGTGCTTCGGAAACTACTTCTGGTCTTTCAGGAATCGATAAGTGCACAGACGTTTTGAGACATTACTCCCATTGACAAAATTCAGAATGGTCCCTGTTGTATTCAATCCCGATGCAATTTCTGTGTTTCAGAAACACTGTGAAGATCCTGACATTACAGGAACCTTCCAGCCGTCCTTCGGAAATTACTACTGGTCTTCAAGGGATAGATCAAAGCATAGATAGTTTCAGTCATTACTCCCATGGACAAAAGTCGGCATGTTAGTTTTGTATTCAATAACGATGCAATTACTGTGTTTCAGCAACACTGTGAAAGTGCACAGTAAACAGGAAGCCTCCAGCCGTCCTTCGGAAACTACTACTGGTCTTCCATAAATCGATCAAAACATAGACAGTTTGAGACATTACTCCCATTGACAAAAGTCGGAATGGTGCCGGTTGTATTCAATCGTGATGCAATGTCTGCGTTTCAGCAGCACTGTGATGGTCCACAGATTACAGGAGGCCTCCAGCTGTGCGTCGGGAACTACTACTGGTCCGCCAGGAATCGGTCAAAGCATAGACAGTTTGAGACATTACTTCCATGGACAGAAGTCAACACTGTAACTGTTGTATACAATCCCGATGCAATTTCTGTGTTTCAGCAACACTGTGTATGTCCACAGATTACAGGAAGCCTCTAGCTGTGCTTCGGAAACTACTACTGGTCCCCCAGGAATCGATCAAAGCATAGACAGATTGAGACATTACTCCTATGGCCAAAAGTCAACATGGTAACTGTTGTATTCAATCCCGATGAAATTTCTGTGTTTCAGCAACACTGTGAAAGTCCACAGATTACAGGAAGCCTCCAGCTGTGCCTCGTAAACTACTACTGGTCCTCCAGGAATCGATCAAAACATAGACAGTTTGATGTACTACTCCCGTTGACAAAACTCAGAATGGTGTCTGTTGTATTCAATCCCGATGCAATTTCTGTGTTTCATCAACACTCTGAAGGTCCACAGATTACAGGAAACCTCCAGGTGTGCTTCAGGAACTACTTCTGGTCTTCCAGGAATCGATCAAAGCATAGACAGTTTGAGACATTACTATTATGGCCAAAAGTTGACATGGTTCCTGTTGTGTTCAATAACGATGCAATTTCTGTGTCTCAGCAACACTGTGAAGGTCCACAGATTGCAGGAAGCCTCCAGCTGTGCTTCGGACACTACTAATGGTCTTCCAGGAATTGATAAAAAGATAGACAGTTTGAGACATTACTATTATGGACAAAAGTCGGCATGGTAACTGTTGTATTCAATCCCAATGCAATTTCTGTGTTTCATTAACACTCTGAAAGTCCACAGATTACAGGAGGCCTCCAGGTGTGCTTCGGTAACTACTTCTGGTCTTCCAGGAATCGATCAAAGCATAGACAGTTTGAGACATTAATCCTATGGCGAAAAGTCAACATTGTAACTGTTGTATTCAATCCCGATGCAACTGCTGTGTTTCAGCAAGACTGTGAAGGTCCACAGATTACAGGAGGCCTCCAGCTGTGCTACGGAAACTACTTCTGGTCTTCCAGGTGTCGATCAAAGCATAGACAGTTTGAGACATTACTCCTATGGCTAAAAGTCGACATGGTAACTGTTGTATTCAATCCCGATGCAATTTCTGTGTTTCAGCAACACTGTGAAGGTCCACAGTTTATAGGAAGCCTCCAGCTGTGCTTGTTATTCTACTACTGGTCTTCCGGGAATCGATCAAAGCGTAGATAGTTTGAGATATTACTCCCATTGAGAAATGTCAGAATGGTGCCTGTTGTATTTAATCCCGATGAAATTTCTGTGTTTCATCAACACTCGGAAGGTCCTCAGATTACTGGAAGCCTCCAGCTGTTCTTCGGAAACTACTACTGGTCTTCAGAAATCGATCGAAGCATAGACTGTTTGAGACATTACTCCCATTGAAAAAAGTCAGAATTGTGCCCTTTGTATTCAATCCCGATGCAACTTCTGTGTTTGAGCAACACTGCGTAGGTCCACAGATTACAGGATGCCTCCAGCTGTGCTTCAGTAACTACTACTGGTCTTCCAGGAATCGATCAAAGAATAGACAGTTTGAGACATTACTCCCATTGACAAAAGTCAGAATGGTGCCTGTTGTATTCAATCCCGATGCAACGTCTGCGTTTCGTCAACACTGTGAAGGACCACAGATTATAGGAAGCCTCCAGCTGTGCTTTGGAAAGTAATACTGGTCTTCCAGGAATAGATCAAAGCGTAGACAGTTCGAGACATTTCTCCCACTGACAAAAGTGGGAATGGTAACTGTTATATTGAATCGCGATGCAACTTCTGTGTTTCAGCAAGACCGTGTAGGTCCACAAATTATAGGAAGCCTCCAACTGTGTTCGGAAAGTACTCCTGGTCTTCCAGGAATCGATCAAAGCATAGACAGTTTGAGACATTACTCCTATTGCCAAAAGTCAACATGGTACCTGTTGTATTCAATCCCGATGCAATTGCTGTGTTTCAGCAACACTGGAAGGTCCACAGATTACAGGAGGCCTCCAGCTGTGCTTCGGAAACTACTTCTGGGCATCCAGGAATCGATCAAAGCATAGACAGTTTGAGACATGGTATCTGTTGTATTCAATCCCGATGCAATTTCTGTGTTTCAGCAACACTGTGAAGGTCCACATTTTACAGGAATTGTCCAGCTGTGCTTCGGAAACTACTACTGGTCTTCCAGGAATCGATCAAAGTGTAGACAGTTTGAGACATTACTCCCATGGCCAAAAGTCGTCATGGTAGCTATTCTATTCAGTCCCGATGCAATTTCTGTGTTTCAGCAACACTGTGAAGTTCCACAGACAGGAAACCTTCAACTGTGCTTCTGAAACTACTACAGGTCTTCCAGGAATCGATCAAAACATAGATAGTTTCAGACATTACTCCCATGGACAAAAGTCGGCATGGTAACTGTTGTATTCAATAACGATGCAATTTCTGTGTTTCAGCAACACTGTGAAAGTCCATAGATTACAGGAAGCCTCCAGCTGTCCTTCGGAAACTACTACTGGTCTTCCATGAATTGATGAAAACATAGACAGTTTGAGACATTACTCCCATTGACAAAAGTCGACATGGTAAGTGTTGTATTCAATCCCGATGCAATTTCTGTGTTTGAGCAACCCTGTGTAGGTCCACAGATTACAGGATGCCTCCAGCTGTGCTTCAGTAACTACTACTGGTCTTCCAGGAATCGATCAAAGAATAGACAATTTGAGACATTATTCCCACTGACAAAAGTCGGAATGGTGCCTGTTGTATTCTCTCCACATGCAACGTCTGCCTTTCAGCAACACTGTGAAGGTCCACAGATTACAGGAAACCTCCAGGTGTGCTTCGGGAGCTACTTCTGGTCTTCCAGGAATCGATCAAAGCATAGACAGTTTGAGACATTACTCCTATCTCCAAAAGTCAGCATGGTAACTTGTATTCAAACCCGAAGCAATTTCTGTGTTTCAGCAACACTGTGTAGGTCCACAAATTATAGGAAGCCTCTAACTGTGCTTCGGAAACTACTACTGCTCTTCCAGTAATCGATCAAAGCATAGACAGTTTGAGACATTACTACTATGGCCAAAAGTCAACATGGTAACTGTTGTATTCAATCCCCATGAAATTTCTGTGATTCAGCAACACTGTGAAGGACCACATTTTTCAGGAGCGTCCAGCTGTGCTTCGGAAACTACTACTGCTCTTCCACGATTCGATCAAAGTATAGACACTTTAAGACATTACTCCCATGGAGAAAAGTCAGAATGGTGCCTGTTGTATTCCATCCCGATGCAATAGCTGTGTTTCAGGAACACTGTGAAGGTCCACAGAATACAGGAAGCCAGCAGCTGTGCTTCGGAAATTACTACTGGTCTTCCAGGAATGCATAATAACTAGACAGTTTGAGACACTACTCCCATTGACAAAAGTCAGAATGGTGCCTGTTGTATTCAATCCGGATGCAATTTCTGTGTTTCAGCAATACTGTGAAGGTCTACAGATTACAGGAAGCCTACAGCTGAGCTTCGGAAATTATTACTGGTCTTCCAGTTATCGATCAAATCATAGACAGTTTGAGAAACTACTCCCATTGACAAAAGTCAGAAATGTGCCTGTTGTATTCAATTCTGATTCAATTTCTGTGTTTGAGCAACACTGTGAAGGTCCACAGTTTATAGGAAGACTCCAGCTGTGCTTGTTATTCTACTACTGGTCTTCCAGGAATCGATCAAAGCATAGATAGTTTGAGATATTACTCCCATTGAGAAATGTCAGAATGGTGCCTGTTCTATTCAATCCCGATGCAATTTCTGTGTTTCATCAACACTCTGAAGGTCCACAGATTACTGGAAGCCTCAAGCTGTTCTTCGGAAACTACTACTGGTCTTCAGAAATCGATCGAAGCATAGACAATTTGAGTCATTACTCCCATTGACAAATGTCAGAATTGTGCCTTTTGTATTCAATCCCGATGCAACATCTGTGTTTGAGCAACACTGTTTAGGTCCACAGATTACAGGATGCCTCCAGCTGTGCTTCAGTAACTACTACTGGTCTTCCAGGAATCGATCAAAGCATAGACAGTTTAAGACATTACTCCCATTGACAAAAGTCGGAATGGTGCCTGTTGTATTCAATCGCGATGCAATTTCTGTGTTTCAGAAACACTGTGAAGGTCCACTTTTTACAGGAAGCGTCCATCTGTGCTTCGGAAACTACTACTGGTCTTCCAGGAGTGGATAAAAACATAGACAGTTTGAGACATTAGTCCCATTGACAAAAGTAAGAATGGTGCCGGTTGTATTCAATCCGGATGCAATTTCTGTGTTTCAGCAATACTGTGAAGGTCCACACATTACAGAAAGCGTACAGCTGTTCTTCGGAAACTACTACTGGTCTTCAGAAATCGATCGAAGCATAGACAGTTTGAGACATTACTCCCATTGACAAAAGTCAGAATTGTGCGCTTTGTATTCAATCCCGATGCAACTTCTGTGTTTGAGCAACATTGTGTAGGTCCACAGATTACAGGATGCATCCAGCTGTGCTTCAGTAACTACTTCTGGTCTTCCAGCAATCGATCAAAGCAAAGACAGTTTGAGACATTACTCTCATTGACAAAAATCGGAATGGTGCCTGTTGTAATTAATCCCGATGCAACGTCTGCGTTTCAGCAACACTGTGAAGGACCACAGATTATAGGAAGCCTCCAGCTGTGCTTCGGAAAGTAATACTGGTGTTCCAGGAATAGATCAAAGCGTAGACAGTTCGATACATTTCTCCCATTGACAAAAGTCGGAATGGTGCCTGTTGTATTCAATTGCGATGCAATTTCTGTGTTTCATCAACACTGTGAAGGTCCACAGATTACAGGAAACCTCCAGCTGTGCTTCGGGAACTACTTCTGGTCTTCCAGGAATCGATCAAAGCATAGACAGTTTGAGACATTACTATTATGGCCAAAAGTTGTTATGGTTCCTATTGTGTTCAATAACGATGCGATTTCTGTGTCTCAGCAACACTGTGAAGGTCCACAAATTATAGGAAGCCTCCAACTGTGCTTCGGAAACTACTACTGGTCTTCCAGGAATCGATCAAAGCATAGACAGTTTGAGACATTACTCCAATGGCCAAAAGTGAACATGGTAACTGTTGTATTCAATCCCGATGCAATTTCTGTGTTTCAGCAAGAATGTGTAGGTCCACAAATTATAGGAAGCCTCCAACTGCGCTTCGGTAACTACTACTGGTCTTCCAGGAATCGATCAAAGCATAGACAGTTTGAGATATTACTCCCATGGGGAAACGTCAGAAAGTTGCCTGTTGTATACAATCCCGATGCAATTGCTGTGTTTCAGCAACACTGTGTAGGTCCACAGATTACAGGAGGCCTCCAGCTGTGCTTCGGAAACTACTTCTGGTCCTCCAGGAAACGATCAAAGCATAGACAGTTTGAGACATTACTCCTATGGCTAAAAGTCGACATGGTAACTGTTGTATTCAATCCCGATGCAATTTCTGTGTTTCAGCAACACTGTGAAGGTCCACAGTTTATAGGAAGCCTCCAGCTGTGCTTGTTATTCTACTACTGGTCTTCCGGGAATCGATCAAAGCGTAGATAGTTTGAGATATTACTCCCATTGAGAAATGTCAGAATGGTGCCTGTTGTATTTAATCCCGATGAAATTTCTGTGTTTCATCAACACTCGGAAGGTCCTCAGATTACTGGAAGCCTCCAGCTGTTCTTCGGAAACTACTACTGGTCTTCAGAAATCGATCGAAGCATAGACTGTTTGAGACATTACTCCCATTGAAAAAAGTCAGAATTGTGCCCTTTGTATTCAATCCCGATGCAACTTCTGTGTTTGAGCAACACTGCGTAGGTCCACAGATTACAGGATGCCTCCAGCTGTGCTTCTGTAACTACTACTGGTCTTCCAGGAATCGATCAAAGAATAGACAGTTTGAGACATTACTCCCATTGACAAAAGTCAGAATGGTGCCTGTTGTATTCAATCCCGATGCAACGTCTGCGTTTCGTCAACACTGTGAAGGACCACAGATTATAGGAAGCCTCCAGCTGTGCTTTGGAAAGTAATACTGGTCTTCCAGGAATAGATCAAAGCGTAGACAGTTCGAGACATTTCTCCCACTGACAAAAGTGGGAATGGTAACTGTTATATTGAATCGCGATGCAACTTCTGTGTTTCAGCAAGACCGTGTAGGTCCACAAATTATAGGAAGCCTCCAACTGTGTTCGGAAAGTACTCCTGGTCTTCCAGGAATCGATCAAAGCATAGACAGTTTGAGACATTACTCCTATTGCCAAAAGTCAACATGGTACCTGTTGTATTCAATCCCGATGCAATTGCTGTGTTTCAGCAACACTGGAAGGTCCACAGATTACAGGAGGCCTCCAGCTGTGCTTCGGAAACTACTTCTGGGCATCCAGGAATCGATCAAAGCATAGACAGTTTGAGACATGGTATCTGTTGTATTCAATCCCGATGCAATTTCTGTGTTTCAGCAACACTGTGAAGGTCCACATTTTACAGGAATTGTCCAGCTGTGCTTCGGAAACTACTACTGGTCTTCCAGGAATCGATCAAAGTGTAGACAGTTTGAGACATTACTCCCATGGCCAAAAGTCGTCATGGTAGCTATTCTATTCAGTCCCGATGCAATTTCTGTGTTTCAGCAACACTGTGAAGTTCCACAGACAGGAAACCTTCAACTGTGCTTCTGAAACTACTACAGGTCTTCCAGGAATCGATCAAAACATAGATAGTTTCAGACATTACTCCCATGGACAAAAGTCGGCATGGTAACTGTTGTATTCAATAACGATGCAATTTCTGTGTTTCAGCAACACTGTGAAAGTCCATAGATTACAGGAAGCCTCCAGCTGTCCTTCGGAAACTACTACTGGTCTTCCATGAATTGATGAAAACATAGACAGTTTGAGACATTACTCCCATTGACAAAAGTCGACATGGTAAGTGTTGTATTCAATCCCGATGCAATTTCTGTGTTTGAGCAACCCTGTGTAGGTCCACAGATTACAGGATGCCTCCAGCTGTGCTTCAGTAACTACTACTGGTCTTCCAGGAATCGATCAAAGAATAGACAATTTGAGACATTATTCCCACTGACAAAAGTCGGAATGGTGCCTGTTGTATTCTCTCCACATGCAACGTCTGCCTTTCAGCAACACTGTGAAGGTCCACAGATTACAGGAAACCTCCAGGTGTGCTTCGGGAGCTACTTCTGGTCTTCCAGGAATCGATCAAAGCATAGACAGTTTGAGACATTACTCCTATCTCCAAAAGTCAGCATGGTAACTTGTATTCAAACCCGAAGCAATTTCTGTGTTTCAGCAACACTGTGTAGGTCCACAAATTATAGGAAGCCTCTAACTGTGCTTCGGAAACTACTACTGCTCTTCCAGTAATCGATCAAAGCATAGACAGTTTGAGACATTACTACTATGGCCAAAAGTCAACATGGTAACTGTTGTATTCAATCCCCATGAAATTTCTGTGATTCAGCAACACTGTGAAGGACCACATTTTTCAGGAGCGTCCAGCTGTGCTTCGGAAACTACTACTGCTCTTCCACGATTCGATCAAAGTATAGACACTTTAAGACATTACTCCCATGGAGAAAAGTCAGAATGGTGCCTGTTGTATTCCATCCCGATGCAATAGCTGTGTTTCAGGAACACTGTGAAGGTCCACAGAATACAGGAAGCCAGCAGCTGTGCTTCGGAAATTACTACTGGTCTTCCAGGAATGCATAATAACTAGACAGTTTGAGACACTACTCCCATTGACAAAAGTCAGAATGGTGCCTGTTGTATTCAATCCGGATGCAATTTCTGTGTTTCAGCAATACTGTGAAGGTCTACAGATTACAGGAAGCCTACAGCTGAGCTTCGGAAATTATTACTGGTCTTCCAGTTATCGATCAAATCATAGACAGTTTGAGAAACTACTTCCATTGACAAAAGTCAGAAATGTGCCTGTTGTATTCAATTCTGATTCAATTTCTGTGTTTGAGCAACACTGTGAAGGTCCACAGTTTATAGGAAGACTCCAGCTGTGCTTGTTATTCTACTACTGGTCTTCCAGGAATCGATCAAAGCATAGATAGTTTGAGATATTACTCCCATTGAGAAATGTCAGAATGGTGCCTGTTCTATTCAATCCCGATGCAATTTCTGTGTTTCATCAACACTCTGAAGGTCCACAGATTACTGGAAGCCTCAAGCTGTTCTTCGGAAACTACTACTGGTCTTCAGAAATCGATCGAAGCATAGACAATTTGAGTCATTACTCCCATTGACAAATGTCAGAATTGTGCCTTTTGTATTCAATCCCGATGCAACATCTGTGTTTGAGCAACACTGTT